>NC_141324.1:12495625-12875625 GCF_037954235.1 Aulostomus chinensis
GATATTGTGTTCATCTGAGCCAGCAAAACACCTAACATGGTAAACCCAGAGATGATTTAAAATGCAGCTGTAAGAGCAAAACTTACCACTTAGAGTTTAAGATGATTTATTTGTGTATCATAGTTGGGTTATGAGAATGTCAGGTGAGCCTTTTAATAACCTGTTTACCCTGGGTACTGTTAGAGGCTGAAAAATGAGAAACACACACAGGGTACAAAAATATCAGTCTTTTTTCTGAATTAAAAAAAATATGTTAAATAATGGGGGCACGGGGGTGCAGTGGTTAGCACTGACGCCTCACAGCAAGAAGCTTCTGGGTTCGAGTCCTGGCTCGGGCACAGGATCTTTCTGTGTGTTCTCCGGCTTCCTCCCATAGTACTAAGACATGCAAATGTGGACTAGGCTAACTGAATACTCTAAAACTGACCGTATTTGTGGCTGTGACTGTGAATGGTTGTCTCTCTCTATGTGTTGGCCCTCTGATGGACTGGTGACCTGTCCAGGGTGAACCCTGCCTCTGGCCCAAAGGCTGCTGGGAGAAGAGTACACTGTAGATGCTGCTTTTGGTCACTAAGTTAGCCAATCACTCACTCACTCATTCACTCACTAACTCAGCAACCACAGCAGTGGTCCATGACCAGCATTTAATGAAGGACATACATTTTGAATTACGGGCCATAGCCAGCATAAATGAATAAATAAATGAACAAGGTTAAGGAGTTTGTTTTACATTTGTATTTTGTGTTCATGTGTCTTAGTATAACATAGATTATGTGATATGCTTTCAATAATAGATGTTATTTCTTCACATATCTGCTGTGTTTGTGCCTGTTTGTCAGTGGACACTAGCTTGAAAGATTTATTTTTTGGACAATGCAGAATGTTACCAAATATCCTGGGAGGCCAAGAGAATTTATAATTGAGTTTGTTTTGAGTTACTGGATAAGCTGTCCAGATTGTGACAGAAAAAAGAGGCTCGGTAAGAAGCTTTTGGACCCTGTGGTAGCTTTATAAGCTGGGCTGCCGATGAAAAAACAAGGCAGTTGAAACTGTACTCTCAGCCTTGGGCCCTATTTAAGCAATCTATGGCACCAGGCAGTTGCTGTATGGCACTATGTACTTACAGTGCGCTTGGCGTGTGTTCAGCATAATTTTGGAATGTGAAAGAATGTAATCAGAGCAAAAACCACAGTGCATGGAGCAAAGTGACAGTCACTGGACACCTAGTTATTCATAGGTATGTTTCAGGTGGGACATCCCTGAAACCAATCTGAGTGCCTTGTATCATTCCCTTCAAAGCGATTTTCTTCTTTCGTGCAACGTCAGAGGTCCAACTCTGTGTTGCATAGCCATGCCAGCATCTTGGGTCCTAGGTCGAAGAGGCAGGCTTCCGAGGGTGGTCTCGGAGAAGACGACAGCCTTCATGTGGCCCCCCTGTGAGTCGCAAGAGATGGTGCAAGACCAACTTGGAAAACTAATGTTGCCATCCAAACATAGAGCTGGCAGACCCAGGAACGGCGCCAGAGCAGTCATCCCAACCGCTGAAAACCGAGACCTTCAACTCAATGTCTAGGGCCTAACCACTGCCAAACTCAAAGTCCTTGCTATTTTCTGCGGTACAGAAAAGTACACACTTCAACTGAGGAGAAGTGAGCTCTTCTAATCTGGAGAAATGGGCCTCCCCATGCATCAGGTGAGGGCACATATGGATGTATTATGTTTATGCAAGGGAAGCCATCATGGGTGAGGCTGGCCTGGATGGAGATGGTGGCCAATGTTTCCATGTCATTGGGCATCAACAGAATGACACTGAAATGCAACACATCTTCTCATTTGATTGCTATGCCCTTTAAATAGCACTTGATTCACAACACCATTGATCAAACACTGGCCTCTTCTTGGTCTATGGTGCAAATGTTTTCCACTGTTCTCAAAGCAATGTGTCATGGTTATGCCAGACCACGCCTCTTTAGCATACTTAAGTAGCTGACAGCACAGATGGAGCGGAAGTTTATTTATTAGTTAAAGGGCACTTGGCCTGAAAACTTCATAGAGTGCAGTATTTAGAGTTTGATACAAGAAATATGGCTGTAATTAAGCACGGGCCACTGTTGTATTAACATTACAAAAGCACTGGATATAAAATGGAATAACTAGGCATTATGGATGGAGGTAAAAGAGGAAGGTTAGAACACAGTTTGACAATTTGTTAAAGGAATACCAATTCTCAACAAGTTTTCATTTCCACAATAAAAATAGTACATGGGAATCTTTACTTTTATGTCTTTGCCTTACCAGGAATTATCCTGAATCAGTCGCCAACAGGATCCCATCCAGAAATTATAGAAATAGTTTATTATTTCTGTTATGGTTATATTTAAGCTGCCTTGGAGAACCTTGGAGAAAAACAAGAATTAAATGACCAGTGGTTTATTTATGCACCAAGTTTGGTGCAGCAATTCATGACAACAACGTGATCGATGCTGGAATGCACAAGCGAGTCACAATTGTTGTGTGAGGGTGTTCAATAAACATGCCAGCGTATGTGTGATGCTCACTAAAGTGTGAAAACACTTGTGATGCTTTGGTGAAGTTGATATTTCATGTTTAATATAATTTCCATGTGTAACCAGCCTCTTTTTGCCATATCTACACTAGGGGTGTGAATCTCAGCACTGAGGACGATTCGATACACATCTCGATGCACTGCCAGCGATACGATACTTTTAACGATTATAATTTTCTGCCGATGCGATACGATGCAATAATCATTTAGTTCAAATCAATGCGATACGATATGATGCAATTTGTTGCGATATGATGCGATTCAACATGATGCAAATTAGCAAAGAAAAAAAAAGAAATTAAATGAAGTACCTTCTTGCTCAGGCCCTAAAAAAAAAATGGAATTCAGTATGGTACGACAAAAAGGATTTGGCTTTATTCCTTATGGGCACTTGGCAGTAAATTCAACAAAAGTGCTGTTTGTCTTTTTTACTGTGCACCACTTCATGCAAATTCTTTTTGCCATCTTAAAACAGCAACAACTTTCCTCACACTTTCACATCGTCTATGCAATCACAATAGCAGTGGTTCTCTAACTTTTAAATTTCAAGGACCATCATAATTCTGGTTCTACAAATAGAACCAAATGAACCCATAAGTGTCATTTGGGTTCCGTTTTGTACAGTTACACGGATTAGACAGACCTGCAACCGTTAAGGAATCTGAATCAATAAAATCCTAAAGGATTCCAATCCCAAACCTACATCACACAAGTGCTCTGTCCTAGTCGGGTCATATTACAGTACACATTATTAAACAACTAATGCACGGCCTGACATGGTGCAAATAAACCACGTTAGGCCGTGTTCCTAACTGGCCACTGAGAATCAGTGATTTGAGTGAGTTCTGCAACAATAAAAGAGAAAAACAATTAAACAATAATTACTGCTGTAAAAAGTACAGTACACAGCAACAACAAAACACTCAATGAGTAACCTAAAGTGACTTTTTCAACAGTGCAATCAATGTTTCTCCGGTGTCCGGCGAGGAACTAGACGGGGAAGCGGGGGAGGTGGCGGTAGACTTGTCGGTGATGTGGTGTACTCTTCTTAAGTGGGTCTGCATGTTTGTCGTGCTGCCGTTGTACGGCTTCCTAACGCGGCATTCTTTGCGAATGACGGACGTTTTGTCGAGCTTTCCGTCTTTCTTTGCGAATCCGTGGTGTTTCCAAACATACGATTTAAACGTTGCGGGTGCATTAAATATAGAAGCTTCCTCGCTGCTGTTCGCGCGAACGTCCATGCTGTTTTACTAGTAGTGTATTGTTTGTGCCTCACGGCTTCCGTCCGTATTCTATACAATACGCGAAATAATGATGGTGCATTCATAGCGCCTGGGGAACAGCAGATGGGGTGAAGTTTAACATGAAGAAAACGGCGCTAGCATCGGATTTTACCGATACCCACCAACGCATCGAGATGAATCTAGATTTCACCCATCAATTGCATCATACCCAGTGAATGAGCCTATGCACTCGCATCGCGCACATGCACATCGATTAATATCGATTATTCTCCACACCTTTAATCTACACTGTTATCTTGTAGTTTCCACATTAGGAGTGATTAATGTTTCCAGCCAGCAGGGGGCGGTGTGGCACTTTACGGAGCTTCAGAGCCGTATTATAATAGTACGAGTTACCTCGCGGTTTCTCTTCTTCCCTGAGCGAGACAACTGAAGACGTTAAGTTCCCCTGTCTGATTTATTTCTCCTGCTTTTAGGTTGGTGAGATATTAAACTCAGCAAAGTAACTGCAGTTCGCTATTTTAACTTATTTCGGGATGTGTGAATAACCAGGAAAACATCACATGGGCGTATTTGAAGAGCAAATGTATTAGCATGTTTAGCTGCCTTAAGGTGAGTGGAGGGACTGCTCTGTTTGCGTCCAGGGTCACGTCAGCCTGAGTTTTAGTTTTGGCTGCACAAACATTCCTGTTGATTTCATAATAATTTGGTTAAAATGTGTAAGATTGTTTATTATGTGATATAAATGGTCAGTTAAAAGCCTTGCACAGTGTTAAAAATAAGTCTAAAACTCATTTCGTGTCCTATTAAAAGGTTTAAAGATTAGGTTACAACTGTTATCCCATATATTGTAAAAATGTTAAAACCTAGTTAAATTCTGTGCATGTTAAAAGAGAAGAAAACACTTAAAAGAGAAAGTTCTTAAGAGACATGTGAATAGTAGCAGAGGCTATATGTTATTTTAAGGTTATGAACCTTTAAGTGTAACAGTAGTTATTTTGTTTGATTTATTGAATTTGTTCAATTTATCACTCTAAGCTGTGTTCAATGATCCATCCATCCATTTCTTTCCACTTATTCCTTTAAAGGGTCGCAGGGGGGCTGGAGCGGCAGGGGGCGAGAGGCAGGGCCAACCTGGAACCTTCTTGCTGTGAGGCGGCAGTGCTGACCACTGCACCACCGTGCGGCCCGATGTCTGGATCCACTGTTGTTCAATGTCTGTAGATCAGAAGTTTTGTGAAAACAGTTGATTTTGTAATTTGCAAAACACTATCACCTGATTCAGCTTACATCAGGAAATATAAAGATATAATATGGATATAATTCCAATGCACAAAATTCCATGGGCGTTATGGCCCACAAACACTGCATTTGTTTCACCAGCTTTTTTTGGTGTTTCCTGTCATGGATGATCCTTGTGCAGATATCTTTCTATCTGAATAAACTGTGCTTTTAATAATGCACAATACTCTCCACCAGCATCACCTACTGGTCAACTGTACCATTTCCTTCAAGTTTTGTCACCACAAATAAACTAAAAGAAGACAAATTTAGCTAAAAAGTTCAGCGGGGCATGAAGTAAATCCTGTGGTGAAAATAAGACTCTGGTACCAGGATATTACAACATGTCCTGTTTGAACTGCATCACACAGTGAGTTGTTCTTTCATATCTTAGGTCTGTAGGTCCTCTAAGAAGTTTCATGTCAATCGGACGTATGCTCTTGGACATAAAAGATCGTTAGGCATAATTCATAATATAGCAGAAAAGAATTCCTAGGGGCAAATGGGTGTGGCCTCCATCACAAGATACAGCTCACTTCAGCAAATGTTAGGATTAAAACTCTTAATGTTGGATTACTGAATGTGAGAGTGATGAGCCTAAAGGCATTGACCCTGCTTATAGCGTTACTTAGTGGTGGGCCTCTGGAAGTTTTGCATCTAAGATACATACAGTAGTCTGTGCAAGTATTGAGAGTTCCATTTCCATAACTTGGACGGTTTAGGCTTCAATACCACTCGATGAATAAATAAAAAAAAAAAAAATGTTCACAACACCTGTCCGACTTGAGACAACATTGCTTCTCATATGTTGCTCACAATCCACTCCCATGCAGTGCTGATTTATTTGCTGCAGTATTTCTTTGAATTTTCACATTTTTCCGCCAGATAATCTAGTAGGACTTTGAATGCATGTCTAAAAAAACAAGTTTAGCAAATGCTGACCTAAATCATAGTAAATGTGTGATGTGAAAGAAGAAAAGTAGACCTCACTCACCCTTTATCTTAAGTTTTTGTTATCTGTTGAGTTGCCAGGTCCAATAAAATTTCTCAAGCCAATTTTTGCTGCTTCACAGTGGTCCAACATAAGTTTTTAGACTGACCTAATAAATGTGCTTGTCCATTTAGAGACCTTTGCAGCACCAGACTGTCGGTTCCAAAGATTTCCTTACACTCTTTTCTCTCTGTCACACACACACACACACACACACACACACACATGCACAATTCTCAGAGGCTTTACTTGCTTCAATGAAAGACCATTTCCATTCACTCCTTTTGCTCTCCACTCTGCTTTTCTATTATGTAGCTAAATTCAACTGAACAAAGAAATATTTCTGAATAAAGAAACCTCTCCCTGTAAATTCTCTGCTACTTAATTTCCAGCTGTTTTTAAAAAAAAAATCTTTTAGAAAGGCTTTGAGAAAAACCTTTCAAATTGCTCACTTTTCGTGACATCAAGGCAGATGGCTGCCACATATTTAGGATTCATCAAATGCAGAAAAAGCATGTGCCTTTGTGAAGCTTATATTGTCATTTAAGCTGGTCTTTGGAGTAACAAAAGAAATTTTAATTTTTTTGTTAAGATTTTGGAAATATATTCATTTATAGAACTGTATATAGAAACTTTTCCTATCATACATACATATGTGTATATATACAGCATATATATACATATACACACATTGAAATGTTTATATATCCATACATATATGAATGTATGGATATATAAACATATATAGTCAACTGGCCTGAGCAGCTGAGGCGATCAAATGACCAAAATGAGGAGATCCAGACAGACCATGTTCAGCACATGACATTTTCTTTATTTCAGGTTCCACACATAATGTTCAGCATCCTGAAACAACCAGATCCTCTTCCAAATGACCTGCTCAAATACCCCTGCACCTTCTCTCACTAATAGGCACCTACTATTGCATACACCCATTTAAATATACAACAAATACAACTATTGACTCATTACTAGTGTAATGGCAGCCCGTTGTTATGTATGTATGTACAGTAGGTAGGGCGGCACGGTGGTGCAGTGGTTAACACTGTCGCCTCACAGCAAGCTGTCATCACCACCATCCACGGGAAGCCAGTGGAGGTGGTCGAGGAGTACAAATACCTGGGCACAATCTTTGACAACCTCCTGAACTTTTCTGCCAACACAGAGGAGATTCTCAGGAGGTGTCACCAACGACTGTTCCTCCTCAGGAAACTCAATTCCTTTGGAGTCAGCGCGCCCATAATGATGACTTTCTACTACGCCTTTGTGGAAAGCATCATCACATCCTCCATAACCTGCTGGTTCCACTCCCTCAGCCTCCAGAACCGGAACAGACTGCAGCGCACTGCATCAGTGTGCTCCAAAATTATCGGCCTGCCTGTCAGAACTCTTTCACACGTTTACAGCCAACAGGCCCTGAGACAGGCAGCCAAGATCATCAAAGACCCCTCACACATACTCCACTCTGCATTTGAATGGCTTCCCTCTGGGCGACGCCTCCGCTGTGTGGCCTGCAGAACTGAGAGGAGGAAAGCCACCTTTGTCCCCAAAGCCATTCTTTTCTTTAACTCCAGCTGCTAACACCTTCCCCACACCAACACCCTACACACACACACCTACATACTCTCCCCGGACTACTCAATATCCTGTCTTCACTGTTACACTGTTTACATTGTCTGCACTTCATTCACTCACTCCAGTCACCTTACTCTTCATTTTACATTGTGTACATACTGTATGTAGTATATTTATTGTATTTTTTATCTTTAATCTTATTTTTATTCTCTTATTTATTCCCACTGTCATGTCCCTGTTTTTTTTTCTATTGTTTTTTTAATGTCATGCTGCTCAGTTGTACCGTACTTTAATTGCCCCTCGGGGATAAATAAAGTCATCTGAATCTGAATCTGAATCTGAAGAAGGTTCCGGGCTTGGGCACGGGGTCTTTCTGTGTGAGTCTGCATGTTCTCCCTGTTCCTGTGTGGGTTCTCTCTGGTACTCCAGCTTCCTCCACAGTCCAAAGACATGCAATTGGGGACGAGGCTGATTGATACTCTAAATTGACCGTAGGTGTGACTGTGAGTGTGAATGGTTGTCTGTCTCTATGTCTTGGTCCTGTGATGGACTGGTGACCTGTCCAGGGTGAACCCTGCCTCTTGCCTGAAGGCTGCTAGGATAGGCTACAGCCCCCCCCCGTGACCCTTAACAGGATGAGTGGAAGAAAATGGATGGATGGTATTTTATAGAGACTCTTTCTATGTCGCGTCTTTCTTTCCTGTGGCCATGTTGTGTTCTGCATGACACTCCCTCTCATCTCATACACAGTATGACGAGCTGTTGAAAAATTACTTCTCAAAGACGTCATACGTGCAGTATTTTCTGATTGCTCTTACATAGGTTGTTGCTACTGTGAATTTAACCATTATTTTTTTACATTAATTACTTTATTATTCATGCTCCTGTTATACCACCATGTCTGTGATTGGGTCCATTTCTCCGCTGACTCCATAACTCCATGATGGCGCACCATGGGAGCCTCATGAGAGGCTCATGTCAATAACCCACAAACATAAGATGAGTTTCCGAGTACTCTGGCTTCCTTCCACAGTCCAAAGACATGCAAGAGGGGACGAGGTTAATCAGATACTCTTCATTGCCTGTAGGGCGGGCTTTGACAACAAACATTTGTCTGTCTTGTTGGCCCTGCTATGGACTGGCGATCCGTCGGTCGCCAGTCCATAGCAGGGCCAACACATACAGACAGACAACCATTCACACTCACAGTCACACCTACGATAGATTTAGTATCAGAATCAGTTTTACTGGCCAAGTATGTTCACAACATACAAGGAATTTGACTCCAGCAGTTGGTGTCACTCATGGAATGAGCAGAAGAAACATGCAAATCTAACATAAATAATAGAAAATATATACACCTATGCAAAGAAATCAGCCTAGTCCCCAATTGCATGTCTTTGGACAGTGGGAAGAAGCTGGAGTACCAGAGAGAACCCACACAGGAACAGGGAGAACATGGAGACTCCACACAGAAAGATCCCGTGCCCGAGCTGGGACTCAAACCCAGAACCTTCTTGCTGTGAGGGGACAGTGCTGACCACTGCACCACCGTGCCACCAAGTTACAAATCCATACATCTGATATGATATAAATATTTAAAGTAAGTATTGTATGAAAACAGCCTATAAATCAAATATGCTTGCATTATAAACCTCCAATACATTGCAAATAAAATATACTCTATGAAAAAAAGCAGCAATGTGTCTTTTGTTTTATTTTTTTTCTTTACCAAATTTACACACTTAAAGATTGAGTAATTATCTTTGATACTCACATACACAGCAAAAACTACCCACACATGGACACCAACAATCTTAATGTTTTAAATTGTGAGCCAAACACAATCAAACTGCACACAATGGCCCTCATTTATCAAATGAGCATACAAACCAGCACAAATACAAGCAGAGAAATCATCATATGATAGGACTCAAGAGGTTGATAAAACATGCACATCACGCCAATCCCAGCATAAGAACACGTGGCAGTTGATAAATTCAGTGGCTAAAATCAACCCTAATTATCATATTAAGCCCCGCCTTTATTTGCAGTAAGGTCAAGAAGAAATGGCCTGACCTGAAATTGGCAACGAAAAGGTGTGTTGCCACTCTAAGGTGCAGCATGCAACAAACTGGCAGAGGCAGTTCGAACCCATGTCTAATGGCAGTGGAGGAGAGAGTGGCCTCACTTGTTGGCTCTAATTACATTTCAGGCATTCTGGGCGGAAGAGACAACGATGCACCCGAATCCAGAACTGCCCAGTCTTCCCAGTCTTCCCAAATGCAGCACACAGCGCATCTCCAGCCTGTGTGCTGATGCACCACCACATCCCTCTGTATTAACTGCATAGGTCCAAGAAAAGCAAACGGAGATGAGCAGTTGGATGGCAGAAAGTAATAAGTCAGTTCAGGTAATCAACACCACATTACTCGTCATAAATGAGAAGCTTAAAGGGTTAAATAAATGAGTTATGTTCAGTCAACATTTAACATTGTCTTTTTGAAATAACATTTCCTACCCGAACATATCACGGAATGTTAAAAGCATCAGCTCCTCTCTCCTCCTGAGGACTCTTTTCTGTGCAGGCTGTGGCCAGGGATCTCTCGGCAGGAGGTTCTCTGGGTGCAGGTCCTCAAATGGCACCCCATATATGTTGTGGAGAACTCCATATGTCAGGATTGTATTGCACACCTTTTCCGGGGTATAAAGTAGGGTTCCCCCTGCTGACCCGAGACAGAGCCATATGCCCTTAAGAAGCCCTATGGTCCATGTGCGCGTATGAGTGCTATTAAACCGCCTCTCCTCTGTCTAGGGATTTGCCAGGGGCGCAATAAGGTACTCGGCCAGAGGATAGCCTTTATCCCCTAAATGACTCACACTGAATTGTTAGAGCTATGTGTCCAACAATTAAAATAATAATTTTGTGCGTAACTCACTGATGAGACGACTCTGACCATGCAGCGCGGGAACTGAATATGCTCAGCAGAGAGGGAAGTGATCACCCTCAAAACTGCTAGCATAGTTCAGCTGAGTGACGGCTGGGTTGTTTCAGACCCATCACATATCTCCTGCTGAAAGGACCTGGTGGCCAAAAACCCCAAGGTGGATAGCACCTACACTGGCACAGTTATGGCATTGGAATTGAGTGCAGAGTTGAGAGCCGGCCCTTTAAGAGCCCCTCCCTTTTCTGCTCTCTCTCTGCCATCTGTGTCAGAGTGGAGAGAGAGGAGGATTTTGCCAGTTTTAGTGTGAAACACAGTCATAACTCAGCATATGTGGGTCAAAAGTGGAATGTAAGACCATCTTTTACTTGGGTTTTTTTGTCAGAAATTCAATTGTGTGCTTTTTGAAGGTGTGGGAGTTTTAGTGTAGAAGCTACAAGCGTTTGTTTGAGAGTATGTACCATGAGAGGACACGGCCTCCCTATTAGTTTCCATTGAACGAGACGTGAAAAGTGTCTCCCCGACTTCGACGGCTTATAAAATGGGACCTGATGGACTTTTGACAAAGTCCCATGTCAGTAGGACATTCGTACGGGCCGTGACGGGGTTTTTTTTGGTGTATGTAGGTGGCGCTATTGAGTAGAGCGCTGTGGTTTGGTGAGTTTTTGAGCGTGTTTATTCAAATTAAGGTTTCAAGTGGCGAGATAATGAAGAATTAAAGCTGCAAGCAGCATTGTTAGGGCCTGAGCCTCCTCGCGCCCGCGGCTGGGTGGCAATCGTCCATGAGGGCAGAGATGGTCCCCTTTTGGTTTCAATGACAACTGCCGTCAGTATGACTGTGTTCACACCGGACGCAAATGCGAATTTCGCCGGATCATTTTAGTGCCCATTTGTGTCATTCTCGGAAATACACAAATTCGCTCACCGGCCCGAGTAGCGAGTATTTCCGGCAACGTTTCCTTCCACCATTTCACCATGAATATTTACAGAACTGTTACGTTGTACCTGCTGTGGAAGGCAGAAATAAAACTAAACGCCGTCGTATGTGGGTTATCAACACCATCTAGAAGCGAGCTCAGCTCGGTGAACCGAGCTCCTCCAGGGGCTCCGTCTGGATAACCGCCGCTTCAAGCGGTATTTTCAGAAAACTGGCCAGTTTAACAACCTGCTAGCTAGGATCGGTGACAGAATGTAACGAATAGACACCAATTTATTCAACCAGTTCTTGTAATTTTGACACATAGTGTCATATAGCAACGGGTTTCCACACATAGCCACAATCAACTTGTCCGCCATCTTGTCAGTCACAGTCAGCCGTGACGTCGGGACATCCTCAACGCTGATCGGCTGTCTTGACGCGAATTTTTCGCCAAAATTCAATATTTTCAACTTGCGCGAATGGCGAATACTTGCAAATTTTGCGGTGCGAATTCACTCGCGCCGCCAGACTGATAATTTGCGTCATTTGCGCGTTTGCATAGACTTTGAATGGAAACTGTTTGCACGACTGCACGTCCAGTGCAAACACACAGTTAGAGTGGAGAACAGAGCAGGATTTGGACATTTTTGGTGTGTCAAAATCAAATAACTTTGCATATGTTGCTAAAAAGTGGAATGTAATACCATATATTTGTGGGGATTTTTGTCAGGAATCCAGTGGTGTGTTACTTGAAGCTGTGGGAGTTGTAGTTTAGACATGAGAAGCGAATGTTTGACAGTATGTTCCATGAGAGGAGACAGGCTCCCCATTGGTTTCCATTATAAGTGGACAAAACGTCTCAAATTTGACGGCTTATAAAATGGAAACCAGGTAATTCATATAAAAACCTTTCAACAACTTTTGATCCTCTAAGTGTCCTGAGTGATATATTAAATTTTGGCAACGATACCATTAACGCCCAAGAAGGAGATAGCGTTTGTTCGCGGTGTGAAAATGTCCTCATGTGGACAGTTTTGTCCATTTTGTGGACTTCCTGTTGGTTTTAGGTTAGAGGTGTCAGCATATGATTTCTGCGTCTTGATGAGACAAATAAGTAGGTGTGGGTCCCTTGTCTCTACGATATTGCTAGGGGCAGTTATTGGCATTAACGCATTTTAGTGTCTGTAGGTGGCGCTATAGAGTTGTTTTTTTTAATCTGAGCTCTAATCTGAGGTGCTGTTAACTTGTGATTCCTGAGGCTGGTGACTCGGATGAACTCGTCCTCAGCAGCAGAGGAGACTCTTGGTCTTCCTTTCCTGGGGCGTTCCTCATGAGCCAGTTTCGTTGTAACGCTTGATGGTTTTTGAGACTGCTCTTGGGGACACATTCAAGTTTTTGAAATTTTACAGACTGACTGACCTTCAGTTTTTTTAACAAGTGATGGACTCTTGTTTTTCTTTACTTAGCTGAGATCTACATCCATCCATCTGTGCTGTCCTCACAACGCATGTCTCTGTGCTGCTAGACAGCCAGCGAACCAATAAAGAAAACTTCGCTTGCTTTTCTGGTTTAAGTGAAGCTTTCCTGCAGTTTGAATACTGAACGTGGTAACTGTAACATACAGACAAATTTACAATTACAAACTACATTTACATGATATAGGTTAAATACAAAAGCTAGCAACTGTAAATACAAACACCGTCGAGTTATAAAAACTAATTCCAAGTAATATTTCAGGAACATTTTTGACTTTGCTTTGATGATTTGTACATATAAATACTTACAAAGACGAAAATTTCTCGAGGTTCAAACGTCGTGGAACAAATCTGTGTGGTTATGAGCCGGTAGGACCTCCTTTCTACATCTGACTAGCTTGTTTTTACCGGCAACACGTCAAAGGTTGTCTACAGTTGACAGGAGCACTCACTCTGCCGTAACAAGACGATCTTTTCTAGAGAAGATGTCTCACCTTGTTGACTTTTTTAAAAGTTAACTTTAACATTTTTATCACAATTTTTTACATATTTATTTACCAACTATGAACTAATTTCTAACTTTTAACTAACTTTAAACCTAATGAAATCATTAATGTCTTTTACCCAAAGACATGACACTATCTATATGGATATAGACGTGTTTATGTATAGATATACATACTGTACATATATAGATATCTATATATAGAGATATCTATATAGATATAAAGTATATATTCTTTAAGCTTCCACTTGATGATTTTGCATAGCATGTAGCAGTACAGCAGATTTATCACATGAAGGAAATTTAATGATCAAACTCGTCTTAATAATCAGACAAACAAGAGCGACATAATGAGTTGCCTGCTTCATCTTACCTTCAGTTGGCCGTCTGGACAGAGTAGCAACCACACATAAAAGCAATAAAAACACATTATTGGGATAGGAGAGGGTAAATTCTACTCTTTACGATATTAACAGAAAGGTAGTAAAGGTAAACCTGCGTGTGTGTGTCTTTATTCACTATAACATAGGACAATAGGAAAATCACACTGCTAAAACAAATGCAACACAATAAGCAGAGGTTTTATTGTTTCAGTTTTTATTTGAACAACAGGAGATGTAGCACAGCCCAGCACACAGAACAGGGGGATTTTTTTTCCTGGAGCTCATCTTCTAATGTCTGGAGGTCCATGTTGGTAAGGGATGTCGGTGGAGATGCCATCAGTAGCTTCTTAGCAGGCTGTCCTCATGTCATCCTAAATCCACCCTGGGCCTGAGTGGAGAAGTTCTGCCCGATGTCCTTTTACCACTCAGCCTCAGAGTCATAATCGGAGCCCTCCTTGGCAGTGGCAGCGAGGGTGTAAATCCCACACAGTAACCCCAAAGCCAGCTGCTCCACATCGTGAAGAACGCCAGATATTAGGAAGACCTTGACCTCCTGGTCCTCTGCGTCCATGGCAGTGATCCTCACTCTCTTGGCACTGTCCTTGTCCACCTGCATCTGGGGCCAAAGGGTGGTGTTCAACAGCACCCGCAGGCTGCCGTTGGCCCTGATCACCAGGCGGGACTGCTTTTTACCATCTGTCCCCAGCAGGTCATTTAGCCTCAGCGACCCTCGGCCTTTGTCCACCCATGACTGACCTGACTTGTCGAAGACAAACATTTTGCACTGCATCTGCAAAATGTTTTCTTCTGATTCCTCCCCAGTTTTAACAACGACCTCTTCAAAAGTGCAGAATTTCTGGGCCGTAGACTCTGTGAATGCTGCTGCAGACTCCAACAGAGAGGTTGTGGAAACAGGGGCAGCTGAAACCTCTGTCTCACCTTCACTGAAGGACTTGCAGTTGGTGAGACTTTGCCAGCCCCTAGATTTCGCCCAACCATCTGAACTGCTTGTTGCATTCAGTTTGTTGTGTGCAGAGAGTTACTGCATAAAATAATTGGTGCTCTCTGGCGGAGGCACACTGTCACCTGTCGATTCCTCTGT
Organism: Aulostomus chinensis; assembly: GCF_037954235.1. Taxonomy (NCBI): domain Eukaryota; kingdom Metazoa; phylum Chordata; class Actinopteri; order Syngnathiformes; family Aulostomidae; genus Aulostomus; species Aulostomus chinensis. The sequence continues at coordinate 12,510,630 of NC_141324.1, forward strand.
AGATTTTTTGTCCACTGTGACTCTGTCTTTTATATTCTGGCCGAACACAAAAGAAATATTGGTCTCCATCTCTTTTCGGCTTCCATCTGGGTCACCACTTGGATTACCGTCCTCAGCAGCGGCAGCTGAAACCTCTTTCTCACCTTCACTTGAGGACTTGCAGTTGGTGAGACTCTGCCAGTCCCCAGACGTTGCCCAACCATAGGAACTGCTTACATTATTAAATTCAGTGTTGGCAGAGAGGTACTTCTGCCAGAGTATCAGCAGATAAAATCATCTTCATCACCCCTCCTCCTCTTCACGAGCCAGCCTGGGAGAAGGAGTGTATTCTGACAGGTTGAGCATGTTCCGTCCTTCTTGGGTCACACATCAACGTGTAAAGATAATTAGAGCTTGTGTACATGTCTCCCAGGGAGTCCTCTGAATCGCCACAACTCTGTAGCGGGACAGTATGCTCAGGCATGCGTCCAGGCGACAGGTCAGTGTGGCGCAGACATCCTGGACCTGTGGACATTCATGCAGAAAGATGGACAGGTGGGCTGCTAGAAGGGACAGAAGAGCCGAAGAACAGACGGGATGATGAAATGTCGGAGAACGTTCACTTTGTTCACTCCAGTTGAATGCTTGATTTTAGTCGGCAAGTCAGCTGAAGAAAAGGGCAGTTTTATGCTTCCTGTGCGCAGAAAAGATAAATGAGCTTCAATAACTTCTTTTAATGAAACTTCTGGTTTTGTTTTCGATTCTTCGAGGAAACATCTGTGAATAAATGAACAAATCAGCTGATAAAATGATTGGGCCGAGGGAAATGTGAGGTTCAAAAAAAATCAAAACCTTTGTTCATAAAACGATGTTTTAGAAGTAATTTCTAATTCGCCAATCAAACTGGAAGATAATAATAAATGACTAGTTATTTTCTATTTTACAATTATTTACAATTACAAGAGCATATGACAAATAAACAGATTAAAAAAATGACACCCACTGAGACAAAGAATCAAAAACACAAAAAAAAAAAAAACTCGAGAGAAGCCATTTCTAATGGGCATGAAGTCATTTTGGGACAAAATAAAGAGAGGAAGCGTCCTTGGTGATCTAAAAAAAAAAGACCTTCATTTCAATAAATGTAAGAAGATACAGGGGAAAAAAACGTCTCCATACAGATGTAAGAGTGTGTGATGCACAGTATACTGAAGTACATAAATGGCTTTTCCTCTATTTCATGTGGAAAGAAAGAAATCTCCATATTCAGTATCTGTGCTTTGTCTAAATCCAGCCTGTGGAATTTCTCCAGGACTACACCATCTACCTGTCTGACAGGCTCCACCTCTCTGACAAGGGCAACCAATCTGAGACTGACCAGACGTGACAAGCCTGTGTTTGAGAGTATGTACCATGAGGGGAGACAGCCTCCCCATTGGTTTCCATTATATGTGGGGAAAGTGTCCCCGACCTTAAGACCTTATAAAATCCAAAGCGTGTGAGTTCTTTAAAAACTTCAAACAACTTTTAATCCTTAAAGTGTTCCTGAGTCTGTCACATCTGCCTGTCAGTCTCACCTGCAGCAGTCATCCAGCCCACAAACCACCACTCAGCCAGACCACACCGCTCCCTGATCAGCCACACCTGCAGCCACTCTCCAATCAGTGCCATATATAAACCACTGGTCTACACTCTCTCATTGCCAGATTGTCCTCTGTTTTCAGCATGACTCTCAAGCGTACCCTGTTCTGCCTGCCTACCCGATATCGACCTGTTTTGACTCCGGCCTGCTTCCTGTGTCCCAGCCCTGGTAACTTTGCCTGCCTTCTTCTGTTGACTACGAGCCTGTTTGCACTGCCTTCCTAGCTTCGACCTGGAGAGTTCCTGCACAACCAGCTCTGCTTCTGCCCTGGTAAACCTGGCTGCCTTCAGCCCCCGACCAGCCGTTCATGTCTCAGCTCTGGAGAACCGAACCGCCTTCCATCCCTGACAACAAGCTGTAGCCATCGCCATCTCGGCTACAGGCCTTGGAGACTCTCGACACGTCACCAGGCAGTCTGGCTGCCTCAGCTGCAGAGGCCCGGCAGGCCACAGAGGCTCCTGCGTCCTACACCTGCGTTAGCATCTGTACAACTAAATACCGGCTACCTGTGACCAAATAAACACTTCTTTAAGCCTAACTGTGCTGCATGTGGGTCCTTTCCAGAAGCGTATTAGTACAATCTGGCCAACGATGGACCCAGCACACAGCCCTTCACCACAGAATCATACGGGAAAAATTGAAGCGCTACAACACCATGAGGCCCTGATGGCTGCCTTCACTGCAGAGGCCTGGCAGGCCACAGAGGCTAGTGGATGAGCTTTCGCTGCCATGGCAGACCAGCTGCAGCAACTTACCTCTGCTTTGACCACCACTCCTCAAGGTGCCCCACCTCCTGCAGTTGTTCCAGTGCCGGATGGACCCGAACCCCGGATGGGGCATCCGAACAATATGATGGTAATCCAGAGACTTGTAATGCCTTCCTGACAAACTGCTTTCTGCTCTTCTCCCTGCAACCCTCCACGTTCGCCACCAAGGCTACGAAGGTGGCGTTCAGTTTCACTCATCTGACCGGACGAGCTCAGCTGTGGGGAACAGCCGAGTGGGAGCATCAGACAGCAGCTTGCTCTTCATTCGCCAGTGAGCTGCGCAACGTCTTTGGGTTGGCAGGATTGTTAAACTGATCCAACTCACCACCAGATGATCAGTTGTAGGGCTGTAATTAACCAAAGAAATTCTTGGTTGACTGAAGACCTTTAAAAATGACTAATTTTATATATGGACAAATATACTGTGTCAACTATCAGCACAAAACCTGTTGAGGAATATTTAGACAATTGTTTTTGTCATGTTATAATTGACCGACGCTATCATTTGTCCTGCGCAAAGCGAGACTGAACACAGGAGCTCGGCATCGCGGCTGAGACACAAATAGACTTTTAACTTAAAACTTTACTTTTAAACACAAAAGGGGAAGTCCACTGTAAGAATTTACAATTGAGACTAAAATATTGAAATGTCAATACTGATATGTTCCTATACTCAAAAGTGATGGGGCAACCTAAGGTGGACAAGTTAACTTACTGTTTCTAGGTGCTACTGTACGTCATCGTGGAGCTATGATATGCAAACTGTTGTTTGCAAACTTTGCATTCAACTTTTTTTCCCATGATCTATTTTCTTGAAATGCTGCCACACTGCAGATGTCTTTGACATGGTGGACGAGGACTGACTTTGAATGAAACTGTCAAAATTAAATATACATTCATCAAACCACCAGTCATTGGCCTAGTGTTCTTCAGTCTGTCTGTCTCTAGCGGGTTGGGCTAATCCAAAATAGCAAAAACAAGAGGGGTGTTCAAAGATTATTTGTGAAACGGGTGCTTTCAGTACTTTCCTCCTGATGAAATTAACGTGGCAAAAAAATCGACCTATCAGAATTTTGGTCGAGCCAGAACGTATCGACTGGGAGATTACAGCCCTAATCAGTTGACAGCTCAGCTCCTCTCTTCACCTGGGTGTCCAGAACATGCGGTCGCAGGTCAGATGATTCAACTACAAAATCAATCGCAGACGTGCAACCTAGGATGTCCTGGTGCCACGTGCACCGGTGGGCATTCTTATGTTAGTGATGGATAAAATGCAATCTGCACAGAAGTCCAATAACTGCACACCACTCAGGCTGAGGTCGGGCCTGCCGTTCCTCCCAATCACGCCCTTCCAGGTCACGCTGTCATTGCCCACATGAGCGTTGAAGTCTCCCAGTAGGACAATGGAGTCCCCAGTTGGGGCACCATCCAGTACCCTTCCCAGGGACTCCAAAAAGAGTGGGTATTCTGAACTAGTGTTCAGCGCATAAGCACAGACCACAGTCAGGACCCATTCCCTGACCCTAAGGTGTAGGGAAACAACCCTTTTGTCTACCGGGGTAAACTCCAATGTACAGGCCGAGAGTCTGGGGGCTATCGAAAAGCCCACCCTGGCCCTCCACCTCTCACCCAGAACAACTTCAGCGAAAGAGACTCCTACCCCTCTAAAGGAATTGGGTTCTCTGTTTGGGGGCGGTGGGCCTGGTCGTTGTGGTGGGCTGTGGCTGCCCCGCCGGGGTGTGGGTGGGTGTCGGCCTCGCCGCTGGCGGACCCCTTGGGGGGCTCTGGTCGGGTCTCGGGCTGGGGGGCCCTGTGCCCCTGGGCTCTGCTCATGCTGTGGGGGGGGGGAGTGCCCGGCGGGACCGGGGTCATCTCTGCCCCGTCTCTCTGTGGGTTGCTTCCGGGTGGGGGTTGCTGCTCCTACGCTTTCCTATGGGTCCTGGCATGGGTTGGGCCTGTGGCTGTCTCCTGGGGGAGGGGTGGCCTGGGGCTCCCCGTGTCCTGGGGGTTTCGGGGTGCTCTGGTGACCTGGTCCTGACCTACCTGCCATCCTGGACTGGGGGTGCGATGTCCTGGCCCCCCACATCAGCTACAGCCAGCTACGCACAGCATCCAAGATAAACCGTAGCACATACATGTATACACACATACACGCATGGAGCGCACAACTGAACCATAAACACACACTCAGACATTTATCTTAAAATTATATTAAACCAAATGGTAAGCCTGCACCAGAAATTCTGCAACCATTGTTTTTTTTTTTCTTTCTTTTTCTTTTGTTGTTGTAACTTTTTCTTTGTTTGTTTCTTTGTTTTTTTTGTTTGGCTTTTTTTTTTTTGGTCTTTGTTTTTGTGTTTTTGTTGTTGCTGTTGTTGTTTTCTGCTATTGCTGTTGTTGTTTTTTTGTCTCCCCCCTCCCCCTTGTCTTCACTGTCCTGTCCCTGTTCTCTCTCCTGTCCTCAGTCCAGTAGCTTCATCAATGAACCAACACCATTCCTAATAAAATTAAACATAAATGGCAATAGGAGGAGTTTATCAGATTCCTCCTATGCAGAATAAATCTGCTTCAGTACAACAAGGCACCAGGAACATCGATGCTGCTTGCCTCAGCTACTGAACAGGACAGGTAAAAAAAAAAAAAAATTGACCGTAGGTATGAATGTGAGGGTGAATGGTTGTTTGTCTCTCTATGTTGGCCCTGCGATGGACTGGCAATCCGTCCAGGGTGAACCCCGCCTCTCGCCCGTAGATGCTGGGATAGGCTCCAGCCCTCCCGCGACCCTTAACAGGAATAAGCGGAAGACAATGGATGGAATACGTTCACATTCAATTTGATAAATGCCACCGTTTGCTTAGAAATGAATGTATGCACAATTTGCACTGTTTTTTGTCATTGGCTCGTTTGATAAACAGTGACCAACCATCTCAAACTTTTGTGTGCTGGAGTGGGTGGCTGTTCTGTTTGATCTTAAATAAAGTAGCAGACCAATGCTGCACTGTGGTCCAAATATCACTTCCTTAATGAAATGTGTGGTACTAGAGAATGTACACATGTTGTATGATTGTGACAGCAACTGTGAGTGTTTGAGAAATACTTTTTTATTGAAGGTATTTCCTGATTAAATAACCAAAAGTAATATACCACCTTAGGAATTTAACCAAGGGAATTATTTAATTTATTGGTATCTATAACAAGCCACTTGTGACAACACACACTCACATACACACACACACACCAATATTAAAAGAACAAAATTAAAAACCACTTAGCCCAAGTATGTATGTATGTATGTATGTAATTACTCTACAACACTGAATACTAGCTACAATAACATTAAATTAACAAACCAAAGCTGAAAGAAAAAAAAAAACCACCACGTGATGCTTTGACTAATCTGCCACAAAATTTAAGTTTATTGGTTTTTCCTTCATCCATACTACATCAGTTCACCACGTTTTGTTAAAATCAACCTCAAAGTAAATCTTGTGTAATCTATTCACTAAAAAGCCAAGCAAACCCATTTCTCTTGTTTACTATTCAATACGTAATAACATTCTTGTAAAACAAAAAAAAGCATCACCTAGAAAAGCTTTTTGCTCATTCTCATGACAATGTTGTCCTCTCACATATGCATGGACATACACACACACACACACACACACACACACACACACACATACACCAAATTTCATTACCATCTGCGCCACCATTTCATGGGGATATAAAAAGTGTCAGCACACCTCATCCATATAAACATGTCCTCATCAGGTATTCCTGTGATGCAGGATTATGCGTGAACTTCCTGCAGCCTGAGGTAAATTCTACTTTTGCTGTCTCTGCTCAGGGCTTCACCCATATAATGTTAATTTAGTTACTGTGCTAACTTTACTGTGAACATTAACTTCGGCGACACTGTAATTTGTCACAGAGCCAAAACTATACTTCAAATTCCCTGATGCAACCCTCCCATGTGTCAAAAATCGGTCCAGAGCCACTCACCAAGTTCTTTCGACCCACTTTTCCTCAGAGTTGCTTGATGTCTTTTGAATAATGACACTCAAGTGATGGATGCAGCCATCAGTCACAAACTATCATTCAAGTAAGTCACTGCCCACATACGCCCGTCTTTCATGAGTTGCCTCATGTTGCATTTTCACACCAGACAACTACAGGAAATTAGGACCCAACTGACACGACAACCTGCAAGGAGAACTGTGAGTGAGGATCATTATGTACCCACTTTCTTACTTGTTGGTGATTGGGCTCTGGTGAGATGAAGGTCAGACACTCTGTGCAGGTGTGCAGTTGTGTGATGCTGAAGGAGCTTTGATTGATGGACTTGGACAAGAAAGCAAGGTGCTGGGCCATGTTCTCAATGACAGTCTTCTGTGTTCCAGCATGCGGTTGTGTTGACATGGTGGCAGAAAAAGACACTCATGAATGACAAACGACTCTGCAACATTGAAGGGCAAAAACGGTCATTACTCACTGTGTTAATTTAAGACTTTGACAATGAAATCCATCAGGGGCCCAGGAATAAGAACGCAAAGTTGTGTTTGAAGTTTCTGCTAATACAACGAATGTCCCGTTGATCACTGTATTTGTACATTGTAACATATTTCTCTTAGATTAAGGGCATTTGTTAATGTAAATTTGTGTTTAATAACAGTGTACTTATGAGCAAGATTTAAAGGTTTTAGTCGCACCTCCCTGGCCTAATCAGTATTTGTATCGGCTAAAAAGTAGACTTCTAGTCGAAGCTCAGTTACTGCTGTTTTTGGTCCCTACACTTGAGAAATGGTTATATAGATAATATGATTATACTTCAATAACGGCAACTGTTAATCAATAAGTGTGCCACTGAATCATACAAAATAACTTAACACATGTTTTAAATATAGTTATTTTGGGTTGACAGCTTTATTGGATTATTGATTTTTTTTTCCAAAATCAATTCGACTCGATGAGTATTCTTCATATTTTAGTTGATTGAACAAATAAGGTGCTTAATTCATGTGATGTGAATTTTTCAGTCCTCTTAATATTGCTTCCATTCCTCGATAGATTTTGTGTGTTTCGACTTATTTTTTTCAGTGATGAGTAGGGAGGGGGGATTCAGTAATGTGTGGATGAGCATGTTACCCCCATGCAACTGATTATGTCTGGATTTAGCAAAGTCAGAACACTGTTATGAGATGCTTAATTCAAGTAATAACTTGAATATTAAACTGACAGATTGTGATGGACAGATGGGCAAAGATCCTCATTTCCTGTAAATGCAGAGTTAACACGCAAAGGTGAGTTACATCTGCTAGAGCCAGATGCAGGTAATTATACAAACATTAAATGATGGATTGAAGTGATGAAATGTTTCTCTTCATATTGAGGGAGTAAGGATAGTAGGATTTGGAAGCTGTCCAGATTGTAAAGCCCCTCAAGGTAAATGTAAAGTTTTATGAATTGGTTTTATGTGACTTCTCTCAGTCTGAGTCCCTATGTGACAGCCGCACAGCCGCACAGGAACTTTTGATAAATAATACACTTGTTCTTGCAATACTAGTGCAGACTTGAGGCTGTTATCACACCTGTAAATTATTGTAAAATGTAAATTTGCCTAAAATACCTATCCAAGAGATTCCCCAAATACATGCTGTTCCTCAATCATTTAATTTTCCACAGAACTACTGTTTCAAGTAGTAGAGTTGTGAAAACACTGAAATTAGTTTTCAGAAATATTCCTTTCTGAATATTTATTGCTAACAGATGGAAAAAAACAAAAACGATATTTGTTTGACAGCGGCAATATTTCTGCCATGCAGGATATGCACAAGTACTTACTGAAACAGCAGTTGTGTGTGGTAATCGGCCCATTGGTCCTTGAGCAGGTTAAAAATGTTGTAAACCTAAACAGGGATGTAGCTGACAGGTGCCTTTTTTTTCTCTGAAATCTTAATATTCATCCATCCATTTTCTTCCACTTATCCTGTTAAGGGTTGTAGGGGGGGGTGGGGGTGGAGCCTATCCCAGCTGCCTTCAGGCGAGAGGCAGGGTTCACCCTGGACAGGTCACCAGTCCATTGCAGGACCAACACATAGAGACAGACAACCATTCACACTCACAGTCACACCTACAGTCAATTTAGAGTATCAATCAGCCTCGTCCTCTCTTGATGTCTTTGGACTGTGGGAGGAAGCTGGAGTACCAGAGAGAACCCACACAGGAACAGGGAGAACATGGAGACACAGACAGAAAGATCTTGAGCTGGAGCCGGGGCTCAAACCTGGAACCTTCTTGCTGAGAGCCAACAGTGCTGACCACTGCACCACCGTGCCACCCTGCATTCTTCATATACTGTTCTATATTCTTTTTTTTTCTCCAATAGTGTCCATGTCATTTGACACTGGACTCAAAATTAGTACATCACAGGAAATATAGGACATGCCTTTAAATTATTATTTGATACAGACATTTTAGTGCTTTTTTTTTTCATATTCTGAATTTCATTTTTCCCCCCCAATAGTTTCTATGTGATCTGTGACCTTGGGACTCCAAATGACTACCATATATCAATACTAAACTGCAAGTACAAGACACAACTTTTTTTTTTTGGAGGGAATTGAATTACACTCAGTATTTTAAATATTTGAGTGAAAGTTCTTTGTCATTTACTGCAAAATTCCTCTCTTTGTTCCATGTAACCCAGGGACCCCCAGTAAGTTCCAGACAACAGAAAAGGACTGAATGCCAATTTTCCTCCTGGAGTTGCAGGACAGCTGACATGGTCACAGTTGGTTAAAAACAACATGTGTCATCCAGGCAAACACTTTTAATGAGATACCAACCAAGAAGTGACTGAATACCGCCTGTCTTCTCATGTGTAGGTTCTGTTACGTCTGTGTACATCTGTGCATGCATCCATGTGTATGCAAGTGTGTGTTTGTGTGTGTGGAAGTGGTGGGGGGGGGTGTCCCACTTTTTGAGTTCTTCAACAGTTAAGTAAAAGTCAATCAAAAATAAACAAAATATCTCCTGGTTGGTTTAGAATTTACATCGACTGATTTTCTCTGTTCCAGGGACTCTTAAGTTTCCAGGGGAGACACAGTTGCTGACGATTTGACAAGTGTGACATTTACAAATAAACCTCTTGGGGCTGTGAGAAAACAGACACAATTTCTATCCTGACAAACTCTGATGAAAGCCAAGAAGACACAACTGAAACATCAGGTTTCACCAGATGGCTCCTCCAGTATTAACAATAATTATAAGCACTTATATTTTGAATAACTTTTTATCGTTTATCAAATGGCCCACCATTGTTTTAATATTGTCAAAAGTGACCTTTGTGTTCACTGACATTCAAAAAAAAAAACTGCACAAATTATACTGCAGTATTACAACTGAGAACAGACACTTTCATCCACAGGACATTCGTGGCGTTCTTGCACAATTAATGAAAAGACCCTGTGGCCTTCCAACAAAATAATACCGTATTTACAACGAGAGTTGTTAGAAGCCATGAAATAATTTTCATTGTAGGAGTACTGCAACCCTCACGGACTGAAACGGAACATCTTTTTGAAAACACTCTTGCTTGACAAAGTGGTTGCTGTGCCTCAAGCACACATTTTCCCTGTAATTTCTTCAGAAAGCTTTTCAAATGAGGAGTCACGTGGCAACTCGGCTGCATGAGATGTTACAGTGATGGTGGTTATCTTTCAGATAACTGAAAAATCATCAGAATTGTATCAGATACCTTTATGTTCTAAAAAAATCTGCACTGATTAATCACCTGACAACATTTGATTTCACATGAAGAACAGAAAAATAACATAGGGGTTCACTGCATATTTGTACATCATTTCATCCGGCTTGTTCTCTGGCAATCTGTCACCATACCGTCATCTTCCTTGCAGCAGGGACTGCAGAGGCCCTGTCCCTAATCTACTGCCATCTGGAGACACTGTCAAATGCAGTCTGTCAGTGAGAAGAGTTAAATCAATGGCCAAACAGCCAGATTCAAATTTATTTCCTTTTTTTTTTTAGTTGTACCACAAATGGTCAGAGTAACTAATCTACTGGATGCACTGTCTCTATAAACACAGAGTTCTCAACTTACCGGCCTCACTGTCAATTTTGGGTGCAACACAATCCTGGTGGCCTTCTGTTGGTTGAACTACCTTGTTTTCGTAGATCTTAGCATTTCACCTTAATGTTGGAGCAGGTTGACATGAGCCAAAACTAATCACTGCTGACTCATAGAAGTCACAAGAGAGTGCTGCAATTATAGAATGTGACGGAAAGACAAAAACACGCACAGAGGGGAGTACATGGACACATTTGTGTTCTTGAAAGTGCAGCAGCATGAACTTGTTTGAATATGCAGATGTGTAGGGCAATTCTTGACGTGTTCAGAACCTTTTCTGAAAACTAACCACCACTAAAGCAGTGTAGAAATATTTTGAATAAGTAAAAGTCCCCTTAGGGGAAAGTTTCCTTTTGTTGTGTATTCATTCTGTAGATGTACAAAATTTAACAACCTGAAGATGTAGCCTCACCTCTACAAAGTTGAAACCATACTTTAGGACTGACTTTAACCACAAACCATGAGAAGAAACTAGCTGTTGTCCCCAGCTGCACCTAGTGTGTCACAAATGGAATCTTCTGTGTTCCATATATCTGCTCATTAGATCAATTTTTTGAGGAAAAGCTGTACTCAATGTTAATTTACACACGTTTGCATCCACACTCCACCTTAGACATCTTCTCTGGTTGCATGCTTGTATATTTAGATCATATTCAGTATAGAATGTACATTTACTCACCAATAAACACGTCCTGCAGCGTGTCACACAGACCCTACGAAATTACTCATTTCACCCTCCATTTGGCCTGGTAGCATTTGCAGAGTCCAGAGGAGATGCACAATTATTCAGCCACTCTCAAATTAGCAGCTCGGGCTACTGAAAAGTTTCTGTAAGCATGCGCAGGAAGCATTCTCCCAGCTACGCAGGAATGTCACCACAGATACAAACACTGAAATACAAAGAGCTTTAAAAGCAGGTGATAAGATTAATGAGCATATATGAACTCATTTGAGCTGGAATGGAACTTTAGTTAACAAAATTATGAGGCAGTCTAGCTTTAATTAAATCTGTCCTTTCAACGCTGTCCTGAATTAACTTGGCATGTAGAGACAGTAAAAACTGGAGTACTTCATCCACATTTGACCAAACCGGTGAAGTAACATATATTGCACCAAGGTGTTAGACAAGTATTAACATATACATCTTCTTGGCAAAGTAATACTAGGGAATTCTATCTTTTGCTCTGTCCGTCTCATTTCGGTGATTGCTAAAGGATCAAAAGACTTGCTAAACCTGGTTCCTTTCATTTATCTCTGCAAAGTCTATCCCTTTCCCTGATAGCTTGGCTGGAACCTGTTCCATAAAGGGTGAGTAGAGTCACTGAGGATGCGTTCAGAATGCTGTTACACAACTGAGCGGCTGATATCAGGTCACACCCGTTGTCTCCACACACCATCTTGATCATGAAATGCCTCTTGGTGTGCATGTTTTCAAACAGTTGAATCAGGCCAAAGGAAAATGCTGAGAGGGGAGTCTCATGAAACATTAACCGATTCGGTCCTTTCAACATATATATTATCTTATTGAATGACATCTTTAGAATGTTAACACTGAAACAACAGTGTGTTAGCCGCCTGTTAATTGCGGCAATAGTAGCTTGCCTGACCTGCTTTATTCAGTTCTACAGAACACAAAGTCAGTTTGAAGGGTCGTGAGATTTTTTGGTGAAATATTGGATCATTTGAACATTTATTGAGATGAAAAGAATGTTGCTGCTGTGTACAGCCCAGACAACTGAAATGTGCGCACACTTTCTTTTTGGATCTCAGAAGCCAAAAAGGTTTAATCTTTCTCCATATGTTGTATTTCAAAAGGATATATGGTTGCTCCGGCTTCCCCCCACAGTCCAAAGACATCAAGAGGGGACCAGGTTAATCGATTCTCTGAATTGACCGTAGGTGTGACTGTGAGAACAAATGGTTGTCTGTCTCTATGTGTTGGCCCTGCGATGGACTGGCGACCTGTCCAGGGTGAACCCCACTTCTGCCCAAAGGCTGCTGGGATAGGCTCCAGCCCCCGTGACCCTTAACAGGTTATGCGGTAGAGAATGGATGGATGGGTGGACGCAGAATAAAATTGCTTTGATGTAAGTCCTTACCGGAAAGTATACTCTTGCAATAAAAACTCAATAAATTTAACAAAAATAAAACCTGAATAAAACCAGAAAAGACCCACTCTATATGAAAATAACACTGCAGTTTTTATTCAACATATGGAGTGCCAGAAATTTGAATAAGTAGTCGGAGGACAAATGGCTCTTTACACTCCAAATAAATTTGTACAGAAAGTTGCCAATACAGTCCAAACAGATTTTCAGGGACTCTATCATTCATGCTGTTTTAGTATAATTTAAACAGATGTTGATGAGGTAAACATCATTGAGCCTCAGTCTGCTGGAGTTAACAAGGATAACAAGAGTTCAGGTGTTTCACCTATCAGAACACAATGGGATACATTGAGGATGTCTCATAGTATTACGCACCACTGAGAATATGAAAACATATGAAGTAGCAAAAGGCATCAACTCATCTGTGGCTTTAAGAGCTAATGACAAAGCAGATGACTATAAATAGACAACTCAAGGTTCAGGTGCTCTCGGTCTCTCTCACTATGTGCCTTCAGACCTGTGTCACCCCCTCCCCGAGGCTCAGATGTTTCTAACTCTGAATCAGGGCAAATTATGATAAACCCGAGGCTCATTTTTTCCATGCTGATTCTTTTTCTATAGAATGGGGGATGTGTGATTGAAGGATTTTAACTTCTCTTGAGTTGATTTTTATTGTCAGACAGGACTTAATTACAGGGTCCATCTGCACTGGCAAAATTAGCTTATTCATATTCTCTGTTCAAGAAAGACACCAATTAAGTCGTTTGGTTCAGACGTTTGTTTGTTTTTTTAAATGAATTTTTATGGTTGTGAATATTACAACAAGTAAAAACACTTGTTTACCCTGCAAAGGATCGGAAACATTAGAACATCTATCAGCCTTCAATGTGTGATTTCCCAAGGTGTGATTTCTCTGTCACTATGCCATTTGATTATGCCTTATCTATCCTGCTCAACATAACGGAAATCAAATTGGAATGGGGTGGGTTTTATTGTTTGCACACAGTCCACCTGCTACACAAACAATCAACAGAACCATTTGGCACAGCCATATGATCGCTTTCCCAGCTGATTGAGGGAACATCTGAACCTTCTTATGTGAGCAGGAAACTTTAAAAGTGATAACTGAATGCCTCATCTAAAATCATAGCTAATTGTTAAATAAGCGCAGACGAGCAGACCAAACATTTTCAGCTCTTTGATAACATGTATGATCAGTTTATTTTCTAATAATTTCCCAAACGTGGTAGGAAAAATAAATGCAAATTCGCTACAAAATCATTCACCAAATCAAGAGAGCAGCTCAGAGGAGGCTGTACAGCACCACCAAGCTGATTACCTTTGTTTATCTTTAATGGTATACAATTCCAGTAATAATATGTGAGTCAGAGAAAGACCCCAGAACTTAGAAATACAAATACAAAATCAATTTTATGCTTTAAAACCTTTTCTTTCTGTGAAAGTTGCCAGGTCTTGAAGAATTTTTAGGATCTTTTAAAAAAGATGCTAGCAGGGGAAGAGTTTGAATGTTACCTAATACCATGACCAATATATCAAAAAAAGGTCTTCAATTCATTAATCCATTCTTCTTTCTTTCAACCATTTCACACTCATTTAAAGAATGTTATCAGTCTATGACTTGTCTAGGAAATTAAATCTTTTCAGGATCAGAATCAATTTATTTGTCCAGATCACCTCCAAAAGTTAATCATTTTATCCCTCTAAACATTTCACAAAACTTTATCAAAATCCTTATCTATCCTTTTATAGATATCCTGGACCCAACAGCCTGAAATGTCTTAATTCCTTACAATAGTTTGACAAAACAATTACAACTGATTGACATTGGCTGTATTTTCTATTTCCAACACCTCATGGCTTCATCAACTAATGGGGGTTTCCTCAAAAGCAATTGAGATAAAGTATATCTGTTAATAATGACACCCTGTGCTGGTTCATAGGATCAGAAAGAAAACTTGTCCTTGGAAATATTCAGATTAACAACAGTCACAGCACTCATCTATCATTGGATCCATCTGCATGACAGTTGAGGATAAGATGGAGAGCTTTAGGAAAAGTTATTGAGGTCAGGACTGATTTGTCACAGCATCAAAAAAGTTTATAAGGAAAACCAGCAAGGATGATTTTTTTGAACAACTTGACATTATTTTATATTTAGAAAAATGTGCCTTTTTACAGTAGGCAAAGGCAAGGCAAATTTATTTGTATAGCACCATTGATACACAGGGCAATTCATAGTGCTTTACAGAGGGAAAGAGAAATTGAAAGTTAGAATCAGTTTAGAATCGAAAACATGAATTAAAACATTCAAAAATCATTTCAAATCAATGAAACAGTTTAAGATCAATTCGACAGCAGACAAATCAATATTAAATCAATCCATCAATAGCAAATCACCCAGATCAATCCCAAATCAATACTATCAGAAGGCTGCAGTAAACAGCAGTGTTTTCAGCCCTGATTTGAATGAGCTGACAGTTTGTGCCCCCCTCAGAGGTTCAGGGAGTTTGTTCCACTGGTGTGGACCACAGAAGCTGAAAGCAGCTTCACCCTGTTTGGTTCTGACCCTGGGGACGCTGAGTAGACCTGTCCCTGATGACCTGAGGGGTCTGGATGCTTCATACCCAGTCAGCAGCTCTGACATGTATTTAGGCCCAAGCCCATTCTGTGACTTCGAGACCAGTAACAGGATTTTGAACTCAATCCTTTGACACACAGGGAGCCAGTGCGGTGGTTTAAGGACAGGTGTCATGTGGTCCATTTTCTTAGTGTTGGTCAGGACTCTGGCAGCAGCATTCTGGATGAGCTGCAGGTGCTTGATTGATTTTTTACTGAGACCTGTAAAGACACCATTACAACAATGTAGCCTACTAAGAATAAATGCATGGACTAGTTTTTCCATGTCTTGTTTGGACAGAAATCCTTTAATTCGTGTAATGTTTTTGAGATAATAATAGGCTGCTTTAGTGATAGTTTTTATGTGGCTCTTAAAATTCAGGTCTGAGTCCATAACAACACCCAGGTTTCTAGCTTGGTCGGTGGTTTGTAGTGTCATTGAGTCAAGTTGGCTGCTGACCTCCAGCCTTGGGTTTTTGGAACCAAACACAATGACTTCTGTCTTTTCTGCATTGAGCTGGAGAAAATTCTGGCCCATCCACTGATTGACCTGTAGGATACAGTCACTCAGTGAATGCAGTGGACTGTAATCGCATGGCAACACTGTAATATAAAGTTGTGTGTCATCAGCATATGAGTGGTAAGAGATGTTATGGTGCTCTATGACCTGGGCCAGTGGGAACATATAGATGTTGAACAAAAGTGGCCCAAGAATAGAGCCTTGCGGGACCCCAAGTGTCATCTTTGTTCGCTCAGATTCACAGTTGCCAAGCGAGACAAAGAAGTTACGATCTTATAAGTAGGATCTGAGCCAATTTAGCACTGCAACAGAAAGTCCAACCCACCTCTCCAGTCTGTCAAGCAACAGGGTGTGATCGACTGTGTCGAATGCGGCACTGAGGTCAAGTAGTACAAATACTGATATTTTAGATGCATCAGTATTAAGGCATATGTCATTTAACACCTTAATAAGTGCAGTTTCAGTGCTGTGGTGTGGTCAAAAACCTGACTGGAAAGCATTGAAGAGATTGTTTTGGGTCAAGAAAGAATGAATTTGTTGATAGACAACTCTCTCAATGATCTTTGACAAAAACGCAAGGTTAGATATGGGCCTGTAGTTACTTATTACTGAAGCATCCAGATTAGGCTTTTTGAAGAGAGGTTTGATTACTGCAGTTTTCAGTGCCCTGGAAAATTGACCTGATTGAAGAGAAGCATTTACTATCCTCAATACTTCTGATGAAATGCAATTAAAAACACTTTTCAGCAAGCTTCTAGGCATCATATCAAGGCAGCACGTCATGGTTTTTAAATTCTGAACCGTTTCTGTCAGAGTCGCATGGTCTATGGGTTGAAAGGTTTCTTGATTTCTGAGAAACTGAGGAGGAACTGGTGACATAACTAAGTTGCTTTTGGAGGAGCCACATACTGTTTGTCTCATCTTCTGAATTTTATCTGTAAAATTTGGTTGCAAAGTCACTGCATGACTTGTTGGACACCAGTTTAGCAGGAATAGATGTTGAAGGGTTTGTCAATCTGTCGACAACAGTGAATAAGGTACGGGCATTGTTGGAGTTATTTTTGACCATCTCAGAGAAAAAAGACTGTCTTGCCTTTTTCAATTCTTGGTTATAAATGTGAAGACTCTCTTTATAAATGTCATCGTACCTGGAGTTTTTTTTACGCCATCTGCATTCAGCCTGCCTACACTTTCTTTTTTGAGCTTTCACCAGAATGGCGTTCCTCCATGGTGACTTTTTTGTGCCAGATATAACTTTGGTCTAAATTGGAGCAATGGCATCCATTACAGTCATAACACTGTAGCTAAAACTATCAACAAGGTCATTGACAGAGGCTAAGGGCAGAGTTGGTGATGATGTAAAAGCCTGAGTGAATAATGTACCAGTGCTGTTGTTAACGGACCGCTTTCTTATCACCTCTGCTTCACTTTTGCAAAGATTGGCAGGGATCGTCATTTTAAACTGAACACAATAACGATCAGAAAGAGCAACATCATTCACCACAACGTCAGAAATGTTTAGACCCTTGGAGATAATTAGATCTAATATGTGGCCCTTGTTATGTGTTGGATCCGTTACATGCTGGGAAAGTCCAAAGATATCTAGAGTATTTAAGAGTTCCTTTGCATATCCATCTTTCACATTATCAACATGAATGTTAAAATCCCCCACTAGAATAACACAGTCAAATTCAATGCAGATAATAGACAGTAGTTTGGAAAACTCATCAAAAAACAGTGCATTATGTTTTGGGGGCCTGTAGATGGTACAGTAACATGAAAGTAATGTCACTTCCCTAGAATTAGTAAATGGAGCTTTGACCAGCTTTGCCTGGCTCACAGACTGGAAACAGAGAGAAAAAAATCAGGTATTGTCAAGGGGTAACAAAATCCCCCTACTGCACTTAAGATTGCCAAATAACATGTTGCGACATGTTATGCTCATCAATTGTCCAGCATTGTGCCTTAGTGAGAAACTAAGAGGTGGAAAAGTTCCAACCTGGAAGAACACAATGACTGGCTGTCAAACTAAGAATATCCCACCGGAGAGAGCAGGATGTTTTTCAGAGTTAAGAGAAAAAGGTTTGTAGTCAGATTGAATGAATGCTTCATTTCAGACTCACATGGTATATATCAATTGCAAAGAAAATACAAGTATGCAAAAATACAATATAAAAATAGAATTACAATACAAAGTGCACAACAATTTGAATACAAAACAACAGCAGTAAGGCTGCTACATATCCTTCAGCTATCAGTTTCCATGGCAGTGTTTAAGGTCAAAGATGACAAATGTATTTGCTTTTAAATGTTACATGTCACTATTGTTACTGACAAAAAGTTCAGTTCACATTAAAGCTGCAAGCAGTGTTGTTAGGGCCTGAGCCCCCGCGCGGCCTGTGGCCGTGTCCTTGACACCGGCCCGAATCCAACGGTGTAATTGGCAAATCCCTGGGCCTTGTAGTAATAAACTTGTCATAAAGGTACAAGTTCTTCAAGCTAAGTTTACTGGCTGCACTTTTATATTTGTTAAATTTGTAAAGGTGTATATTTGTCCTACTTTCATTTCAAGCAAGATGACCAAAGATAGGGTGTTCCGCAAGGATCTGTGCTTGTTCCAGTACTCTTCACTCTACATCTGTTTCCACTTGATCATATATTAAGGACACACTCCATTAATTTTCATTGTTATGCAGCCAATACACAGCTGTACTTATCAATGCATCCACATGAAACAAATCAGCTGACTAAACATGAGCACTATCTAAAGGAAATAAAAACATGGATGATCCACACTTTTAACCAACAATTAAAGTCTGACAAAACTGAAGTTATTGTGCTGGGCACAAAACTCCTGAGAAACACCTTATCTAATGAGACAGGTACCCTGGACGGCATTACCCTGGCATCCAACACAAAATGAAGGAGCTTTCATCTTTGAAACATTGCTAAGATCAGACACATTCGGTCTCAAAAAGATGCAGAAAAACTTGTCTGTGCTTTTGTCACTTCCAGGCTGGATTACTGCAATTCCCTCCTATCAGGCTGTTCGAATGAGTCCCGAATGACTGTCCAGCTGGTCCAAAATGCTGCTGCCCATATATTGACAAGAACTAGTACAGGAAACCATAACTCTCTTGTACTGGTTTCTTTGCATTGGCTCCCTGTCAAATTCAGAGTAGAATACAAAATTCTCCTTCCAACATACTAAGCCCTTAACAACAAGACACCTTTATATCTGACAGAGCTTATAGTTCCCTACGATCCAGCTAGAAATCTTTGCCCCCCCGGAAGCAGAGTTAGTATAGACTAAGACTGCTGGGGGGTTTCCCATAATGCTCTGGGCTTCTCTCTCCTCCTCTCTGTCCTCCTGTACTCATACATGTTTCTAACTCAACCTCCTCCCTGGAGCCTTTGTGCTTTCCCACTTCCTAGGATCCCTGGCTGCTGCTGCTGCTGAAGGAGGCTACAGACCTGAAGAGGCTCAAGCTGCCACCCTTAGTATCTAGTAAAATTTATATCAGTATTCTCAATACTGTACTGGCATTAACATCAGCATTGTGTTTTTATTGCATTTGCCTGCACATAATTGCTTATATTATGCTCTAATTGATTGCTTGAGTAACCTGCAGATGTTATTATTGGTAGCTGGTTGTTATTATTTATCCCCCCTCCCCATCCCTCTGTCTTTCTCCTTCCAGCCTGTTCATTATCACTGCCTGACTGTCATTCTCTCCACCTTTCTCTCTCTCTCTCTCTCTCTTTTCATCTCTGTCCCTGTCTTTCCTTCTTTATCTGTCTTTTTCCATTATCTCACTTTGTCTCAGCCCCGCTCTCCTGCTTTCTTTCCCTCCAACCGGTCAAAGCGGATGGCTGTTACCATTGAGCCTGGATCTGTTCAATGGAGAATTATAAGGTGTAAATTAATTGAAGGAGTGTGGTACGAGACATGCTCTGCATGTAAAGTATCATGAGATCATTTTAGTTGTGATTTGGCATTATACAAATAAAACTGACTTGACAAACTGACTAGATAGACAGCAATTTAAGTTTATATTTTATTTCCTGTCTTATTAAAACATTTGATATATATGCAACAAACACAGCATTTGATTGATTACTAGCTGATGTTTCGTACATTTGTGCCATTCGACACAGCATTTAACATTTCTTTTGTGCGCTTTATGCTTAAAGTGAATTTCTTCATCCTGGTGAATGTGCTTTTTTCAAATTTTTGTACGTTGTAGTATTTACAATCATGGTTTTTTTTTAACATGACATATTGGAATAAGCCAAATATGTAATGTGAGAGTGGTGAAGTTGACCAAGAAAAAAAAATTAGGCTGCTGTGGAATGACCTCTTGTGTCCTTTGTACACCATTTTTTTTACCCCAAGACAAATTAATGTGGTGTAACGTTCATTAATAAACTACCCATGGTCTTGAATTGTCAGCCCAGGCAAACACTACCTCCAGTGACTCCTCACCTGCTCACCCTGCAATATTTTTTTACAAACTAGCAGCCCTCTTAAAAAGATGAGAAGTTTGTTCCTGTGATGCCACCACCGCTCACTGCTGCTGCGAAGAGGGAAAGTAATGACATGTCATCTGATAATGGCTGCATTACTGAAGAACTAACCCTTTTTAATGGATTTATAATTAATGCGTGTGTGTGTTGGCTGATGCCACTGATGGCCGTGGAGAGGCAGGATAATGTTCTGGAACTATGAAGTCATTTTAGATCAGCGTGGATCAAGACAAGGCCACAGTATCAGAGATAAGAGCTGCATTTTTATTCCAAATGCTGGGCTGGCAGGTGCAGCCCTGAGAACATTTGGTCCCTCTTCTCTTTTTCCTCTGTCTCTTTCCCCTCTTATTTGGGGTATCAGAAGTAACTCTCCAGGTTATTGAATACTTCTCACCTTAAGGAGAGAGGGATTCTGTGTTTTAAGTTTTCTAAGGTCAGAGATTAATTTCATGATGACAATGTCCCATAATTATTTTTCATTCAGAAAACTACCATGTCCACATTTTTACATGCAGTCTCAGACAAGGGAGGTTATGTATTGAGGAATGAGGTTGCCCCCACTCAAAAGAATATTTGTAATGACTAAAGATAAAAGGCACAGGCTAAGAGAGAAAAGTTTTTGGTGTCCCATGGTACAGTATTTTCTGTAGAGAGAGAATAAAGTTCCAACTGATTCTTTAGTAGCACACACAATTCTTTTGAGCTGTTGTTGAGCATGATTAAATCACAGTTAACGAAGTAAAAGGAGATATACAGTATATGTGGCATCAAACAGTAGTGAGTGGCAGTTTTTGCACGACTGAGGCCAAAGTATATTCATTGAATGTGTTTACATTCTAAACTGGTCATAAGTCGTTTCACATTCTTGCAGACAGGCATTCAGATGACCTGGGAGAGGCTGACGCTCATGGTCAACGGACAGGTCTGGGGAAACAGGTTTGAAATTTTTTGAGTTTCTCCCGAAAGCATTTATGTTGTAAAATGGCACTAACAACAGCTCCAGCCACGATGTTGTCAGCAGGGCATAATGTCGTTGTTTGCTTTTTAAGTTTTCTGCTGGAGGGCTGAGGTCCCCTGGCCATGTAAGGAGTTTTCCAGGGAGATTTAAGCAGTGCTCTGCTGTTGCCATCATACGTGTTTTCCGCACACATGATCAGCTGCTCTGTGTGATCTATGTTGAGGTATTTTTAGACATTTTGATTGATTGCTGCATCACACTGACACTGATGCAATGAAGGTCTCATATTTTAATATTTTCCCATGTTCATGCTCTTGTGGAAAAATATCAAAATGTAAGAAAAGATCATTAAAAAAATGTAGAATGGCAGGAAATCTTTTTAGGTGTACTGTAAATGATGGTCAGCCAATGCATAACCTTTTCTTATGTGGGCTTAGGTTTCAATGCACAAGGGAAAAGTTTGCCTCTAAAACTTTCTGCCAGAGAATCTAAGAAAAGAAAGCCTTTGTTAAATATTTTATTTTGAACCTGAAACAACATTTACTAAAAGAAAGAAACAAAGGAGCTTTTTGCCTGAAAGCCTTCAAGGCAAATGTCATATCAGTGGGCGGTGATCATTATTATCACATGGTTTCATGCAATATCCGGATAACTGGGTTACTTCCTTGTTCTGTTTCATAACCAGGAACTGGTACGAATTTTGCCGTGGCTGGCTCTTTCTGCATTCTGGACACATAAAGAAGTGATGTTTGTGACCTTAAGAGATTTGTGAGTACTTGAAATGCAAGAGACACTTTTCGGATGAAGAATTGCTTTAGCAAGGGTCCATCCATACATCCAGTACATTATTTAAGAGACATAGTCTAATAAGGTTCTCTTACTGGTGAAAATACAAATCCTGCTGGAGCTTTAATCTCATTTGGGGACCAGTGGGATCAAATTAATGTCAAGAAAACTTGAAGAACGGCACCCACTTTGGATTTGTGCTTCAAGGGACTGTGGTGCGACCGGAAATATAATAAATTAAGGAACTGGTGAAATTAAATTCATCTCTCATAAATACACCCAGGGCAGCCAAACATACTGTAATGCCTTACCCCATACCCTGACTGATGTGGCCAGTGCTCTGTTCATCCACATCTTGGTCCTGTTGATGTTTCCCATGTCCATACACTTAAACTCTACCTGTATTTCTCAAATGCAGTTTTTTTGTTGTTGTTTTTTTTTACATTTTCACAAAGAAATGCAAATGACTTTGCAGGAACACACTGATATGCTGCTGCGTTTAGCATCCAATTCAATCATAATTCTTCAAGTAATCAAATAATTTCTCATTTTCCACTTTGCTCATGTTTCAGGTAGGTTAAGTATCTGAGCGAGGGGTAACGTCAAGGGAGGCAGATCAAGCCTACAAACAAATATATTTGCTGATGGAGTATGATGGGCAGCTATAATTCTTTTGAGTATATTCAAGATGTGACATTTTCATTTATGTGGATGGAACTCCCTGCAGGGTGGCACAGTGGAGCAGTGGTCAGCACTGTCGCCTCACAGCAAGAAGGTTCCAGGTTCCAGTCCCAGCTCCAGCACGGGATCTTTCTGTGTGAGTCTGCATGTTCTCCCTGTTCCTGTGTGGGTTCTCTCTGGTACTCCAGCTTCTTCCCACCGTCCAAAGACATCCAGAGAGGACGAGGCTGATTGATACTCTAAATTGACTGTAGGTGTGACTGTGAGTGTGAATGGTTGTCTGTCTATATGTGTTGGTCCTGTGATGGACTGGCGAGGGTGGACCCTGCCTCTTGCCCTTAGCTGCTAGGATAGGCTCCAGCCCCCCCCCCCCACACACACACACACACACACACACAAAACCCTTAAAAGAATAAGCAGAAGAAAACTGATAGATGGATGGATGAATGAATGGATGGATGGATAGATGGAATTCCTTGCTGCTCTTAACATTGAATTCTAGGTATTTACTTGATCAAAAATATACATTTTACTTCAAAAAATGACATCAATCTTTCGTTTACACTCTAAGAACATTAATATGCCATACAATTTATACTAGAATTACTCTTGGCAAGATATTCCACATATGTTTTATCATGCAAGCAGGTCCTGTCTCTCCCGCTGAATCTTAAATACCTCCCGCTGTTTCACATGAACTCATTTTCAGGGCTTTCAGAAGCCCTGCCTGCCTTTGATACACAACAGCAAGCTTTAACACCGACACAGTGATTGATGTGCAAATGTTTCCTTCTCATCTGTCTACAGCTCATCATAGTGGGATGACGAGCACCAGTGTCAATGCCGGTCAGAAAAACTTGGAGAACACACATTCCCAGTATTTTATCCAGCGTTGTTTAAACAGTTATGTCAGTATAGACCCCTTCCCACCCCCATCTGAGAGAATATGTGTACTTCATCTACAAGACTTGCCACATTTCAGCATATGAGTTGCATCACTTAACTTCCTCAAAACAGCTCAAAGGCTTCATCAGTTGACTGACAAGAAGACGGCGCCACAGAGTACAGCAGTGACACGACTCTGTAATATGAAATGGAATTTTTAGCAGAGATGGGATGTGTTCCTGATGATCAGTGTGAGCGGAGGGTGTAGAGAACTGAACTTCATCACTTTCCTTGCCCACATTTTCCCATCTAGTTTGAAGGTTTGAGCGATTCTTTGAGGCTGAGCACAGCTCTCTCACCTTTAGGCGGCCGTCAGTCTTCTACAGCGTGTTTTCTATTCATGGTATCTCATTTTAGCACCAGGCATTCAAGATGCTCCCAGTGGAGATCCTTTCTAGGACGCGCACTCCTTCCAAGATCAAAAGGACTACAGCAACCATTTGGCCCAATAGCAACCACAGAAAACATGTTTTCAACTTTTCCTCATAATGAACAAAAGACAAAAAGCAATTTAGGGACAATTGGAAATTCAGCCCTTCAAACATTGTTCACAGTCAGTATGCTATCTTTTTATAGCTGTAATTTTTATGTTAGATGTTGTTTGAAATTTTTCATTCAATAATAAAAGCAACCACGATGTACACATAAGTATTATAATGCATCTCTAAGCTTGAAATTGTGACATTTTAACTTTTTGTTCATATATTTATTTTTTCTTTCAATCCATGAAAAAAGACGAATTGTAGAGATGATCAAGATTATTTTTGGATTCCATCATGTTTTGCAAACAGGGTTTATTTGCTATTTTTCTATACCATCTCAGAGCAGTGCAGGACAGAGGGGATTTTGAGGGTAGTTCAGATGAAACCAAATTCAACTCAACTGTTAACAAAAATAACACTCCAGATTTATGGCCCAGACTGCAAATAAATGTGACTATTCAACAACTCATAAATTTTCCATGTTGTAATGAGAGGCCTTCAATCACAATACCTCAGTTAATATTCTGATTGATGGAATGTATTTTGTGAAATTAAATCTTGCTGCATAAAAATTTGACCTTTAAGTAACTCAAACTTTCATTAGTTTGTTGAGAGAATTCTATTAGTTAATGTTGCCAACGGCTGGGAGAAACACATTTATCTATTTAAATGAAAAGGTTACAGTAGTTGGGCGGCACGGTGGTGCAGTGGTCAGCACTGTGGCCTCACAGCAAGAAGGTTCCTGATTCGAGTCCCGGCTCCATCACAGGATCTTTCTGTGTGGAGTCTGCATGTTCTCCCTGTTCCTGTGTGGGTTCTCTCTGGTACTCCAGCTTCCTCCCACCGTCCAAAGACATCAAGAGGGGACGAGGCTGATTGATACTCTAAATTGACCGTATGGTTGTCTGTCTATATGAGTTGGCCCTGCGATGGACTGGTGACCTGTCCAGAGTGTATCCCACCTCTCGCCCATGGCCGCTGGGATAGGCTCCCCCCCCCCCCCCCCGCGACCCTGAACAGGAATAAGTGGAAGTAAATGGATGGGAAATGGATGGATAGATGGGATGGTTACAGTAGTTATCATATGTTGCATTCATAATGGTATTTTACTGTACATTGACAACCTGTTTTGACTCTCCAACTCAGTGTATTTATGTCCATCCATCCGTCTTCTTCTGGAACCTGGAACCTTCTTGCTGTGAGGTGACAGTGCTAACCACTGCACCACCGTGCCGCCTGTTGAAGTATTACAGTTTACCCAAGTAAGACTTTAACTCTGTGGGGAGGACAAACATATATCTATTTTTATTCTGAGAAAAACATGTGCAATGAAGTTTAGAATGGGAGTTTTAAATTTGTTGTTTAAAGCACAGGGCTGATTCTAAATGGGTTCACTTACCCAGTATCAGTTTCTCCTTGTTATCAGTTTTCACTATTCTATGAGCAGAATATAAAACAGCTGTTTGTGTTAGACTGACTGAAGACAGGTGGACCTGAGTGCAAAACTCAGCAGAGGCTGGCAGCAACTGAGGTATTGATTAAATGTATTAAACAAACAGAAAAAGGGAACAGTGGGGTATCCAGACACAGATAAACTTATAGCAAAAAAAGAAGAAAAAAAACAGCCTTTCAAGGCACACCAAGACTGAATCAAAGGCTCGCTCAACAAAAGACATGACAAAGACTGAAATGACCAACAGAACTTCACACAGTCAATTATCCACAACTAGCCAGGTGTCGCAGAATGTAGCATGCTTATCTTCATTCTCATCCCTCCGTGCTGTCAAGTGAAGTGATAAAATGTCATTACGTGCAAAATCCATCAAGACATGTATGATAAATGCTGTCTGCCACAAGAAATGTACAACAGTGCCCCACAACAAAAGAGATTTAGATGATATGGAAAACCTGTTCATATACCATGCAGAGAACTGGTTGTACATGACAGACCTCCGTCTTACTTCTATCAGGCCAAAACATTGAAAACAAGTTCTCCTCACCTGTTTCTTGAGTGATTAGTTCTGCTGTAACATTCTTTGAGTCTGTCAGATAGTCTCGTTCTCATCTTTTCCTGTGTGCTTCAGCTATCAACTTCTATAGTTAGTGTTTGTTTACTCCTGGTCCTCTGGACTATTCTTCTGTTTCTCTCAAACAAATACCCATTTCTAATATCTGTTGCTGTATACATTTGGGTCTATCTGCATCTATCAACCATGACATCAGTCTGCTTGGGAAGAAATGTTATAAGTTAAAAATTGTGCTGGAACTGTATTCAAAACTTTTCATCAGTTGTAAGAAGTCCTGAATGAAAAAAAAAAAACCCATTGCATTTGGATTACGTTCACTGTCTAATATTCATCAATTGCCCTTCCTTCTTTTTGTCACTGAGTAATATGGTTGCATTTTGTTCATCTATTTACTGATGTATTCCTTCTTGAGAAAGCAATGGTGAATTTCTTAATCAGTGCTAAAGTGTTTGACTGACACACAAAGTTTGAAATACTGACTAATTCACGTTGTCATAAAATCTATTGGGCAGAACAGGGTTTTTCCTGCCTGTTAATTAGTTCTTATAGCAGCAATGTGGGAAAGGAAGTGTGTTCTCTATCACTTCCAGTTAATCCCCCTGAATATTTGGGGGATGTGCCTCAAAAAGTCCCTCCCATGAATACCAAATATATTTTTTTCCAAGCGGAGGAGATTGTATCACGGGTCTAATTTCTTATTTTGTGTGAAAGAAGTTTGAAAGTAAAGTAATCTTGTCTTCAACTCATATGAGAACTCTTTTTTTTTTTGTGTCTTGAATTGATTCACTTGGCCTAGACTTGCAGAGTTACGATTGGTAAACCACCCTGTGCTGTTCTTTTACCCTTGACTTAAAACAGAGACGATTGTGGCCAACTGCTGGCAAACACTGAAAGGTGTCATAGTTTGTCTTGGCCTTAGATACATGTGGGTTTATGAAGTCGAACCGGCACTCATTCCACCATGGGGAAGATGTTGTGTTGATACATCTCAACAAGGCAACGATCTGAGATGAACCATTATGGAGAGGACTTACTTACTTAGAGGCTTTTCAAGTTTGAAATACAAGCAGAAAAGCAGATGCTGATGAATTAAAAACATTATCATACAGGACGGATGCGAATCATGTATGTGTATAAAATGTGCAATTTTCCTCAGACTCACTTCTTTGAGAGTGGTGGGATTGCAGTCAGAATGGGATAGGAATGTCCACAAAGATCATTGTCTTACATAGAGCAAGAAAATGACTACTAATAGTTTTCTAACCGCTTATATGGTGCCAACAGCGGCGTTGTGATTTATTTGGATAAAAGGAACTACAGTGTCTACAATTCTCAAACAATTTAAACAAGCGACATTAATATTTATAAATACTGTGTTTGTGATTTACGAGGTGAGATTCAAGGCCGCCGCCCCCTCCCTCTGTGGGACTTCTGGCCGCATCTTCTCATAAACGAAACAGGAGAATTCAGAGTCTTTTTAGACTTTTACTGAGTGAAACAAAACTACTATACAGAAAATGAACACCACAGCACTTATTTTTTCCTCACCTCGACTGCATCTCCCTCTTCTTCCTCTCTAAAAATGACTGTCCCAACCTACCAACTCACAAACAGTATGCGCCCCCAGTGGACACATCATGAAACGCCAGCAACACATGAAACCACAAAGTTCACAACGATGAACAAAAGGATACAACACCCCCCCCCCCCCAATAGAATTAAAGCTCTAGGGGTACAACAGTTGAACTGGTCTTTGTAATATTGTTCTATCTGCTGCACGTACAGCACATGCTCTCACAAGTCCATCTCTTCCTGGAAAGAGTTCCTTAATGATCCCAGTCTTCCAAATCTTAGAAATCTTTCAAATAAAGATGTCATCTCCTCAAAACTCAGTGAAGCTCTTCCCATCACTTTCCTCAAACATGTTTTTATTGATCTGACCAGCCTCTCCCAACCCCCCCCCCCCCCCCACACACACACACACACACACTATACCACCACCAACAGGCAGCTCGTTCTGCAATGTACCTCCATGTGATGCTCTTTTAAGAGCTCAGGCTCCTTGATGGTCGTCCAGAGTTCTCTGAGGTCTTGATCAGCTTGTTTAAAGTTTCGGGCATTGTCTGAACACAATCCTGCAGAAGCCTCGTCTAGATATGAATCTGTTAAATGCCAGGAGGAATGTCTCTGTTGACATGTCGGATACCAGCTCCAGATGAATTGCACGTGTCACAGCACAGGTGAAAAGTGCTATGTATGTCTTTTCCACTTTGTCCTTTTTAGTCTTGACATACACAGGGCCTGCAAAGTCCACTCAAATAGTCTCAAATGGAGGCGATTCTGTATTCCGATATCTCGGCAGTGGCGCTTGGTGTCTGCTGCATTGCCCTTACTTTGTGTCTTTTGCATGTAGTGCAGGTTGCAATGATTGTCATTTGTGGGGCTTGTGGGATCCAATATGTGTCTCTTAGCTGCATTAAAGTGTCTCTTGTACCTGAATGCATCACTTGGTCATGGCAGCGCTTGATCAACATTTCTGAGAGTCTGTGCTCTGAAGGCAGGATGTATGGATGCCGCTCACTGAAACTCATGTCTGAGTGTTGTAACCTTCCCCCCAGACAGATGAAACTGTGCTCATCTAGAAATGGTTTCAGGTCTCTAATTCTCGAGCCTCTGTGAATTTTCTTTTCTGCTCTTAATTCCTTTTTTTTCCCTCTGGAAACCTTGATTTTGTGCCTCCAGAATCCAGTATCTTTCAGCTTCAGCCAGCTCCTCAGCCGTCAGCTCTCCTTGCCTCTTTTCACTTGAGCGTGAGTTGTGTGTGAACCTTTTAATCCAGGCTGTGACTCTGAGAGCTGTTTTTAGTTTACTGTAGTTTTCCGGCTTAAACAGTGGCTCTGTAGATGTTGATTCCATGTTGTTGAGCTGGACTGCGACATGACTTGGTCTAAGCTCAGTCTTTACCTCCTCTTTACAGAATCTTTCATCAGGAAACTCATGTTGCACTGCTGAACTCAGGAACTGTGGCCCTGACCACCAAAGGCTCTCCTCCTTCAGCTTTGTGACTGTCTGGCCCCTTGTAGTGAGATCTGCTGGGTTGAGTTTCCCACTACAATGAGACTAGGTTTCTGGTGTGGTCAGGGACTGAATCTCCATCACTCTGTTGGCAACAAACTATTTCCATTTGTGTGGTGAGCTGGAAATCCACTGAAGCACAATCATGGAATCTGTCCACATTCTAATTTGGTTCGGCTGCATATTCAGTGCCTGAATCAAGATTGTTCCCCATTCTAGCAGCAATCAGAGCCCCCATTAGTTCAAGGCGTGGTCGTGTGAGTTTCTTAATGGGTGCAACTCTGGACTTAGACATGACCAGTCTAGTCACTGACTCTCCCTCAGCTGTCTGTCCTTGAAGATAAGCTGCAGCACCATACGCCTTTTTTACTCGCATCACTGAAAACATGAAGAACTTGGGCTTGACTGTTTTGCAGTGTCACAGACCCATACCACCTGGGAATGACAATCTGATGGAGCTGAAGGAGCTCCAAACACCACTGCTGCCCCCCTTGTGAGAGATAATCTGGTAGCTCCTCATCCCCACTGATGCCTCTTTGTCACATGTCCTGAAAGAGACATTTTACTCTGATCGTGAATGGCGTCAGAAAGCCCATGGGGTCGAACAATCTGGCTGAGGAGCACAGGACACTCCTCTTTGTGTTCTCCTTGGCTTTGAAAATGTCCATAAGGTGCTTCAGGTTAAAAACAAAGTCATCAGTCTCCGGCCTCCACACAAGGCCAAGTGCCTTTAACACGCAGCCACTTGTCTCAGGATCTGAGGTGGAGTCAAAGTCACCTTGCTGCAACTTGGCTTTTAGTTCAGAGGAATTTGAAGTCATCTTACAGAGATTCATGCTTGCGTCTGACATTATTTTCTTTGCACTTACTGCTCTTCCACACTGCTCGAGCTGGCAATAAAGTCATCAACATACAGAGTCCTTCAAAGTGTTGATGAGCTGTGTGTGACTTGCTTGGTATTTCTCCAGGTGATTTCTGATCATGGCTGCCAGCAAAAATGGACTTGACACACCAAACACCACACGTGTCATTCTCAGCACATGCAGGTTTGTGTCCTCAGCATCAGGGCGACCAGTGAGCCACAGGAACCTACAGTAAGCGCATCTCTGTCCTCTTCTGCGATCGATATTTGTAGGAAAGCCTTCGTGATGTCTGCCATGAAGGCAGTAGGATGCAACCTGAACTTGACCAGGACATTGAGGAGATCTGGGTTCAGGTTTGGTCCTGTGAGCAGACAGTCATTAAGCGATTGACGGCCATTCTCATGTGCAGAAGCATCAAAGACAATCCTCAGCTTGGTTGTTGCTTTGTCCTCTCTTATCACAGCATGGTGAGGTAAGTAGTGTTGAACGTTGTTATTTTCTGCTCCAACTGTGCCCTTGGTCTCTGGAACATCCTCACATATTCCTTGTTATAGATAATTGTCTATTACATCGTTGTATCTCTTAAACAGTGTTACATCAGCTTTCAGTTTCCTTTTCAGACCTTCAAATCTTTTCTGGGCAATTTTCAGGTTGTTTGAGAGCTTTATTCTATCTTGACGCCGTGGCAACTTAACTTCATATCGCCCTCTTTGTATCCGACTGACCAGTTGAAGTGCTCTCGAGCCTCAGTGTCTGCTGCCCGTTCCTCATCTTTATAGGAGATGCCCAGAGACTCTGTTTCCCAGAATGCACACAGCTGGTTTGACACCTGCATGGTTTCTTCAGTGCAGATCTTCATGCATGAAGTCTCACTCATGCTTAACACTGGGCCTTGTACTGTCCAGCCAAACATGGTCTCTGTGGCAATTAAGGAGTCTGACAGTCTTTAACCTCCATCAGAAATCATTTTCCAATAGAAATCAGCACCTATCAATACAGACAGTTCCAGTTCCTGGTCTGTGCTGCCTGATGCATCTGCTGAGGGCAGTCCTCTTCTTTCTAACTGTTGCTTGATTTGCCCTCCTGGAACCTGCATGATGGCAGAGCTAACTTGTGGTGTTTCAACAGCCTCAAATACAAGGGCTTTGTTATTGTCACAGATGGTTTGCACAACATTTCGTTCCATTGTTACTGGGATGTCACTGCCAAAGGTGTGGAGCTTTAAAGTCTCTTTTCTCACCACAGGTAATCCTACTGCCTTGGCCTGATTCTCCAGGATAAATATCCGCTGACTTCCACCATCCATCAGACCTTCTTCCCTCTTGTTCCCTCTGTCAATGCTGTTACTGTTTGCAGGAGAACTGTGTTCTGCTTTGTTGTGCTTGTCTTTACTGTGTGTGGGGCGACAGATGAGATGCCTCAGTTGTTTCTTCAGCGCTACGCTGGGTTTCACTGGGCTCACCTTTGTCACACATTGTGGGGTGGTGTCTCCGCCCACACACACCACATGACACTTCCTTGATCTTGCAGAGTTTGGCCATGTGTCGCTGTGCTAAGCATATGAAACACCGTCCCATTTTCTTCAGCTTGTCTTCTCGCAGGTTAAGTGTATTGTCTGTACACAGTTCAGATCTATGACTTCTGCTGTCACAAAATATGCATCCTGAAGAGGACTGTGAGCTGCTGGCGTAGAGCATGGCAGCTGATGGTAGACTTGGCTTCCTGAACATTCCACTTGTTGAATCAGGTTTGTATCTGTGTTGGTTGAGGGGCTGTGATTCCTTGCTGTGGCTTCCTGCTTTTTTCAGGTGCATGGCGCACTCTCTGCTTTCAACTTCCTGCTGTATGAAGGCAATAAGCTCTGGAACTCTAAGCTCATTGTCTGTGCCTATTTCACGTGTGTAAGCAAGAGCAAGGTCATCTGGAATCATCTGCAGTAATATGGGGCACAGCAATCCTCCATACTTGTCTGACACTACTCCCATCGCTTCCAAGCCTCTGATCTGGACCTCACACTCATCATAAAGTCTTCTGAGTGCAATAATGTAGGATCTGGGATCTGAGGATCTTTTAACTTGTGTTAAAGCCAACAGTTTAGACACGTGTGCACTCACAATCAGGTCCTTTCTTCCAAATCTTTCCTTGAGCATGTCTATGGAAGCATCGTAATTGCTTTCTGTTGTCTTTAACCCCGCGATGGTTCTGGTTTCTGGACCCACCAAAACTGAAAAGCTCACTTACCTGAATTCATATTTGGTGGCTGTTGGACCCACCAAATATGAATTCAGGTAAGTGAGCTTTTCAGTTTTGCTTAGCTCAGTATTCTCATGGATAGCAGTTTGAAACTGGTCCCAGAATTCTTGCCACATCGATATTTCTCTTTCGTATTTGTTTATATACAACTTAGGCAACTTTACCGTTGATCTTCCTGTCATTCTGCTCGAGTGGGCGCTCACATTGCTCAGCCGTGGCGATGTCCACTCGCCTGTGGCGGCTCCTTCTCTTTCAATCAGTCTTGTAGCTCGAGACATCCAGAGGGTAAGCTGATCATGGTAATCCACAGTCTTGACGATGTCCGCCTCTAGCACATCCATTGGTGTCTTCTATCTCTTTATCTAGCTCCAGGAGATTGGTCTCCTTCACCAGTAACATGGACAGTAGCTCTCATACACGGTCACAACTCACAATGTCCTTGGACGTTTCCTCTTCAATACTCCGCAGCAGTCTCATCGTCAAGGCTCTTACAACTCCTTGCTTTTGTTTCAGTCTCTGTAGCTGCTCTGCCATTGTCATAGAATTCCCATAGTAGATGCAGTTAACAGCGAACGGTTCCCGTCATAGATGCAGCTAACGGTTAGCGGTTCCCGTCTTGACTTGTTAGTCTCCTGTATCCGGGGTTTTGGCACCAAAAAATGTGGGACTTCTGGCCACATCTTCTCATAAATGAAACAGGAGAATTCAGAGTCTTTTTAGAGTTTTTCTGAGTGAAACCAAACTACTATACAGAACATGAACACCACTGCGCTTATTTTTTTCCTCCTCTCAACTGCATCTCCCTTTTCTTCTTCTTCCTCTTCTTCTCACTGTCCCAACCTACCAACTCACAAACAGTAAGCGCCCCCAGTGGACACATCATGAAACATCAGCAACACATGAAACCACAAAGTTCACCACAATGAACAAAAGGATACAATACCCCCAATTTCTCAGAATCACAATCTCAGCACAGCTAGACATTATCAGCAATAGGCGTACATTGTCATCATAAAACCTTTGTCAGGCATTGATTTGGCTTGACTGAGATTTAGCATAGTAGATATATATATATCTATATCTATATCTATAGATATATCTATATCTATATATATATATATATATATATACACTGTAAGTCAGGGATGGGCAACTGCCGGCCCACGGGCCACACACAGCCCGCACCCTCACTTGATGCAGCACCTTAGAGTAATTTTTGAAAATGATTAAAAATGTGGCCTCTGCGCCACTGAATCAGTTGTAATGACACACTTTGGGCACCAGATAGCACCTCCAATCCAGGCGCCGCCTCGTGCAAGTTTCCACCAGTCGTCTCCGCCAGAAAGAAAGAGACGTTGAGCCATGGCTAAGAGCGGACGAAAAAGAAAACTTGATCGGGAAAACCGTGTGTTTCAGGTTAAATGGGAAGCAGAATATCAGTTCACAGAATTTAAGGGCAAGCCTATGTGCTTAGTTTGCGTAGAGACCCTATTTTCCATGAAAGATTTCAATTCAAGTCGCCACTATAACAATACTAGCAATAGTGGTGCGGGTATTCAGGGAAAATGTTAAAGAGTAAAAAAAAATGTGTAGTGTAAAAATGCACAAAATAAGTTCTTGCAATTAATCTTGGTCTGCTGTTCTGCAGCTTTCCGCCACCTTTGAGGTGGATAGTGATTTGTATGTTTTATTTTCATGAGAGCCCTTTGCACTGGGAAAAAAAATCACACTAAGTGGTTATTTTTTTGTTTGGTTCAAACCTTTTGTATTCCTATCCATCAAAGAAGAGTACAACTTTTATACATACATTTGAGCATGAAAACGTTAAGTTACTGCACTGTATTTTGGGTCAACTAACAAACATGTAAATTGACAGCTTTATCATATCTGGTTAAGTGTGCGGTCTTATGCGGGCCTCTGGTGGTGTTGACAAAAAAATGTGGCCCTCTCCATCATTTAAGTTGCCCATCCCTGCTGTAAGTCTAATCTAGCATTAATGGTAAGATGTGTATGTCTCTGTTTCACTTATCTCAACCAGCATTCATTTCCATCAGTGTCACATATGACATGTACAGTGCTGTTTGAGGGTCTAGGAACTGAGGGTCTGAGATGATGTCAAAACACTTGGGATGACTGTGACTGGATGGAGTACAATGTGTGTCGATTTGCATGCCTGGATAGCTTCACAGTGTATGACAACAGCTTTGAAGCAACTATAAATGGCAACAGTTCAGACAAACAACAAAAAACACCAGAAGCACCATCAAAATCTTTATGCAGACCATCTTTGTTGATGCTAACATGACTAAAGATTGCTGTGCCAAACGGGAGCTCAGATGCGAGGCAATACACTGTGCCCATGCAGCTTTAGCTGAAGACATTATTGTCAGTTGAATCAGATAATATACTAGCAGAGCAGCCAGCTACGTGTGTTCTGTTCCTACTCTGTAAGTCACACTGGTACGGGTGGCATCCTGACATGACTCTCGATACAAAGATCAAAGCCATTAAGCCAGACAATGCCTCAATCAGAAAAAAAAACTGACAGGATGACAGGCAGAAATGGCGGTCGGGATTCTGCCTGGATAGCATTGATCATCTGTGACATCATGGGTGTTTCAACTCTAACAGAGATTAACTTTGACATCACAATCAGAGATCAAAGTGAGACGCCCCTAAACCTAAATCTGAGATTATTCAGAGAGGTTTTGTGACATAACACAACCCATGTCCCTGAAACAACATGCCTTGGTGTCGTAGAGTATAAAGTGAGATGAAGCCATAGCCCTGCATTCAGACACAATTAACAATGCTTCATAGGAACATAGAAATAGAGTACAACCAAATTATAGCATTAGGAAGGCATTTAAAGTGCATTAAAAGACAATACAAATGTAAAAAAATAAAAATAAAGAAATAAACTAATTTTTTGAAGGGCATAATAAATTCAAAAGGAAAAGGATAAATGATGCGCCCATTTATTAACCCTATTGTTAAGCTGTGGCAGACCTGGGTATTCAGGAAGCTTGTTCAACATGTAGAACATAACAAATAAAAGCAAATTCCCCTTGTTTGTTTCTGACCCTGGGAACAATATATGGGATTGAAGCTGTCTCTAGGATGGTGAGTTCAGTAATAAATCCCAAACCCAACATAAATTTCAATTCATTTGAAAGCCTTAATCTCAGTTTGTCTCATCCAGCCTGGAAAACTCTACAGCCACTTTTATTTATTATTGTGTACTGTCCTCCTGGTCCTGACTCTGAATTCTTATCTGAATTCTCAGAGTTTATAACCAGTTTAGTTCTCAAATCAGATCAAGTCATGATTGTAGGTGACTTCAATATTCATGTGGATGTTGATAACAGCCTGGGTACTGCATTTCTCTCTCTTCTAGACTCAATTGGTTTCCATCAGTCTGTTCATGAACCCACTCACTGTCACAACCACACCCTCCACCTCGTCCTGACGTATGGAATTGAAGCTGAACATCCAGTTGTGTTTCCACAGAACTCTCTTTTACCTGACTATCAATTAATCACTTTTGTATTTGTACTAATCAACGACACTCCACTCAGGAAAACTGTGGTTTCCAGATGTTTGTCTGATCAGGCTGTAGCTGGATTTAAGGAAGCGATTCCATTGGCGCTAAATTCAGTGTCATGTCCCATTGTTACAGAGGACACTGTTGTCAACCTTAGTCCCTCCAAATTGATTATTTTATCAGTAGTGAAGCAGGCACATGAAGAACAACTGACTCAATTGCCCCACTAAAAAGAAAAATAATTAAAAAAAAAAGAAATCTATAAATCCATGGGAACAAGCACCTTGGTACAATTCTGAAACCAGACAGTAACTGGAGGAGTCTCACATCATCTGGCAAGACAGCCTTAAAGCCTATAAGAAAGCCCTTCTTATAGCGAGAGCAGCCTACTACTCGGCACTAATCAAGGAGCACAAGAACAACCTCAGGTTCCTCTTCAGTACTGGAGCCAGACTGACAGAGAGCCACAGCTCTACTGAACCAAGCATTCCTGTTTCCCTGAGCAGCAAAGAGTTCATGGACTTCTTTCATGACAAAATTCTCCTTATTAGAGAGAAAATTCACCTCCTCCTGCCATCAGCTGACAACATGGCACCTAGAACCAAGAACCTTAGAGGCAGCTGTTGGACTAGACCAGGGGTTGGCAACCTTTAACACTCAAAGAGCCATTTCGACCCGGTTCCAACGGAAAAGACAACACTGGGAGCCGCCGCAAAGTAATTTCCGGACTATAAGCCGCACCAGCGAAATTTAGGTAAAAACAAATGTGTAAATATACAAGCCGCACTGGACTGTAAGCCACAGGTGTTTTAATATTTAATTACCATATGTAAGGGTTCGTGCACAGAGGGGATGGTCAGGAAAGAGATGGCTGTTTGGGGAAGCTTATGATTTGTTAACATTTCCTACAAACAACAAGTTGTATTTATGCTTAACTTATAATAACAGTGGGGAACATGAACCGTGCTGTGTAAACTGTCCTGTATCACACGACACATCGCATTTCAGACACCAACATTCACAGCATTCGAAACGTGTTTATTGTGTAGAAATAAATGGTGCTCTCTCAGCACAGTACCATAAACAAAGCTGACAGCGCTCGACGAGGCTGTGCCTAATTACTAGGACTGCAACTAACCACTATTTTAATAGTCCACTAGTCACCGACTATTGAAACGATTCGTCGACTAATCGGATAATTATTAATTTTTCTTTAATTTAGCATGAAGTTGATTTAATTATGTGGCAAATGATAATCAACAAGAAAGATGGGTACAATGAAAAATACATCTTTTATCGAACATACTGCGGATTCGTACAAAAATTAAATAAAAATGTCCGCTCTAAAACCAATTAGGCCCAGTGCTTGATCAGTAGAGACATAAATCCATAAATAAATAAACCTCTGTCCATTTTTTTAGGGACAGGCAAATAAATAATAAATCAAACATTTTATAGCGAAAATACACTTATAAAATATACGATGTATGTCATAAAACCCGTATTGGCTGTAATGTGACTTGAATCTCACCGAGGCGAGTCAGACTCCATTTCCTTCAACTGCCCGACGTGCTTTCTCTTCAAATGTTCCTGCATCTCCGAGGTACCGCCATGACACCAAGGTCTGTTGAGCAAACTTTGCCAGTAGTCTTTTCATTCGCCGTATCCAGACTAAAATGCTCCCAAACTTTAGAAGTTTTGGTGCGATGTTGACGCCGCCATTTCTGTATGTTGCCGCTCAGAGACAGAGATGCTACTGCGCATGAGCGACTCTCAGCAGAGATTATACTCAAGAAGATGCCTCACTCTGTTGGAAAAACGCGTCTGGCGACAATAGTCGACGATGGAATTCATTGTCGACTATTGCTATTGTCGATTTTTGTCGACAACGTCAACTAGTCGTTGCAGCCCTACTAATTAAGTGTTTTTTCAAAGTGCCTGAAACACAGCAGTAGGCCTAGAGGTGCAATAACGTCTGTTTAAAATATAACCAGCCGCCAGCCGCACCGTTGTATAAGCCGCACCGTTCAAAGCAGGGGGAAAAAGTAGCGGCTTATAGTCCAGAAATTACGGTATATATAATTTTATTTTAATATATCGAGATCACAATAATCTTACAATTTACAACTACAATTAAACAAATGAACAAAAACAAAGAAAACACTTTGTTCAGATATTGCGCAGTTTTGGTGTCGCTGGGCTTTCCGCGCATGCCGGCTGCCTGCTGACACGTCGAGTGCTGTCAAACGTCTCTGAAGAAGGCGAATGCTGATCACCGAAATTGCACAAGGTCTGAAGAAAGAAGTTAAAAACTTTGACTTAATAAGAAGACATGATACACGTTTTTGAGGCAAATAACATACACTTCAATCGGACACTTATAATTTATTTTCCCAAGCCACGCAGAGCCGCAACATAAGGATGAAAGAGCCGCATGCGGCTCCGGAGCCGCGGGTTGCCGACCCCTGGACTAGACAAACACTTTGATAGTTTTTCTCCCATTAGCCTTCATGAGCTTAGTACAATAATTTCCTCCTCTAAACCAACCACCTGTCTTCTAGACCCCATCCCAACTAAGCTGCTTAAAGACTCTTCCCCGAGTTAGCACCTCTCTCTTGGACATAAATCAATCAATCTTTTTATTCAGACTCAGGTCCATTTAATAAGACAAACAAACATATGATAAAACAATACAAACATACAACAATTTTAAAAAAGACAGTCAAACCAGTGTGTCCACATAGTAGACTGGTATCTTACTGCACTGACGACTGGGTTGGTCAACATCATTTTGATGGCATTACAAGAGCTGTTTAGTCGACGTATAAATTTGAACATTTGTCTCAAAAGAGCATGAAAAGGGATGACTTGTGCTTTACAAAAAAGTTCACTTGCATTGTGCCATCTTGGTTTCCCAAGCAGAATACGCAGACAATCCTGTAATTTGCGGATACTGGCCTTCTTAAAATTAATCCATAAAGGCGCAGTATAAAAAGGGGTACAGTACGCCCTAAAAAGACACACTTTCACCCTCTTTGAACACCAGGAAAATCTTCTGGTCAACAAATTAGCCTGCATATATAAAATGTGACGCTGTCTGTTCATATCCTCATCATCTGTCATGTGATCAGTGATCATGTGTCCTAGATATTTAGCTTTGGAGCAAGATGGAAGCACTTGTCCTGACAGGTAAAAGGATGGAAAAGTGAGGTCCCTGACATGATCAATGTGTCGCTGTTATCTGGTTACGTCCCACAGTCCTTTAAAGTAGCTGTTATTAAACTCCTTCTCAAAAAAGCAACCCTGGACCCAGAAGTTTTGGCCAACTACAGACCAATATCAAATCTTCCATTTCTCTCCAAAATTCTGGAGAAAGCAGTTGCTAAACAACTCTGTGACTTCTCCACAGCAACAGCTTTTTAGAGGATTTCCAGTCAGGGTTCAGGTTCATCATAGTTCAGAAACAGCACTCGTCAAAGTTACCAATGACCTCCTACTAGCATCAGATGAGGGACTGGTCTCTGTGCTGGTCTTGTTAGATTTCAGAGCAGCTTTTGATACCATTGACCATCATATCCTTCTACAGAGACTGGAACATGTCATTGGCATTAAAGGAACTGCACTAAACTGGTTCAGGTCATATTTACTAGGTCAATCTCAGTTCGTACTAACTAATGATATCCCCTCTGAAACCACTGCAGTCAGTTATGGTGTTCCACAAGGGTCTGTGCTTGGACCAGTCCTCTTCACCCTTTATCTGCTTCCTCTAGGTCACATTATAAGAAAACACTCGATTAATTTTCACTGCTATGCAGACGACATGCAGCTGTACTTATCAATGTATCCACATGAAATAAATCAGCTGACTAAACTGGAGGCCTGTCTAAAGGAAATAAAAACATGGATGACCCATAATTTCCTTTTATTAAACCCTGACAAAACTGAAGTTATTGTGCTGGGCCCAAAACACCTTAGAGACACCCTATCTGATGAGATAAATACCCTGGATGGCATCACCCTGGCCTCCAGCACTATTGAAGGAACCTAGGAGTTCTCTTTGATCAGGATCTGTCCTTTAACTCCCAAATTAAGCAAATTTCTAGGACTGCTTTCTTTCATTTACGTAACATCGCTAAGATCAGACACATCCTGTCTCAAAAAGATGAAGAAAAACTAGTCCATGCCTTTGTCACTTCCAGGCTGGATTACTGCATTTCCTTCCTATCAGGCTGCACCAGTAAGTCCCGCAAGACTCTCCAGCTGGTCCAAAATGCTGCTGCCTGTGTGTTGACTAGAACTGGTAGAAGAGACCATGTCTCTCCTGTACTGGCTTCTCTGCATTGGCACCCTGTCAAATTCAATAAAGAATTTAAAATTCTCCCTCTAACTTACAAAGTCCTCAACAATCAGGCACCTTCATATTTGACAGAGCTCATAGTTCCCTATTATCCAGCAAGAACCCTTCACTCCCAGGATGCAGGGTTACTGGTGGTTCCTAAAGTCTCTAAAAGTAGAACAGGAGCCAGAGCCTTCAGCTATCATGCTCCGCTCCTGTGGAACCGTCTCCCAGTTTCGGTCCAGGATGCAGACACCCTCTCAACCTTTAAGAGCAGACATACCAGTCAAAGCAGAAGGCTTTCCATTGAGCCTGGATCTGATCAATGTCCCTGCCTGTTAAAAGGAAGGTTTTTGTCGCTGCTGTTGCGTGATGTGCTTGCTGATGGAGAATTCTTGAGTGCAAATTCATTGAAGGAGCGTAGTTCTAGACCTACTCTACTTGTAAAGTGTCATGAGATAACGTTTGTTGTGATTTGGCGCGATACAAATAAAATTAACGACTTTACTTGAGTTTGGTATTGAAATATGAAAGACAAAGAACTATTGTAAAATTTCTGGTTGAAACTTAGTTGCAATGGGATATAACAAAAAATGAACTGCAAAGAATTTACAAAATTAGTTGTTTCAAGATGCTTTAGCATTGTAGAGAGAAGTTTTCTTAAATTGCCATTATCAAGCAGAACACATTCATCCTCTACACATCTGTTTAGTCACGATCATTCATTTAGGAGATTCTGTCTACATAGTTGGCCAGTAAATGCTTCAGAACAGCTTGTCGCTAAACGCCTTTTGGTGATGAGCAGGTAGTGTAGAGCATGATTTCAAAATGTACTTGGCAACTTATAATGTAATATGAGTGGGGAGGGTGAATCAAAACATTGACGTTTAAGCCAGACAGAAATCAGCTATGAAGCTTTGTTGAATCAAGAGGAGCTGCAAATCTGCATATGGATTATAAACCATGCACACGGATTTTTCTTAGCTGATACGGAGGTGGGTGGGTGAGTGGGGGCATCATACAAACCTACCCCGTGGCAAAAGTATGGAAGAAATAAATTACAAAACAAAACTCAACTATTTATCACACAGATGTCTTGGCTGGCCTGTCCCATCACCATTCAATAACATCCTGATACAACCTCAACAGGTGTCGCAAATACAGCAGAGAACCATCCAAATGAAAATTTACACCCATTGGCAATTTGGAGTTGCCAAGTTAGCACTTTATAATATAGCCTGCATTTTACTATGTAATACCCTGTCACTTAGAAGTAATTGTATTGAATTCATGGAGTAACTCTTGTAAATTGTTGTGTACTCTCACTATAACTTTCCATTACATAGAGAGTATTTTTTTCAGACTTATGGTGTGACTTTGTCATTTATGGAGTACTTTCATGGAACTGGTGCTGTAACTTTGTGTCATTTACTGAGTTCTCTCCAAAAAATTTTGTTGCAATGTCCTTGTATGAATTTGTACATATAAAATACCTACTTGCT
Source organism: Aulostomus chinensis (assembly GCF_037954235.1). NCBI lineage: Eukaryota > Metazoa > Chordata > Actinopteri > Syngnathiformes > Aulostomidae > Aulostomus > Aulostomus chinensis. Next base: position 12,552,408 of record NC_141324.1, read on the forward strand.
ATGACTTTCTTGTGCTTATGGTTTCTAGTTTATTGTATGAACATGAAATATGTCTCTATACTTCTCCACTCCATAACAGCCTGCTCCTTGTTCTTACTCTGTAGCTACAAAGTAAGTAGCCTCTATTTTGAGTATCAGATCAGTAGAAGAACACACACCTTGTAGTTTTGGTATAATATAGAATAAATATCTAATTGGCTACAGTTTTCATTTGTGTGTTGCTGTGTTTTCTTATCTTTTTAGGGTTAGTGTTAATGTAGTCCTGATAAGTACAAGCCCTCCATAGCTGCACCCCTGAGAGGGAAGCTTGCCCACCATGGACCCAATCTTCAGAAGCACAAAGACACATTTCTTGCTCATACAATAAAGTTGAAGGAGTGGCATGGCTCAGAGGTAGAGTGGCCGTCCAGCAACCGAAGGGTCACTGGTTCGATCCTCACTTCACCCAGAGACCCAGTTGAAGTATCTTTGAAAAAGATACTGAGCCCCTAATGGCTCCTCCCTGCGATGGCCCCTTCCTCTCAGCCAGTGCCAGCTGGGATAGGCTCCAATTGGTATTTCATATTCATGAATTACAATGTAAGTTTTGGAAAGTACTTAGTAAGTGACGCAAAGATGTACTTCCACAAAAGTGTGTCATGGACTGTGGTGGGGGAGTAGACCCATATGAAGACGAGGCTCAAGGAGAGTTCACAAAAAGAAGTTTATCACAGACGTTGGGAGGAAACCGGTGACTGGAGGCTCGAGGCTGGAGACTCATGATTGGAGGCTCAAGGCTGGAGACTCGTGACTGGCGGCTTGTGGCTGGAGACTGGCAACTGACGACAAACAACAAGACGTAGACTTTGACAGCGACAACCATTCGACGCAATGACCCGACACGGACAAGGGGAAACATGGAGGTTAAATACACAAGGGAAATGAGGCACAGGTGGTGTAATTACCCAGGTGAGACACATGATGTAATCACAGGGAGGAGCACAGGAAGACAGGACATGACTACAAAGTAAAACAGGAAACACAAGACAGGGATTGTGACAGGTGGCATCTGTGTAGCTGGGGTGAGGGCTGTATCTGACCGCGGTTGAGCACGAGGGCAGCCAGCCTGCCCTTTGCCCGCAGGCTGGGAGCTCCTGGCTCTCCCGGACAAGGGCCGAGCTGACCCGAGGGCTCGCTGCACCGAGCGAGGACCCCCCAGGGCCAGCCGGGTGCCTGTGAAATCCTCCACTCCTGGTGACTCTCTCTGCCGTTTGTTTTGCCATGTAGGCAAAATACTCAAAAAGGTTCATCAGGTGAGGGAGGGGAGCAGTCTGCTGGGTCTCTGGTGGTCGGGTCATTCTGTCATGGACTGTGGTGGGGGAGTAGACCCATATGCAGACGAGGTATGAAGAGAGTTCACAAAAAGTTTATGACAGACGTTAGGGGGAAACCAGTGACTGGAGGCTTGAGGCTTGGAGCTGGAGGCTTGGAGCTGACGGCTCGTGACTGGAGACTTGAGGCTTGGAGCTGGCGGCTCGTGACTGGAGACTTGTGAGTGGCGGCTCGTGACTGGAGACTTGAAGCTTGGAGCTGACGGCTCGTGACTGGAGACTTGAGGCTTGGAGCTGACGGCTCATGACTGGAGACTTGCGACCGACGGCTCGTGACTAGGGACTCGTGACTGGCGACAAACAACACTTGACGTAGACGTAGACAGCGACAAAAATTCCACCCAATGACCTAACACGGACAGAGGGAAACGCGGAGGTTAAATACACAAGGGAAACGAGGCACAGGTGGTGTAATCACCCAGGTGAGACACATGATGTGTAAATCCATCCATTGATCCATCCATTTTCTACCACTTATGCTGTTAAAGAGTAGTGGGGGGCTGGAGCCTATCCCAGCTGCCTTCAGGCGAGAGGTGGGGTTCACCCTGGACAGGTCACCAGTCCATTGCAGGGCCAACATATATGGACAGACAACCATTCACACTCACAGCCACACCTACAGTCAATTTAGAGTATCAATCAGCCTCGTCCCCTCTTGCATGTCTTTGGGCTGTGGCAGGAAGCTGGAGTCTACTGAGCAAATGACCATGGGAATTAGAAACTGAATTAAAGCTGCAAGCAGCGTTGTTAGGGCCTGCGGCCGCGTCGTTAACGCCGGCCCCAATCCAGCGGTGTATTGGTCAAGTATGTAGGCCTTGTAGTTGAGGAGTTAGAAGCCTGAGTCTGATCAGAGAGTGAGAGCAGAGCTGAGAGCTGGACCTTTAAGAACCCCTCCCCCACTGCTCTGTCTTTGATCTGTGCTAGAGAGAGAGCAGAGCTGAGAGCTGGCCCTTTAAGAACCCCTCCCCCACTGCTCTGTCTTTGATCTGTGCTAGAGTGAGAGCAGAGCTGAGAGCTGGACCTTTAAGAACCCCTCCCCCACTGCTCTGTCTTTGATCTGTGCTAGAGTGGAGAGCAGAGCTGAGAGCTGGCCCTTTAAGAACCCCTCCCCCACTGCTCTGTCTTTGATCTGTGCTAGAGTGGAGAGAGAGGAGAAGCACCAGAATTGGAGTGTGGACAAGAGGAAGAAGTCGGCATACGCTGGTCAAGAGGGACACAGAATACCATGTTTTTGTAGGGGTTTTTGTCAGGAATGCAGTGGTGTGTTTGTTAAAGCTGTGGGATGGATGGTGTAGACGTGAGAAGCATTTGTTTGACAGTATGTACCCTGAGAGGACACCGTCTCCCCATAGACTTCCATTGTAAGCGTGAAATGTGTCTCCCCCAATTTGAGGGTTTGTAAAATCCAAACCGAGCAATTCATATAAAATTCTTTAGCAACTTTTAATCAGCACAGTTGGGAGAGTAATGTGTGAAAGTTTGGAAGTGATGCCATTAACGGCCTAGGAGGCAATAGATTTTGTTCGGGGAGTAAAAAAAGTCCTCATTTTGGACAGGTTTGTCCAATTTGTGGACATTCTGTTGTAGATAGGTGAAGGGTCAGAGTGTATGAACTGTTGGTCTTGATGAGACGAGTCCAACGGTGTTGGTCCCATGTTTGTGGGACATTCGTGGGAGGAGTTATAGCGCTCCAAATTATAAAAAAAAATTATCTTGTAGTTGTGTGGCTCCCTAGGTGGCGCTATAGACTTTTGTGGAGTTTTTCTTTTTGATTAGTGAATGTTTCGCCAGACTGGACAATTGTGCCGAATTTCAGTGAATGTCATACATGTTCAGGGGGTGAAATTAGATGATGCTCATATTGCGCGCTCATTGACAGCAAGAACAGTCCAGGACCAGGTTTTGAATGGTGTGGATGTGAAAACCGGCTCCAGGCCGTCTGGCCCAGCTGCCTCATGGGTGTTGGGGGGGCTGGGACACTGTTTAGTGGGTGTTTGTAGTGTTTTTAGTGCTGCTAATGTGTTGATCTGCTGAGCAAACATAATAGGGTCTTCGCCTGAAGAACCTTCAGGCTCTGAAGTAGCTTCAGGCTCAGGCCCTAACTATTTTACCTGAGTGAACAGCACCTTAATCACGTATCATTTTGTGTGTTTGCCTTTGTATGAAATTGATGAGCAAATGAAGGCTGAAGACTAAACTGCCAGGGCAGTGGGAGGTAAAGTGTTTTGCTTAAAGTCAACTTACATTTAGCCCTACTTATGAGGCGAATTCACTTTTCATATTCATGGTTTAAGCCAAGACAGATCAAAATCACTTCACTCCCATTCATAAGCGCCAGCCTCATTCTCTAATCTGTAAACTATAGTGGCTGCAAACCGTCCTCGTTCTTCATTTTGAAGAACTGACACTTACCTTACTGAGCTCTGCTGCAGATACGAAAGCAATTCTACTTTGCATCCTTATACTTTATGTTCAATCTACATATTTGAAGTGTTAAAAAAGTGACTGTGAAGGTTAAATCGAAGGTTTTATTGTAGACACCTGAAGTTGTTTTTCTTCTCATCCAAGGCAATCCAATCTGAAGCCCCTTGAATAAGAGGCTCTTGATTCAAGTCTTCTGTGATAAGCATGACCTCAGTGACTGAGATCTTCACACAACCTGCAGCAGTACAACTTTGTCAACCAATAATTAATTTGGCACACAACACCGACAGACTGTTATCAAAACTGTAAGAACAAGAAATTTTCATGAACTACAAAATCAACTATTTCTTTATCTGCGATTCAAGAATCACAAGTGTGCATATACTGCACATGTAAACATCAAAGAGGATCGATGAAAAAAATGTTGTCTAATCAACAGGAAAGCAATCAAAGAATATATTGTGGGCAAATTCTAACCAGAGGTTGGGCTGCATATTTACCTTGAGATCCTCGCGGTTAATGGCAAATCATAATCGTGTCATGAGTAAAATAAATCATTTTGCATTTTTGAGGTACACTGAAAAGCTCCGCACTGTGACACAAATGGAATAACTTGTCATGGATTACTTTTCCAAATTAAATGTCTGTTAAACCAGCAAGTATGCTAAAACTATATAGTTCTGTGTTTGCTTAAGTCAATAAGGAATTTTGACATTCATCCCAGTCTGTTAAGGAGAGTTAGAAGTTAAAAGAACTATCCAACCAGCCACTGAGTGAGTGAGGGGGAAGTAAAAATCGATTTTGTGTTGCTGGCAAATAGCAGTCGCTTGAAAAGACATTACACATTTATCAGCCATCTTTGTTTTGTATTTGGGTGGGGGTAAAGGCTGAGCAGGGGAATTAATCTGGCACTTGAGCAGGCTATACTCTGCTGACTTTTAAACGAGTACTGTAAATGCACAACAGAACAGCATCAAGTTTCTGTTCATTCATACTATCAGTTATATCAGAATGGATGACTGTAATGCAAAATACAAGCAGGTTGGCCGATATGTGGTAGTCACCTGGGATTTATCTTTTTTAATGTAGACATGAAAAGTATTTTAACAATTTTCAGGCTACACATACTTTACATATACTCTCAAGGTGAATGCTGTTACGATACGAGAGACTGAAATCATAAATGTGGGTTTTCTCTTCCTTTTTTTTTTTTTTTTTTTTACCTCATTGCAGTTCAGGGAGCAGCATACTGTATTTGTGTGGAATAAATTACACCAAGAAGCAAACTGTAAACAAGCTGCATTTCGTTAGTTTGGTGACTGGGTTTCCCAAACTGCTTGGTCTACATTAATGATAATCAGCCGAGATTAGTCTTTGATGGCTGGTTGTTCTAATGAAGCTCAAAACCATCACAGGTCATTTCTGGATATCATTAACGTTGCTGCTTTGTTCTTTAAAAATACTTTAATGAGACTCCAGTGAATTGTTAAGTAGAGCATGGGCTATTAGAACAACCAATATGAATGAGCTGGCTGGTCTATAGTGACCCGGTGATGCTGAAAACTGCAGCGTAAACATTATAAAACATTGTTAAGCTTCTGTCAGCTGTTGCAAAGACCATTGAGTTTCTGCACCACCTAAAATTATTTTAAGACGTCGACATCAGGGTGTTCACACCACTGACCCACATTCAAGGGGTGTTACACTCCAAAAAGATGTCTCAAATGTTATCTCTACAATACTTCACGATCCTGATTGTGAATTTGAACCAGTACCTGATGGACGGAAGATGGCTTGTGATGGTAATGATTATGACGACAATAAGAACAAAAAGGAGAATGAGGAGGATGATAAGGAAGGTGTTGCCAACTGAGGTCAATATCACTACATTAACAACTAAGCGTTTACAAAGCCCCACCACCTTGGTTGTTGTCAAGCTTTCTGTTCTTGCATGACTCAAATGCTACCAATGACATTTTTCTCATCTCAGTATTCCACTACTATTCCAGTTTTGGGGGTGGCACGGTGGTGCAGTGGTCAGCACTGTGGCCTCACAGCAAGAAGGTTCCAGTTTTGAACCCCTGCTCAAGCACGGGATCTTTCTGTGTGGAGTCTCCATGTTCTCCCTGTTCCTGTGTGGGTTCTCTCTGGTACTCCAGCTTCCTCCCACAGTCCAAAGACATCAAGAGGGGACGAGGCTGATTGATACTCTAAATTGACTGTAGGTGTGACTGTGAGTGTGAATGGTTGTCTGTCTCTATGTGTTGGTCCTGCTCGTCCAGGATGAATCCCCAGCTGGGATAGGCTCCAGCCCCCCCCCCCCCCCCGACCCTTTAACAGGATAAGCAGTAGAAAATGGATGGATGGATTCCAGTTTTGCCCTCATTTAAAAAATGACAATATTGCGACAAAGCTGTTTACATGATTGAGACAGATGAATATTCCACTAATAATCCTTCTTCTGTTTAAGTATTACAAATCGTGAGGCTATAAATAAACTACAATTCCTGCTAAAGTGGAGGAAAGATAGTGATGTAAATTGGTATTCTATTCTTTGCTCCCTTCATTATGACAAGTGTAATGATTAATAAGACTTTGAATATGTTTCGGGAAGTCAAGACGAGTTGTATCACTTTTACATATGCATCCATGTGTATGGACTGGCAAGATACCATGTGAAGCAAAGTCTGACAGTGTACAGTAATGTCAAAATCAGGACTCCAGATGCTGTTTTGGATATACTGTGTATATGTCCAAAGAACACTCCCCAAATGATCAACATCAGCATATTCAACATTTTTGAATTTGTGAAATGCTAAATTCTGAAAATGGAATATGCTTATATTAATAAGCCTTATCAGTTTGAAATTTAAAGTGAAATATTACTGTAAATGTACTCAATGGTAATGGAGTCACTTCAAATTTGTGTGTGAGGAAGACAAGAAAGGCAGACATCCAGGCTTTCTAATGTAAGACATTAGATATTACGTGTCGTCTTATGTTCTTTTTCCATGACACAAATGGCTCAAATAGCAAAACCATTATACTGAAAGGAAGTGAATAGAGATAAACAAAACTATGTAAGGGTGGCACGGTGGTGCAGTGGTCAGCACTGTCAGCTCACAGCAAGAAGGCTCCAGGTTCGAGTCCCGGCTCTGTGGCCCTGTGATGGACTGGCGACCTGTCCAGAGTGAACCCCCCCTCTCGCTGTAGCTGCTGGGATAGGCTCCAGCCCCCCCCCCCCCCCCCCCTCCACGACCCTTAACAGGAATAAGCGGTAGAAAATGGATGGATGGAAAACAATTTAAGAATTAAATGCTGTTAAACAACTTAAATTTGTATAATATGTAACTGTGTGATAATCTGGAAATCACTTTGATGTATATGTGGTTTATCTGCATATTTAAAGTCCAATGAATGTTAACTAATTCACATAAGACACATGTATGCTACAAGATTTCAAGGTACTGACAACCAGCTGTCACAGAGCACTCTAGCAGCTAGTAGCAAGATAGTACCATATTTATGTCTTGCAACCTTTTAAAAAACATGAGCAATTAAAGCACCTACTGTAAAAAGAGATCATTTGAACATTAAGTCAGTTTCCTGGGGAGGGTTAGGGTTGCCTCTTCCTCTTCATGGGAAATATGCAGCATAAAGGATACATCAACGCTGCCTTCAAACTGTAGAAAGAGCATTGCAATGGGCGGGAAATAGAAGTCTGATCATTTTCAAACTGTCCTTGATGCCCCCCTGTCATGTGGGATGCCCAATGTCAACTAGCTAAACATGGGAAGTATGTGCCTGACCACTCTGAGACATTTCGTCACGTTTGCACAAATCGTTATCCCCCTGATGGAGTAGAGGTTGACCGACGGATTGTTTTATCTGTGACCTGCTTTCTTTACATATTAATCATGCTTCCATCTTTGTATCCTCTTTGGCAGAGAGGTTTCACAGATAGCAGTCTGTTTATAGAACATTGATAATTGGTACAATGTGTTTCACAGACCATCAGCCAGATAATTCACTCTAATTACAATTGCCTCATACAAACGGCCGGCAGGTGAACTGCACTTTCAGTGATTGTGGACTATTAGAGAGTGGATGAGTTGCAGAATGGGAAGAGGTGGATAGAAATCTCCGAGATGGATCATGAAGCATTCAACCCTCATAATACTGAATATGCAGAGGAAGAGGAGGGTGAGAAAAAAAGCGCAGCAATAAATAAAATGCAGTATTTTTTACTATAAATAGAAATGAAAATGAAGATGTGTGTGAAGCTCATCAGTAGATGACCACAACGATTCTTGATAAGTTTACATGTTTTACTTAAATCTAAATCTTCTTGCCAATGAAATGATGTAATAATACCCATACTTGCTTTGATTTGCATCATTTTTTTGTTGACTTTGTAGAAGAAGGTGACGTCCCAGTAGCATGGTGACATCATGAGCAGGTTACCCACCTTATCATTGAAGGACTTGGCAAGAAACCCTCTTCTTGACACATCCTTGACTCTGACACAGAATCTCTACAGGACTAATGGCCTATAGCTGCCTCTGAACTCTGACCTTCCTGCAGAGGCGAGTACGTGAATCCGAAAAAAAATCTTCCTGCTTTTAAGCATGATATGCTATCTTCTTTTCCCTCAGGCTGAGCAAGAGAGATAGCAACACTAGCACCATTTGTGAAGTTGGTGCAGAATGAGTAACAATAATAATACTAGGCCCTTTTCTCAGCAGCCATTTTGGGGCCATGATAAACACAGGTGTAATTACTCATTTTAATTATGTTCTCTCATCGTCCCTGGTCAAACACATATTACGTTTCTCCCCACTGGGTCAGATATATGTCAAGCATGAAACATCAGCATTCTGTCTCTAAAGTTTCAGCAGTTGTACAGTTGTCCGTTGACATTTGTCACCTCATCCGAACGTTGGGCCATTAACCCAACATGTTATCATTTGTTTATGAACTACTCACCATTTGAAGTCTTCAGTTCAAGAGAAAGCTTCTACCCCTGCTTTACTTCTTGGGAGAATTTTGAAAATGCTAGACACATACTTGTCAAAAACTACTGGAGACCGAAGATGCATTAACGCTGTAGAGTGTGGAACTGGAATGTTTTTGGGAAAGCTGTTTTTAGCTCAAAACCCAGTATTTGTGGATTACTGAGCGTATGACTGGATAAAGAAGGCTTTGATTATACTGTATTGTTTCCTTGGTTTTCTTTTGCTTCCAATAACAATTATATGGCTACTGTTTTCTCAATTCTCCAAGAGGTCATATGATGGAAAGAAGGGGGTGAATCATTAATAAATAAACGATTGAACGAATTCAGATGACGTTTTTCTTTAAACACAAATGCTTTTAGCTAAATTACAGCAATGTGATAAACATCATTACAATGTCAGCAGTGTCAGATAGCTTCATCTCAACCTGTTCTATCATTTCTACAATGAGTCATTTTTGGAAAAAGAAATAGTTGTGACTTGAATAAAAGATCTACTGATGTAAAAAATTGAGTTTTGGTTGAGCGCGTTCAAAGAAAATACATGATGAAAGACAGATTGTAAACAGTCGTCCCATTTGTGCATTTTCTCATTCATCAACGAGAAAGTTTGGTCTGATTACAAAGACAGGTTTGCAGATGCATTCCCTCCTCATGAGTAAATGTTTATTGATCAGGGACAGCTTGGGCAGGTAAATTCTGATTTGTATATGTGTGTTACCTGGTGCAGAGCCGCTGCAGAATAGAATCCATCACTATTGGCATGTGGACCTGATTACTGGAGAGATGCTGAAAGTCTCATAGATCTATGATAAAGAACTCTGTCCGCGCCTCTTTACAACCACATCACTCAGGGTGTCTACGCAGACCTTTTCTTGACACACTCACATTAACTGGCCTCTATTCAGCTGGGATGAATTACTTGCGCTCTTGAAAGAGAGAAGACTGCTTAGAGATATTTTTAGAAAGAAACAGAGGAATTATTTGAGTCACATTAAAACACACCTGTCTCTGTTTGTGTCCGTGTATTCATCAGAAGGCAGAGTGGTGCATTTGATTCTCAGTTGAAATAAGATTGAGTCGGAGAATTTCTTCTCAGAAGTGGTCAGCTGGTCCATTTTGATTTGAAACACTATTCTGGCAAAAGACAAATACAAAGTGCGGGGAAAAAAAGGTCCTTCCAGCAATGCATATGGTAATCAGGAATCAGTTGGCATTTCACAACGGCTGGCAGGAAAACCTGGTCTGACTAAGCTGCTGGCTCATGGAGCAAGAAGATATCACATCTTTTATGTGTCTTTTTCCAGAATATTTAAAAAAAAACTAATATATTTAATTTGTCATCAAGGTGCTGGACACAAGAGGTCACCTTCTTCACTTAAAATTTTAAGATCACCTGAAAATCAGATCGTCAATGAGCACAGAGAAAATGTACGTTTTCATTAATGATTGTAAAACAACAGCCCTCTATTGTCAAACTCACCTGCATATCACCTGCAAGAATACGCCATATCGTTTTGCCATTCATAGCAACAAAGCTTGCTGTTAACCTCAAAAGCAGCTTTACCATTCAGCACAGAGACATACTACCTTTCGAAAAACACCAAAAGAAAGTGAAACGTTTTCTCCGAGTTACAAAAAGCAGAGCCAACCTGATCCCCAAAAGCCCATGCAACACACAGAGCTGAAACACTTTTTCACTACCATTGAGCAAACTGTATGATGTTGAGCTGAGTAACAACTCTCTGATTACAGCAATGATCATCAGTAATGAATTAGTCTTTTAATAAGTAATCTATATATTAACTCAACAGAGGACTGGACCCTTCTAAATCTGTTTTGTTGTGAAAATGTTGAAAAAAAACTTTTTTTTTTTAAATTTCAAATAATGTTCTGGCCATTTTTTCAACAGGAAGTTTTTTATTTATTCTGAGAATGCGCATCACAAATGGTTGATTACATCCTATTCAACAACATCCCCAAAACATATTTAGAATGTTTAGCATTTAGTTACAGACTGGTTGATCGCCTGTAACAGGAAACCCTGTTGAGAAAATGGTCTCATTGTGCTACTCTGTTTCAGTTTCCCAAATGTATGCACCTAATTACTGTGTTCTAAAAAGCACTATATAGTACATCTTTATTTACATAGCACCACGCACATAATTAAAATTTTCCGAGTGACACAGATATTAACACAGTAAACTTCAAACCTGCTTTATAAGTACTACAGTACCTCACAGCAAGAAGGTCCCAGATTCAATCCCAGGCCTTTTCAGGTCCATTCTGTTTGGAGTTTTTTTCAGGTCCTCCAGTTTCCCAGACCATCAAAGACATGAATGTTAAGAATAGTCCAGAGAGCTCTCCTGGCTGAGCTTGTGTAAAGATCTGGAGTTGGTTTGACGCAAATTCCCTTCTTTAGTCCCTTCTTTATGCCTATAAGTACATTTAGTACAAACGGCCCTGCCTCTATCCAGTAACTATTTTCCTCAACTCTCCACAGGAAACTGCTAACAACAAGTACTATGGGTACCGGATTTCAGGAAAAGACATCTCTGTTGAGCTTTTCAAATGCTTTTTTTGTGGTTTGAGTACAACAAAACAAATGTCAATCAGTTCCATTGATTTTGAGAGAGACACCTGATATCTAAAAAACTTCACACCAAAAACTATCTCGATTGATAAAAAGCAATGCCACCTTTGTTGTTAGTCTATTTTCAATTATTTTGTATAAATCTATACATCAGCACAGGAAATTGATTGGTTTATACAGTAGACCTACAAGACAAGCTGATCTGATTTCATCCTGATATAACAATCTAAAACCATTTCAACAGACAGACAGACAGACAGATTACTTTATTAAACCCTTTTGGACGTTCCGCCAGGGAAATTGCAATCTCCTAAACATTCACAGCAGTGTTGCCATAAAGGTAAAAAGAAGAGAGGTTCAACTAACTTTATGTAAGTTCCCCAGTCAGATGAGTCAACAAATTCTCATGATATGTTGATGAGCCATTTCCCATACAACAGTAGTTTCACACGAAACCAGTAAATTCCCCATTCACACTGATGCGAAACAAAGCATGAGGGACCACCTGTATGACTCATGATGTCATTTGTTTGAAGCTGTGTTGCTGTGCACAGCGTCTCATCTGCCTGCTTCTCAGACGCATGAGCTATAGGCAAAGATGATTTCCAGGAAGCTCTCAAACTTCTTGTAAAGTGTTATGAAGGAGATTACACTCTTAATCACAAAGCTGTCAACCACCAATTCTATGAAAACCATTTTAACTTGTAGTACATTTAGATTGATTTAATCCTTCAAAGCAGCAATACTTTTGACTTTATAAGAGGCCAAATGATGCTATCACATAACATTCTTTCAAAATGTGCAAAAGTAACAGTGAAATTATGAAGCATGGTTTTTAATGTAGGTGGCACGGTGGTGCAGTGGTTAGCACAGTTGCCTCACAGCAAGAAGGTTCAGGGTTCAAGCCCTGTCTCAGGCAAGGGATCTTTTTGCGTGGAGTTTGCATGTTCTCCCTGTGCCTGTGTGGGTTCTCTCTGGTACTCCAGCTTCCTCCCACAGTCCAAAGACACGCTTTGGCCACTAGTATGGTGATTATGACAAAAGTGATGACGTGACGACATTTTATGTCCAAAATGTGAAGGATCAACTGACATCGTAATCCTCTGCACACACTGTTTATTGTTCAATGCCATCCTAAAAACAGTTTGCAACAGTTTGGGTCCATGTTGCTAGTTTGAGTGATCTTAGCAGGAGAGTATAGCCAAACAGTGCTACTGGGATTTCCACATTACTCAAAGATTATTGACATAAACTACACATCAACCTGATCAGTCTTGGCTATAGTATCAGCTGCTATCTGATCACACTGACTTAATATTGCGTTTGATATGGTGGACCATGATATACATATTGAACACATGGAACACTGTGTAGGTATTAGCGGCATGGCTCTACACTAGTTTATTTCCTACATCAAGCACAGATCTTTCAACATTGGGTACATACTCATCCACACCTGCCACTTTGACTCCTGGGGTCCCTCAAGGGTCTATTTTGAGCCCTTTCTTTTTTCCCTATATATGCTTCCTCTAGGTAAAATCATTTGCAAACACAAACTCTCATTTCACTTTTATGCAGATGACCTGCAATTATATATTCCTCTCTCCACTGGAAACCTGGGCTCTATACAAATGCTCAGTGACTGCATCATGGAGGTCAAAACAACACAGTTTTCTGCAGTTTAATTTTAACAAAACTGAAATCATTCTGTTTGGACCTCCCAAGCAAACTCAGGTCCTGAAGAAACATCTTGGCCCCCTTACTGCATCTAGTAAGCCACTAGTCAGAAACCCTGGTGTGCTACTTTCCCCTGATTTAAAATTTGATAGGCAAATAAATGCTGTTGAAAATGGTAGCTTTGTGAGCTTGGATTGAAAGCTAAATTAAAATAGTTTTTAACTTCTTCAGATATTTAGAAACTCACACATGCTTTTATTACTTCAAGACTTGACTATGGCAGTGCACTTTATACGGGTATCTGTGACTCATCTCTTGTATGTTTTCAGTTGGTCCAAAATGCAGTAGCCAGACTGCTTACTGGAACAAGGAAAGGTGACCACATCACTCCTGTACTAGCAGCTCTTCACTGGCTTCCTGTGAGGTTTAGAATACAATCTAAATAGCATTGACAGTTTTGTAAAGCTTTACATGGGCGTGCTACAAGCTACATAATGGACATGTTATTCCTGCATGCCTCAACATGAACCAGATTCGCAGCCCAGGGACAGCTGATTGTCCCACGCTCATGACTGTCCATGAAAAGGGGCCGGGCCTTTAGAGTTTATGCCCCACGCTTCTGCAACAGTCTACCAATGGAACTCAGACCTGCAGCTTCAGAGCCTGTGTTCAAAGTTGGACTCAAAACATATTTGTTTAAACTTGCCTTCAATCACCACTGAGTTTGTGGGGTTTCTGGGATGGAGGTCCCTACACTTGTGTTTGTACTGTCTTATACATTGTTTTGTTGTTCTGTTTAGTCTGTCAGTACTGGTGTCTGTACATTTTATTCTAATTTGTCTCTTTCTTTTACTGTGAAGCACTTTGGTTTAAATGTGCTGCATAAATTAAATTTACTTACTTACTTTCTCATTTACTTACTTACTTACACATATGATCAAAATAGAAGTCATGCGTACATGAAACATCACACATGAGTTGCCATGCAAAATCAAACATGAGCTCAGAAACATACATTTCTCTGTAGAATTTGTGCTCACCAACTAACACTGGAAAAAATAATGTGTAAACTGATGTTGCCTCTGTATACAGGCAACACAATGGTTCTTAAAGGAACATTCCATGGTTATAACTGTGACAAGCTTAAAGGAATACGGGAAGGTTCTTTTCCCTAAAAAGGACACTTAAAACCTTTTGTTGTACTAATTTTAAGTCTGCACTAACATGGGCAAATTTAGGCATAAACTGTGAGGCAATACTTCTAGTTTGTTTGTTATTCTCTTGTTTCTCTGGCATTTAAGTTTGATGAGAAAAATGTGCAGACGAGACATGCGTGAGCAGATCTCTTCAGACAGGAAGTAACAACACCCGTCTTCCACTTCACACATCAGCACTTTGCCTCAGCACTTTGCCTTTTTCCACTTCCCTTTTCAATGAGCAACATTCAGAATGTTATAAAGATCTATTTGCATATTTGGTTAATCCACAGTACTGTTGGGTTATACGTCATGTTTTAGAAAAAACATGAGAACATTAATGTTGGGTACACATATGAGATTAACAATAAATCTGAGCTGAATTGCATTCAGACAAATGTTTCCTAAAACAACACAATCATCCCTTTGTTTTTCCCTAACTCTCTGCTGACAGTATATGCACAGGTCACAATGCTACTACAGTTGTTTCATAATTACAACTGTTTATGAGAATATTATTTCAAATGATAAAATTAAAGACTCCTCATCTTTTGAGCCCAGCTGGCAGCAGCACCTTGGTACTGCTAGTGTATCGATTTTGGTGGTTCTATCATCTGGTATGTTGACAAGAGGCAAATACATCGCGTGAAACTAAATGACTGCTATTCATTTGGTTTTAGTGATTCAGCTGCCCACTGTTTACCTGAAGCGAAAGGATGCTGCAGCTTGACTTTATTGGATCATTGGTGCACAGCTGCATACATACATTTGCAGCACACAATTTGTCTCTCATAATCAATGTGTGTTGTTGTTAATGGGGGTTTTAGGACAGCTTTGATTTAGCCTGAAGTTACACAAGTGTATGAGTTTCTCTTTGCACTATATGCTGGTTTCACAATTTACCGCATGGCAATGTACAGATGCAAAGTACATGCATTAAATCTATTGTAAGACAACAGTATAACACATTTCACAAATACTTCCCCAAGAGTGTGTGTGTGTGTGTCTGTGTGTGTGTGTGTGTGTGTGTGTCTGTGTGTCTGTGTGAAAGTAAATTGTAGTTCTGCAATTCTAAAATTCTACAATTTCATTTGGCAGACGCTTTTGTCCAAAGTGACGTACAACACAAGCAAGAATTTAGACCAGAGAGAAAAACCTTAGTAAGTATGACAAAGTGCTTGAAGTTCGATTGGACACAGGGGCTGCCATCTAGGTGCAGAAGAAGTGCCAGTTTTTTGTTGTTTTTTTTTATATAATGTAACCACAACTGACCATAACCAATTAATTCATTGTCAACAATATCTTTCAACATTCAACACATTCAGTGTTCAACATCATCAGTGCTAAGTATTCATTAAGAGCTGGAAGTTTAACCTCCTGATGTCACGGCTCAGGCGCGCTCTCCATCAGCCATGGCCGCGCTCCAACGCAGTTGCTCACAATCCACAATCAGCCCACCTGACACTGATGAGAACGCTGCACTCTATAAGAGCCAGCGCGCCCTACGTGCCAGTGCCAGAACATAGCCTTCTGTTGGTAACCCCCCGGTGCTCTTCCTCAGGACCTGACTAACTTCCCCGAGCCCCCCGCTCTGCTACAGCTCCGCTCCCATGGACCGAGAAGCTTCCCCACACTCTGCCTCCACACTCCCATGGACCTACAGTACTGTTCCCCCGACCCCCGCGCTCTGCCTCCTTGTTCCCACGGACCCAACCCGTTCTCCAGTCCCCCACTCTCCCAAGGACTCCCTCGCCTCTTGTGCCTCTCAGACCCTGGTCCTCTCGCCTGGCCTCGACCTTCTCCAAGCCCCTCCCATGGACTTCGCATCCACTCACTTGCATCAAACATCCCGCTGGTATGTTTCCACATAATATCTTCAAATAGTCATTGCACCATACATTTAGTTAGATACATACTCCATAGTTATTCTTTGTTTAAATAAATATCTAAGTTAAGATTTGCTCCTGTCTCTGTGCCGCCTCCCTCCCCGTACTGTTACATCTGACTCATTCTACCCCTGAGGACAAAGAGGGGAAGGGTCAGATTGAAGAGCCTAGGTGTTCCCTGAACAGTAGTGCTGTACAGCAAGTAATATGATGGTATTTAAAAAGGCTCTTCTCTCATGGGTTCCTGGTAAATTAATTTGAACAGCTAATGCAACTATGAAATACTTCAAGGACAGAGATTGTGTGCCATCTCCCCATTACACTGCTGTCAAAATTTGCTATTTTTCTGACAAAGTAAGATGGCATTTGATATTTACCGGTCATTTCACTACCTGTAGCTAACTAGTTGTCTATGCACCAACTACATGCATCCAGATGTCTTTAAGATGTTATTTGAGTGTCCGTGTGTTGTGTTTGCCCATGTAATTTTTTTTTTTGCCATTATTCAGTTTTGCGTTTCCTGTTTTACAGTCATCCATTGCATTCATTCACACATTCAGCCTTTCCCAGAAATGTCTGAGCATTTTCCCTGGAAAAGATCATGTGTGAATAAGACCCAGATTAAATTTTCTGGGATATCTGCTCTGCCAATTTTTGAACCTCAAGAATTTATAATATTACAGGGAAGGCTGTGATGGCAATTGACCTGTAAGTGTGAATGCATTGTGCTTATGTCACAGACCTGTCTGGACTGTGACCACTTTTGTAGTTTTTGAATTTCAATTATAGATTCAGTTTGGACATTATTTCTCTTGTGTTTTTGTTTTGCATTGTTTTTCATGTTACTTGTCAGTTCCTGTCTTATTTTGAAGTGTACTCCCATCATGCATTACTCCTTGTCTTTTTCTCTACCAATTGGATTTATGTTACTAATGAATACAATGCAACAAGCATTCAGTGTCATGGATGCTTTTTTGGGGGATCAAATAAGGTAACTCTATCATAGAGGTAATGTGCTAAGCAGTTGACAGAATGGTTTCCAACTGCTCCTTAAAATACAGAATTGTCCCTTATTAGGGAACTAAGAGACATGTCCATTAGTAACAAGGGATGTACTTTGCCCCTTATTTCTGAAAATCTGTCAGCACAAACTTTATCAAATTGAAAGTAGTCACATTGATTGTTACCAGCTGTTTTGTTCTCTCTCTGGCTGTCTGGAGTAATGTGCTTCCTGTTGACCAATGAGAAGTGCTTATACTGTTGCTGCAATACACCTGTGAGGCTGCACAGATTAAAAAAAATTATGGACACTACCCAGTCAGACTCCAGTTTGCCTGTGCACAAAAAAAAGAAACGCTTGCAAAAATACGGGATTGTATGGGGAAAAGAAAATGAATGTCTGCGAGCAGTGCGTGACAACGTAGATCAGGCTTGAGTTTGCACTGATCGTTATATTCCAAAGAATATACAGTATGTTGTTGCTTGTTGTTTCGCACTTCTGAAAAACATGTTACATGTTCTATATGTTTACTTCTATTCATATTTTATTCAGATTTGTTTTAATTTAATTGTATTCTAAAGAATGGTACACTGGTGAGAGTACTTTGCACTTTGTTCATACAGAATAAAATAGAAAGGATCAAATTCAGTGTGTATTTGTCATGATGCAGGGGTCATAAAAATGCTCAGTCCTCAGGTATCATTTTCGGAGATTTAATATAACACGCTGGGCTCGGTCACATGTTTATACCTGGAGACAACATGCCTCTGACTTCAGTGAAAAATCAGTTTCAGTTCTCATATCACCCTTGTGTAGCATTTTACTGAACCACCTCAGCCTGCCAATTTAGTTATGTCACAAATCTCAGCTTAGATCTCAACTGAGACTCAATGTGAGTAAGTTTTCTGCCTTAGGCAGATGCACAACAACAACATTCATTATTCTGCACAAAGAAGCTCAAGTAACATTGACTTTCAGGAACTCGTAATCTTCAAATTGAATAAAACTATTGTATGACTAATTCACCATTATGAGCTTTCCCTTGCTTGTGTTTATTTCAGTTCAAAACGAGGGAAACATTGTCAAGGTCTTCTCCTTGATATTTATAAAGACAGACTCTCTCGCTCTAACAAAGACATCACATTTGTCTCCATTTGTCCTGAACTCACCTTTTCCCAGTTGCTTTCAGCTGTGTCACATTGAGTTTGCCTTTCTCCACTAAAGCTCTGATGTGCAGGGAAGAGCTAAGAACAGACTCTGCGTAAACACTTTTTATTATCCATTACATTTGAGTCTTTCTGCAAAGTCTGTTCTTCCTGGTGGTGGGAGTTTTCAAAATGTCTGGCCATTTATGACGTCCAGGAGCCCCAACATCCCATGTATTAGCATGCTTGATGTTTTTGTCCAGTTACACATTTGGTCGATTATTTATTTTCATACCACTCTGTTAACAGCTTTGCTCACAGTCAGAGGTTAAAAAAAAAAAAAGTTTGGTAAAACCTAATTTCTGGCTTGGCATAGAGTCAGATGACCAAAATTTGGACACTTCGTTGCACAGATAATTTTGTAGTTGAGTCCATAGAGTTTTATTTCATCTGTTTTCTTTAGCAGTTCAGTGATATTAATCTTTGAAGGGTACTAAAGCCACAAAACATATAACATATTCAAGCTAGAGATGCTTTAAAGACAGTTCCAAGAGCAAAACCTTTCGGGCATATTTTCAGATGTTTTATTTGTGTCTTGAAGTTGTGTTGTAAGAATGTTTCTCCAAGAGTAGTGAGTCTTAAAGTAAACCCATTAACCCCAACCCTCATTTATTGATATTTACAATATCAATATAATCAATCTTTGGCTGAGGTGAGCTAGATCAGAACATTTTGGGTGTGAAATATGGTTGTCGCTGCATCACCAATGAACTGCCAATTTTCATGGTTGAGAGGAAGAATCAGTTAAAATTAAAGCTGCAAGCAGCGTTGTTAGGGCCTGAGCCCCTGCGCGGCCTGCGGCCGCATCCTTGACTCCGGCCTGAATCCAAGAGTGTCTTGGTCAAATCCCTGGGCCTTGAAGTTTAGGAATTAGAAGCCTGAGTCTGATCAGAGAGTGAGAGCAGAGCTGAGAGCTGGCCCTTTAAGAACCCCTCCCCCACTGCTCTGTCTTTGATCTGTGCTAGAGTGGAGAGCAGAGCTGAGAGCTGGCCCTTTAAGAACCCCTCCCCCACTGATCTGTCTCTGATCTGTGCTAGAGTGAGAGCAGAGCTGAGAGCTGGCCCTTTAAGAACCCCTCCCCCACTGATCTGTCTCTGATCTGTGCTAGAGTGAGAGCAGAGCTGAGAGCTGGCTCTTTAAGAACCCCTCCCCCACTGCTCTGTCTTTGATCTGTTCTAGAGTGAGAGCAGAGCTGAGAGCTGGCCCTTTAAGAACCCCTCCCCCACTGCTCTGTCTCTGATCTGTGCTAGAGTGGAGAGCAGAGCTGAGAGCTGGCCCTTTAAGAACCCCTCCCCCACTGCTCTGTCTTTGATCTGTGCTAGAGTGGAGAGCAGAGCTGAGAGCTGGCCCTTTAAGAACCCCTCCCCCACTGCTCTGTCTCTGATCTGTGCTAGAGTGAGAGCAGAGCTGAGAGCTGGCCCTTTAAGAACCCCTCCCCCACTGCTCTGTCTTTGATCTGTGCTAGAGTGAGAGCAGAGCTGAGAGCTGGCCCTTTAAGAACCCCTCCCCCACTGCTCTGTCTTTGATCTGTGCTAGAGTGAGAGCAGAGCTGAGAGCTGGCCCTTTAAGAACCCCTCCCCCACTGCTCTGTCTCTGATCTGTGCTAGAGTGAGAGCAGAGCTGAGAGCTGGCCCTTTAAGAACCCCTCCCCCACTGATCTGTCTCTGATCTGTGCTAGAGTGAGAGCAGAGCTGAGAGCTGGCTCTTTAAGAACCCCTCCCCCACTGCTCTGTCTTTGATCTGTTCTAGAGTGAGAGCAGAGCTGAGAGCTGGCCCTTTAAGAACCCCTCCCCCACTGCTCTGTCTCTGATCTGTGCTAGAGTGGAGAGAGAGGAGAGCTGGCCCTTTAAGAACCCCTCCCCCACTGCTCTGTCTTTGATCTGTGCTAGAGTGAGAGCAGAGCTGAGAGCTGGCCCTTTAAGAACCCCTCCCCCACTGCTCTGTCTTTGATCTGTGCTAGAGTGAGAGCAGAGCTGAGAGCTGGCCCTTTAAGAACCCCTCCCCCACTGCTCTGTCTTTGATCTGTGCTAGAGTGAGAGCAGAGCTGAGAGCTGGCCCTTTAAGAACCCCTCCCCCACTGCTCTGTCTTTGATCTGTGCTAGAGTGAGAGCAGAGCTGAGAGCTGGCCCTTTAAGAACTCCTCCCCCACTGCTCTGTCTTTGATCTGTGCTAGAGTGGAGAGCAGAGCTGAGAGCTGGCCCTTTAAGAACCCCTCCCCCACTGCTCTGTCTTTGATCTGTGCTAGAGTGGAGAGCAGAGCTGAGAGCTGGCCCTTTAAGAACCCCTCCCCCACTGCTCTGTCTCTGATCTGTGCTAGAGTGGAGAGAGAGGAGAGCTGGCCCTTTAAGAACCCCTCCCCACTGCTCTCTGCTGTCTGTGTCAGAGTGGAGAGAGAGGAGGATCAACAGAATTGGAGTGGGGACAATTCTACAATTCTACAATTTCATTTAGCAGACGCTTTTGTCCAAAGCGACGTACAACACAAGCAAGAATTTAGACCTAATTAAGGAAAAGTCCATAGGAAGCACAAAAGTGCTTCAGCTGTGATTTGGTCACAGGTACTGCCATCTAGTGGTAGTACCTGTTTTTTTTTTTAATTTTTATATAACAGACATACAACATGACACAACACAGTTAGTGCTACATAGTCACTAAGTGCTGGGTCTTGGACCCTCTGACTTATTCCACCCCACAGGACAAAGAGGAGGAGAGTCAGGTTCAGTGCCTCGGTGCTCTCTGAACAATTGAGTCTTCAATTGTCTCTTAAAAGTAGAAAGGGACTCAGCAGAATGCACAGAGTTTGGTAGTTCGTTCCACCATTTGGGAACAACAGAAGAGAAGAGTCTGGCTAGGGATTTGGAGCAGCGCTGGGCTGGAAGCACCAGGCGTCTTTGGCATGCAGAGCGTAGTGGGCGAGAAGGAGAGTAGACCTGGATCAGGGATTCCAGGTAGGCTGGAGCCGTTCTTGGGATTGTTTTGTAAGCCAAGAGAAGTGCCTTGAATTTGATCCTGGCTGCCACTGGAAGCCAGTGAAGAGGAAGAAGTTGGCATACGTTGGTCAAAAGTAACACATAATACCATATTTTTGTAGGGATTTTTGTCAGGAATGCAGTGGTGTGTTTGTTAAAGCTGTGGGATGGATGGTGTAGACGTGAGAAGCATTTGTTTGACAGTATGTAACCTGAGAGGACACGGTCTCCCCAGCCTTTGTTTCCAGACACACTCGTTACTGTACGATATGGAATCTCAGCAGAAGTAAAAAATGTTTGCACAAGGTAGAGTCCTTCCTCCGGTCCGTGCTCTGGATTAAAAATAAATGATCCACACAAGAAGCGATGTGATGAATCATGTATCTGAGTAATGCAACAGTACACAGTATGAGTTAACACCATTGATCATTTTCAAGGTGCTGCATTGCTGGAAAATAAAACAGCTGCGTGATGCAAAGCTGTTGCCACATACTACTGTGCAACAGTGTGGGGCTCTAATGTAAAATGATATGGGTGGCTGGTGTGTTTTAGCCATACTATTACTGTTAATGTACATTTCAATCATCTACATGTTAATCTGTGCTCATTTTATCCGATTGACACTTACAATTCGCCAACCTAAAATTAAGCAGTTGGCTGCGTTACCAGTGCACTCTGAGTGGTCTGGCTGCTAGCGAGGGCAGAGGGTTGCAAGTTAGATTCGCTGAAAACATCTCAATATCTCGTGTTTAACTTCTACAGATATATTTGAGCAAAAAGCAAACCTGAGCATAACACACCCACATAAAGACTGAGACAAGATTATTTCTCTGTAGTGCAACATGAGTAATCAGTAGAGTTTGGCAGCATGCTTTAGCTGCTTCCAGCCCCTGGGGATCACTTTCAGTATCTGTCTCTGTTAATCCACTGTAGGAGGTTTTCTTAATGTTTCGCATTGTGACAACACCTGATAACTGTTACTTGGTGAAAGCACACTCCTTATAAATATGTGTAACAGTCCTGGCAGCTGAGACCACCCTTCCATCAGGCGGAGAATACGATGAGTGAATTCTGGTTTGCAAGGAGATTCAAGCTGGGAGGCTTGCCATCAGGAGGACTGGATCTGCAGAATTCTCATTCTGTCCATAAGACCTGACTGAGATGGTTGGGCCTTCTTCTAGGTTGATTTAGGGAACTTTGGGGAAATAATACAACTTGGGCTGTATTGTTTTGTCACTTTCTGTTCGTCTTCTTTGTGTCATGCAGATTACAGGTACGTCAGGACCTGTCAATCATATTCAACTCGAGGGTTTTAACAGTTATGCGTTCGGTGTGACTATTCACCCTCTGCTTATTAAAGTGAAATAAATAAAATATAAATAAATAAATATAATAAATAAATATATTAATTTAACCTCAACGCCAGCTCCATCAATTCCATGAGCCCTCAGCCCTCATTACCACAGATAATTGAGAATGGAGGAAACATAACATCTAAGTTCTGTCTTGCTATGTTGTTCAATATGAGTTGTGGATATTAAGAGGAGCAAAACACATTTTTCTCATAATGCCTTAAATATAGAATATGTGGTGGTGGCAGAACCAGGGAGAAAAAAAATCATTTTGTTCCCGAATGGACTTGAAACACATGCACCATCAATTTAAACAGCCTTGATTTTATAACTAGGCTCATTGTTTTGTGGATTTTCTGCAATTACAGCAGCTGTAAGACTAAAGCCATCATTAGATGAAGGACCAGGCTTTAAAATATCTTTTGCTATTAGAAAAATGCATCTGAATCTGCTTGATGTAACCATAATTACGACATCTCCTTGTTTCCATGGGTAATCAGAAAGGGTACCCCAAAGCTTTTAAAACATCCCCCCATACAAGGCTCATCCTCCAGTGATTACGATTGTGACTTCTGATGGACTGTCACTCGTGGTGATGGGTGAGTGAATGGGGGCCAGTTTGGATCAGTTTGTCCCCTTTGTCTGACTCAGGATGTTAGTGATGTCAGCATCCAGCTTACTCGTGCAGCTCCTGAGCGTGAATTTGTCTGCTACATGTTTGTGTCAACAAAGAGGGGTGAATCAGTCGGTAAGCCCCTTGGCACATAACAGAGTCAGCCCTCGTCAAGTGAAAAATGCCAACATACAGTGCTCTATGCTGAGCAGAAGCTTAATGCCTCATCAGGCTGCTAATATTTGTAGCATAGCATGAAAAAACTTAAAAGATATCACCTCAGGAAACAGACATGTTTTTTTTTAATATTAACTGGTTAGTTACTGGTTAATGGGTGTCAGGCTAAAAGCAAAATTTAGCAAAAATGACACCATTTGAATGTGTATATACTGCATAGAGAGTAATATGAGGTTTCGGTGGATTATATCGAAAGGTTGTTTTAATATTGTTTAAAAACATTATGGTTTTAAGAATAAAATTCTGATGAGTCCGACCCCAATGCAGAATTTACTAATCGTAAGTAATAATAACACAGGTATTATTATGGTTTCAAAGGCAGAATGAAAGGAAAAGTTGGATCCCAAGAAGGCTGCTTTGTTTCTGTATTTGTGTCCTTTACCTCACTGCACCATACCACAACAAAGTGCTTGAACTCTGCTGTCTTTGTCAAATTACTGAGTAAAGTGTTGACAGGATGTTGAACACTGAGTTTTCTGTATTACCGATAGAGCTTTTAACAGTAAGAGGTTACACCATGACAGGAAGTAGAGCAAAAGGTGTAGGAAGTGAAATGTGAGCTGGGTTTATAAAAGACAAGGTGGTTCTTCGTATGATGGGTTAAATATTTTTCAGAGAGCTATTTGTGGCTTGCTGGCTCACACGCTTGATATAGACAGAACAGCATGGAAACACTTCTGTTTCTATTTCCTCAATTCAACTACATGGCCCCAAAGGAGGAAGCAAATTTCAAAATGCTTGGTCCAGACGACTTGAAAGCACCAACAATGAAAGACGATACGAGCAGGTTGGTGTGTGACCCTAAATCATATTTTTTTGTGTTGGCTCAGTTTGGAAATGGATAATTTGAACAATTTAGTAACTGTTACAGCTGTTGTCAGAAATCTGAGTGTTGCAACTAAGTCATCAGGTTACACGGTAGTTTTAGAGATCTTACTTTGTTCATCATACTACCATCACATCAGACGGGGGATCTTTCTTTTAATTTAGTGTGATTTAAAGTCACAGCAACTGATATACATGTAAGTCTGACTTTTACACGCTACTGTCCTCTTTAATGAGTGTAATCGGCCTTGTTATATATTCAGTTGTGCATATGGGACTTGTCTTGTGATGTGAATAAAACCACAGAGATGTTGTGTAATTGCTTTCACAAAGGAGGTTATGTTTTCAATGCCATCTGTCTGTCTTTTGGCAGGATTTCGTAGAAACTTTCAGACTGATTTTCACAAAGCTTGGTAGAGGGGTGGAGCATGGGCCAAGGAAGCATTCACCCATTACATTTTGCTGTGAATCCTAATCACTGGGGCAGATATGGCATTGATTTTCTTTGTAATTTTTGTGGCAGAGGGGAATAGATACGTTAAGTACCCAATTTTTAGGCCATCGTGGCAACCTTGAATTGCAGTTGACGCCTCCCAGCTTTTTGAGATTGACTCATTCGAGTGTTTCTCTGATGTCGGTGAAGTCTACCAAACCCTTGACCAACATTTCTGTCATTCTCGTTTCTCTTTTACCTCATGCTATTGTTTCCAAGCGTTGCTTCATCATGTAGTCTAAGATTTTGAGTAATAAGCAGGATTCAGCCATTGCCGATGCCCACTAAGAGTGTGTAGTGATATGTTAAAAATAAAAATCTCACATGACATTTTAACTGATTTCTCAGTAGATATTACATGGCCCTTGGTGAAGGTCTGTGCTCTCTTAATTCTCTGCTAGTTCATATTATGCCATGTAAAACACTTGGAAATACGTCAGTGAGTAGTAATTCTTTGATAAGTTGCTGAATTGGTGAATACTGCCATAGCAGCGAATTCAGCCAGCTTGTGAAACTTGATGTACTCTCCTTTGTTCGCAGACAGAAAGACAAGGAGAGGAAGAGCCGACTAAGCCTTTTTCTCACCAAGTCTGGCTCTCATGAAAATGTCAGCCCTCATAAAAAG
This sequence comes from Aulostomus chinensis, assembly GCF_037954235.1. Classification (NCBI taxonomy): domain Eukaryota; kingdom Metazoa; phylum Chordata; class Actinopteri; order Syngnathiformes; family Aulostomidae; genus Aulostomus; species Aulostomus chinensis. Next base: position 12,577,887 of record NC_141324.1, read on the forward strand.
ACAAACACGTCATCCAGCAAGTGAGGCAAAATCCCTTAATTTCATGTACTGATAATGTTGTTTTGTCATATATTAATCATTTATCGCCTCACTTTTGAGCACTGTCTCAGAGTACTGCACATTTACAAAAACATGCCATCTAGTTGTTTCATGAGATGAGAGTCTGAAACATTTTCGCTGCATCATTAAGGAGGAGCTGATCGCTCTCTGATTTTTCTCAGCACCTCACCAGAGGCAGCTTTGCAGTGGAGCGACTCCTTTGATGAACTGCTGAAGCACTCAGGTCAGATTAAAGCTCCAAATTTTTCAAAAATGTTGTGTTGAAAAGCTGTCCAAAGCAATTTCTTCTTCTGTCAACAATTTGCTCCATTTGAATTGTAAACTGTTAGGGAGCACTGCAGGAAATAAATAGTTAATGGCAAGAGAAGTGAGTTTCAGTACATCTTTCTGTGTTTAGCACAGAGAGTAATGCAGAAACTGCAACTTCCTCATGTAAAATTACACTTTTTCGTCACATTGGAACACTTACCCTTAACAATTTCTCAAGTGAGGATAATAAATGTCATGATTGATATAACCAAAGCTATTACAAATTCCTGTATAATTAAATTGTTTATACAGAAAGCCCATTTAAGTGGCTTTATGATGTTATGGAAAGTTTATTCCCCCAATTCATTGTTCTACAATCCAGTATGAACCTCACTCCCGCAGCATGCAAAGTAAATGTACCAATCTAATCAGCTATCCATTTTATTTTACTCTAGGTACTAACGGTGTGTGTGTGTGTGTGTGTGCGTGTGTGCGTGCGCGCGTGTGTGTGTGTGTGTGTGTGTGTGCGCGCGTGTGTGTGTGTGTGTGTACACGTGTGTCTATCTCAGATGGAGTGGAAACCTTCTCTCAGTTCCTCAGAACGGAGTTCAGTGAGGAAAACATTGAGTTTTGGTTGGCCTGTGAAGAATATAAGACATATGATTCCGAGAAGAAACTGCTGTCCAAAGCCAAATGCATTTATACAATATTTATTGAATCGGATGCCCCTAAAGAGGTATGATATGTTTATTTTTCATAAACTGCATGGATGATAAGTGGCAAAATAGGCCATAAAGTGGATTTGAATATGCCTAAATAGACCCTGTGGTTTTGCATTTTCTTTGGCTTATTTGTCACGGAGGTCTGTTGGTGGTTTGAAATATTGATGTCATTGCAATAAAAATAACAGTGGAGAATACTGAAGCACTACATAGTCATGAGCCCACAGCTGGCTGACCTTTCAGAGCAGTTATTAGGAGCAGCAGCTTGTTAAGGTCATGCATGGAATGCATGCACTACTGCAAAGCACCAGGGTTATTTCTGTGAGTGCGGATTCAAAGGTTTTCCATCGTTAGCTGATGGTGTGACCACCAACCAGGGCCTGCAGCAGATTGGACTGTTAGTAGCTGCTGTCTGGTTTGAGGATGTAACATTCTTCTGCAGAACTGGAGAGGTTATCACCCACACACTTTCAGTCCAAGATGAATGCACATATGAAATTTAAAAAAGTATAGTAGCATCCACGCATATACCGGCTTGAATGACGAGTATGGAGATCCAAATGTAAATGAATTTGACCTTTAATACTTGATGGAATGTAGTGGAGTGTATTATACATTTGAACTTTGAGAGCAGCTGTTTGGGTGACTATTGTCAGATGCTTAAAAACTTTTGTTAAAAAAAAAATTCACAATCTAGTCGTGGTTATTATGATCGCCTTAATCATTATTTTCATCATTCATAAAACTAGGAGCTGGAAAATTGACTCCGTTATCTATGATGATAACCGCAATATATTTTGGGATCAGATGTGTCAGTAATTGTTTATTTTAGCTTTAAACTCTGTTTGTAATTCATAAAGAATGAGACCAAATCCCAAGCTCATGCTTTCAGATCCAAAGTGTGTATGAACATTTAGTTGTGTGAATTTAAGGAACTGCCATGTGACCGTAACTGTTCATCTGCATCCTTTTCATCATTATATTTCCTCTTATGTTCTTCTGTCTAACTCAGGTAAACATTGACTACACCACCAAGATGGCTATCCAGAAAGACATAGTAAAGCCCACAAAGAGCTGTTTTGAAGCAGCCCAGATGAAAGTCTACAGCCTGATGAAAAAGGATTCCTACCCCAGGTTTCTGCAATCTGACATTTATTTGCGTCTCACCAGGAGGAAAGCCCCAGGAGCCACCATGTTTCGCAGAAGGTCACGCTCCTGTGTATTCAATGAAAGAGGCGAGGCCACAACGGAACCTTCACCGTGGTAGTTTATAGACATAGGAGCTTGTTTGTGAAATAGTTTACAGTAAAATAAGTCCTAATGTTTCATTTCTTTCTTGAGTGAAGAAACAGCATTCACTTTTTTATTTCTCCATGAAGTTGCTAGTCAAATAACCCTCCTTAAAACTATAACTTGTTGGTATTACACCTCTGTACTCTGAGCCGGGGCTCAAACCCAGAACCTTCTTGCTGTGAGGCGACAGTGCTAACAACTGCACCACCGTGCCGCCCTTTTTTCTACTTCATTATGTTCCAAATTTAAACATCATTTTCCACTTTTATAATAAGTTAGATTAAGGTTGATATGTTTCTTGATAGTTTAGGAAAAGCTGAATGCAAGACTGATGATAAAGCCTGTGCATCATGTGTTAACAGTTCAGTCTGATAGGCTGGTACTGACATGGTAGTGGTCCTCGTGTTCTTGTCTAACTTTTAGCAACAAAGCACAAAGAAAAGTCCCTAAAGTTATCACATACTGCACTTCTGTGTAACAGCACAAACTACTAGCCTTTGGTACATGGCAGCATGTGTGTTTAAAGATGAGAAATTTACTTGCTTTGAGCCAAAATGAGTGTATTCATTGTTAATTTAAGTCATACTAAATAGTCAGGATGATTTTGATGTTTAGTTCAAGAAATGTTTATATGTCATGTAGCTAGTTTTTGTAGTTTGTTTGTAGTTAATGTTAGACTTGTGGCAATACCAGAATCATATTAACAAACTGTCATTGTAACTAAAATCAATCCTTAGAGTTATTTCATTTCATTTCATTTCATTAAACAGCAATCCATTTGTTTGCCACTTTGCTGGATTTTGACATCAGAAATGAAGCATTTTTTTTAGACCCATGGTCGTTATGTGAGCATATACAGTACACTATTTGTAAAGATTCTGAAAGAGGATTGGACACTTTTTCCTGTGACAAATTGAATATCCTTCCAGTCTCTCAGGGCTTGTGATTCAAACTGTATTATCCATCCATCCATCCAGTGGGGGGCTGGAGCCTATTCCAGCTGACATTGGGCGAGAGGTGGAGTACACCCTGGACGGGTTGCCAGACCCTTCACATTTTGCAAATCTTGAGTGATAATGTCAGACTGGATATAGTATCAGATTCTATATACTGACTGTATCCAGCCAACTGTACAACCGAACCATTACTTGTTGCCTTTGTCTTCTATTTTAGCAACAGCACCTTAAACAATATTAATTCAGTTGATAGCTAATTTGACCATATCTCATTAAAATAGATTCATGATTTTATCTTAATCTCAATGCCTATCCACCTCCAGAAACTAACTGCAAAAGCCTGCAGCCATCGCAACTGCAAGGCCGGGAAACTTTTTAATGAGGAATATAGATCTCTTACTTCTGTCATCATTTGAAATACATCCTTTTTCAGACACAGAAAATGCATATATCTTCTTTGAATTGTAATGTTGCATCTCAATAATGAAGCTGTATGGGTGAGCACACATTTTGGTAAATACAAACACATACAGTATATATCAGTTTTGCCTTGCTGTTAAATGTAAAATGTACATATTATAATATGTTGAATTATCTAAATAAACACTTTTTGTAGATGTAGTTTAATGAGTCTTTTTAGTGTCATTAATAAGTTTGAATGGCCAAATGTAAATGAGATGAATGGAGCCATAATGTGTGCATATTACACCAGTGGGGAAAATTGTGATCCTCTGTGGCTCCCTATTCTAAATCACTAAAAAATTAATAGAACTTATCAACTCCCACCACTCTAGCACAGAATAATTCATGTTACTGTATATACAAGCACAATTTTTACCTCTTGCACAAACAAATACATATTAATTCAAAATTGTCCAGTTGAATTCACCCCCAAAACTTGTGAAAAGAGAATATGTAGTGCCTGCATAAAGCCAGATACACTTGCACGCATACTCCCAGGTTGTTCAGATCATTAAAATGAGATGTCAAGGTTTCCAGGATCATTCTGAAGGATGAGTCTACCTCCAACTGAAGTTACAGGCATTTTAGAAAAACCAACATGGATTACCTCACAGTTCACATAAATCATGCATCAGTGGAGAGGGCAGCAGCATGCCCGTAGTGCACTTCATGATGTCATCTTTTCAAGTAGTCAAAGAAAAGGAAAACCTGATGATGTGTTGACAAAGGTGGGAACACAGGTAGCCTGCCAAATTCATCACAGCTCGAGATTAGTTGCCTGCTAAGAATTTTAAGTTCCTCCCCTTGGTATTTAAACGTATGATTCAGTCTCCTCTAAAAACTTTGAAATAATCCACAAGTTTAAGACATGCTGTAGAGCCTGCGACTAGAAACAAAGCAGCTGGCTTTGAGATATGCAGCGTAGATCAATACTTGACTATGTGGAGTTTAAAACATTTATTGTAAGGTGTTGCTGAAGTTTTACAGATCCTCTCAAAGAAATCGGCTTCCATTTCAAAGATACCTCACAATCTCAGATAAAGCCTGTCAGTAGTTTCATGCCCTTGGGCTCCGGACTGCACAGGTTCCCATATTAAGAGGCAGTTTGTTCCAGGGTTCCCCATCTCAAAGCTCTTTCATCTGATTCTACGTGAGCCAAGTTTAGTAAAGGATTTTCTGACTCTAAGGAGATATTGAGTTGTGAAATTTCCCCCATACAAATCAGTTTGCTGTTCGCCTGCAACAATATTGACAAACCCGCATAAATTTCAGGGCAAATGCAAGCACAAGTTTCCCATCAATCTGAAAGTTTTAAGGTCTTAAGGAGTTTTTAACCCTCCCTCAACACTGTACTTAAATTGATGTGTTTGGAGCATATTGATGGAAAGAAATTCATCCAGTTGAATTAGTCCTACTTGTTTAAAAACTTTACTTCCTTCTGAAAGAGGTTCAAGGATTGAATGTTCAACATTGAGAATGCTTCAGAATTCTGCAAGTATTAAATAACTGAGAAATCATCTTTTCATTTTAAATATTGTTCAAACTTGCGAGGGAAGCTTTACATCACTTACAATAGGCTTGTAGAGGCATGCTGAGGAAAATCATTACTGACTAGAGGGCATTTAGAGAGCACATACATCCACCAAGGTGAACTCAGCCAAACCCAATGTAATAAAAATGCCATTCTTTGTGATGCCAAAAAGATCTGATGAAGATTTTATGAGTTTCTTCTTGGTCGATGCTCCTCATCTTCACTGGGTTTGGTCAAATTTGGCCCCCCTATTTTTTTCTGTAATCCTGCTAAAAAACAAAACAACGAATGGACAGCCAAAAATATTTCTTCCTGGGTGGAGGTAAAAAATAGGGAGATGGCGAGATGGCGAGATGGTGCACTGTGCAGCAGAAGAAATACATCTATCTGTACAGAAATGGCACTATGTTTTCAACATAGGAGCTACAGTACATTTAAGTCCAGGGTGTTCAAAGTGTTAGGGGTGAAATGAGGTGAAAGACAATTAGTTCTCATAGGACATCGTATAGAAATGTCAATACAGATGAAATGATCCTAAAGGGGCATTCAGAAACAAAGCTACGTGTAATGTAAAGAGGCATAACAGGGACACATTTTCCCAAGATACTAAAGGGAGACCCACAATCTCAGACTTTGACAACCTCCACTCGAGTCTGATCTTGCAATCATTGTGGGATCTTACATGATCTTGTGAATCCAGCTGTCTTGCAAAGTGACCTGATTTGGCCGAAACTGTAAATTAGAAGCAGGAGAAAACATTCAAACCAGTTCAAGATCGAGGTGAAAAACTTCAGTTGTTGTATTTAAGTTCCAAATAAAATGATTACTTCTTGGCCATTTGAAATTACGTAACATCTCTATTGTGATGTGTATCTTTATGAATATTAAACTACTCAACTATAGGCCACAACAGTCACTGGTGCACCTGCTTCAGCCTTTGATGCAGACTTTTTTCCCTCAGCCTGATTAAGATTGTGTTGTTTTCCTTGGCAGAATAGGTGTTCATCGTAGCTTCTTTCTATTGTTGTTTATTTGTCTTTATATGTTACAACAGGAGGAATAAAACACTCCCTGCTTTCCCATGCTCAGAGAAAACAGCTTGAGAGAAAGATGGCACTTTCTGATAAAATCATATACACTGAATGTCTGTCTGGGGCTCAGAATGGCAATCAATTCCTATCCAATCCCCACCTTGCTGTCTGTTATGAGCTGGACCAACAGTGCAGAGAAACACAGACATCTAAATGGTGTAAACATTTACAGGGAAAGGCGAACACTTGAGGGAACTGTATAATAGAGGAGGGCTGGGGAGGACTAGAGTGCCACCTGGTGTGTTCTAGAAAAACTGCAACTCAGTGTGATTCCATAGTGAATGTGTATTGTTTCTCAAGCACGTTGACTTTGTTGAAGTGGGCATGAGAACAAGCTAGCTTTTTCTCAAAAGCTTCCATTTTAGGTTTGTATCGATTTCCTTTGTCCTCGGATGCTTTTTATTTTTATCTATTATTTTATTTATTTTATTTATTGACACCGTGTAAATAATATTTGATATGTATGATAATTAAATCACAGCAGGAAAAAAAAAACTACTGAGACGCTCTGCAGTGGATTCACACTGGCAGCACTTCTCACTAGCCATCATATCTTTCCTGGCTGTGCCCTTCTTTGAAAAACAAATTTGACGACCTTGTGAGTCCACACATATGCAAATAGGGGCAGCCTGGGTGTTTTCCATTACCTTATGATTTACATTCTTGGTGGGTTTGGGCACATCACACCTCCCCAAGTGGTCAGGGAGGTTAGAACATGTTCAAATTCTCACAGTGGACATCCATCCATTTTCTTCCGCTTGTCCTGTTCAGGGTCACGGGGGGCTGGAGCCTATCTCAGCAGCTTTTGGGCGAGAGGTGGGGTTCACCCTGGACGGGTCGCCATGGCGTCCATCACAGGGCCAACACATATAAACATACAGCAATTCAAACTCACAGTCACACCTACAGTCAATTTAGAGTATCAATCAGCCTCGTCCCCTCTTGATGTCTTTGGACTGTGGGAGGAAGCTGGAGTACCTGGAGAGAACCCACACAGAAACAGAGAGAACATGGAGACTCCACACAGAAAGAACCCATGCCCAAGTTGGGGCTCGAACCTAGAACCTTCTTGCAGTGAGGCGATAGTGCTGACCACTGCACCACCGTACCGCCCACAGTGGAAATGTTAATTGAAATTGATTGATTCACTGCGAGATACGATGGACAGGTGTTTCCATGTCATTCTCTGTAACTGTGTGGTGGCGCATCAGAATTGTGTTTCTTGTCTTGACCTATTTAATATGAAAAGAAAATGTCCCCATACCATATGAAATTACTAATTATTGTGCAAAAGCATTTGTGCATTCCACCTGTGAGAAAGTAAAGTGTGCTGCACATTCTGAATTAAACAATAAATACCAAATTATCTAAATAACATTTATCAGTCAACATTAAAGTGTGTAAGACTTTGAATAAGGCTGCTGACTCGGCACCGGGATGATTTGTGTATAATTGAAACTGAGTGACTATTTACCTCATGACTGACTGTGAATGGCAATGCCAGTAGCTCTGCCCACCACTGCGGTCCTGGCTGTAATATTTCAACCACTACATGAAATTTTGTTCAGCCTTTCTCAGAAGATGTATCCTGCTGGGTTTGATGAGTCCAAGATTCTTCCTGAAGCACGACAGCAGTTCTTGTTTTTGTGAACGGTTGAATTGATTAGCATCAAATTCAGCTCTGTGGTACGAGAAAGATGAATCATGCTGATCATATAGTGCCATCAGCGGGTTTCACATATCGTAAAAAAAAACAACAACTCATTAACTTGATGGATTGGCACAAAGTTTTCTACAGACATTTGTGGATCCTTGATGATGCATCCTAATTATCTGCTTCATATGAGAGTTAACCATCCATGAATTGCTATGAAAGTTAGAACAGACACAAACGTCAATAGATGAGCTTTATGGTAATAACTTGGTAATCCCTTAACTTTTCCTAATCCTTTGTGCTTTGTGCAGCAAGTGTGAGATACTAGTAGTCAGCAGGTAGAACACTGTGCAGAGTAAATGTCACTTCCTGACACCTTGAGTTCCAGCTGAAATGGCATTTTGAGTGTCGGACTGAACAACAATATTTCTTTGACTGTAGACATACATAATAAAAGCTTACGACTGATTCATGAGGGGACACGCACGAGTGTGAGCAAGTTGGTTTAACTGAATGCACCAGCTGTCCATGCTTATCCATGCTCAGTCGCGGTTGTGCTGTACCAGGAAATGTACTCTTTAGCTTTTTTTGTGCTCAAGTGAAAAGTTTAGGTTAATGGACACAATATCTATAATGGATAGCACATACATGGTTTTGAGCGGACAGTACCATTGAAAATTTTTAAACTGACATTTATGGACTAATTTGCTGCCCTTAGCAATTGGTGGCATGGGGCACCATTAGCCTCGTACTGAATATACGTGGCTCTGCTTTTCTGCTTTCTAGAGTCACAAGAAATGATGCAGTGGTGAAAAAACATTTTGAGCTCAAGGCACTTCTGGAGAGTACTTGAAAGGCAAAATCAATTTTGAATGAAGGGTTCCTTTTTGTGACATGCTTGCGGCAGTTTCTAGTTCCTATGAGTTTTCGCGTGTTTGCTAGCAAGCCCACATGCTACTGTACATGTTTTGTTTTCTCTCTCGCAGGGCACGACTTTGCTGATCCCTCGAGATTTACACTACCACACATAACTAAGAATGTGAACATGGGAGCATTGTACAAACTAAACAATTGTCATGATGCTATTTGATGGCATTAAGCTTACTCTGCCACCAGAGCTGCAAGCGTTTTCATCAAAATCACTAATTTCATGGATCAGCGATCGGTGAAGCTCTTGAATAAATATTATCAATGAATCACCTTGATGAATAATGAAAACAGCAGGCATGCAAATGCCAGAATGTTAAGCCTTTTGTTAATCGTGAATTTGTTTCTCATCATTTGTGTATGGTCAGTATTGTATCCGAAGCGGCATTATTTATTGCTTTAGTTAAATCTTATTCTGAATTTCCTGCATAGGACTCCTCTACAGACTAGCATGGTTTCAATCAACTGAAAAAAATTATTGTAGTGCTTTGTGTTAAAATGGCTAGATATGTGCTCATTAGTGACAAAAAAAAATTTGCTAAATATACAAATATGCAATACATAGAATATTTGCAAATGTTTGGGATGAGATGAGGTCAGCCAAAATCACATTCAGTCTCCTCTTTGAGGTGTGACAAACATGGAAGGATGCCCTATCTGTCCCAACAGCAACACTTTGCATACAGATTTCCATATATTCCATTCATGTTGGGGCGGGGGGTCTTTTTGATTTGTTCAGTCACTTGACTCCCTCATTTCCTAACAATCACAACCCAATCTTCAGTTTGGCAGCATCTTATCTCTGTCTCCCTTTGCAGAGGACAAGGAGATGGCGATAAAGTGAGTTACCGCATATTTGATTATTGGGCCTTTTACCATTGTCAGCAGACAGCAGCTTACAGAAGCTATGTGGAAAATACCAAGAAGGTTCTCACTCACTGTAAGTCTCATCGCACCATGTGTTCATTTTGGAAAAGGGCTGGTAATGATGGCAAGCAGCTCTCAGGTGCCGAGTGTATTAAAAGGAGTGTTTACAGGTCATTTCAAGGCATTGCAGGCACACTGCATGCTTTGAATGATTAATGATCTGTCAGTGTAGTTATCAAGGCTGTGTGTGTTCACTAGTCTAGTGATGGATCTTAATGCTCTTTTCAAGGGTAGGTTGTGTTGCTTTCCCAAGGATCCACTGGAGGATGTTGAGACATGGAGTGAGTCTGTGGACAAAGTCCTCAGTTGTAAAGGTGAGAGCCTCTTTTGAGTCCACTTTTGAGTCCCCCCTCTCTTTAGACTCTTTCACTTACTACCACCTTTCTCTCATCTGTGGTTTCTAGCTGGACAGATAGCTTTCCGGGAGTTCCTGAAGTCTGAGTACAGTGAGGAGAACATACTGTTTTGGCTTGCTTGTGAGGAGTATAAAAAAATCAAGACAATCCCAGAGATGATCTCTTCTGCCAACAGGATCTACTCAGAGTTTGTCCAAACAGAAGCGCCAAGACAGGTACCTGTACAGAGTTGCAAATGTGCAAATATTAATTACTTGAATAGAATGTCACAGAATGATATCTGGGGTGTGAAAAACATTGGGCACCTTTTAATGGTTGAATAAGTACAAAATGGGACTTTAAGTCACCTCAAGTTGTTCTTCCTAGAGCACTTAACTGCAAAAAACAAGTCTTGCCAAGTCCAATATACAAACATGTAACATGAGCATCTCGGTCAGGCAAAGAGGCTTGTTTTTAAGTCTGTCATCTTATTTCATAAAACCCTTCGTTTATTCTTTCATTCCATATACTGTACTGGCAGATTATTTTACTTTTTTTACAAGCAGGCAGGATGTTTTTATTTTGAATGAATAAAATGACTGGATAATGCTATCCGAAAGACAAGCCCCTCTATTTAATGAGGATGCTACTTTTAAGGCAGTCCGTCTTATAATGTGTAATTAATTTTTAATTACATTTTTGACAACAAATTTGACAAATGTCATTTGTAAGACTTTGATTTTTTTGTAGTGCAAGGATGGTGATAAGACTTGCTATAAGATGCCCTCGCGTGGTGTTGTTTGATTTCAGATCAACATAGATTGCGGCACCAGAGAAAACATAACAAAGAACATCTCCCAGCCGACCATGACTTCCTTTGATACAGCACAGAAGCTCATCTACAGCCTGATGGCCAGGGATTGCTACCCGCGCTTCCTTAAATCTGACATCTATCAGGGACTTCTGAGGAGAACTGATTCAAGGTGACTGTTTTCCCACTGACAGCCTCCCAGACACCCTCGCAAAGTACTCTCTCCAACGCTGATCTGCTGTAGCACGCTTTGATTTTCAGTGCGGATAACTGGTTTGTGCCACACAATCCAGAGCCTAAGTGTAGCTGAAAGAGCTTTTCTCAACCTGTGTGATTCAGTAGCGTCAAAGGGAATAGGTATTATGTTTTATCTCTTTAATTATGTAAGAAGGTAATAAAATTTGGTGCGCTAAGATCTGTTTTATCTGCCCTCTCTACCCTTAACTCTACCCTATAAAGTTAAGAATTCCTTTTCGTGAAGTATTATCAAAACTATAAATTCTAATAAACAGCAAAATTCAACTTGCTCTTGCAAATAAATATCTGATTCAAGAATTGTTTGTCTCTTTTTTCTGTATCTCTTGTCTATTTGTATCAAAACGAAGGCTAAATATACTGGATTGAATGACAGTCGTGTGGGTCCACTTTGAAATAACATTCAAATGGCTCGTGTCCTGAAAAGGCTTGTGTCATCACTTAAACAAACAGCAGATGGCAACACAGTCATTCAAGTCACATCTCTGTAGACAATGTCTGAGGAAACTTCCTCTAAATTTCCATGTTGTTTTTCTACAACCTCTTAGATGCAGTTTGAGGAACTTTGAGGTGTCTAGGAAAATAAGAACCCAATTATCAACTTGGACTTGCCCCGTTCCTGGGTGGTTTTCATGTTACGAGGTGGGGGGGGGGAAAAAAACCCAAGCAAGCTCGTTGTCCTTTATGAAAATATTTCTTCAAATCAAGTTTGTAATATTAGTTTAGGCCACAACATTCCACTCACAGCAACCTGCCACCTCCTATCAGCAGTTTTGCAGTGTTCTCGCCACAGACCACAGCTGCGTAGGAATACAGGAGGAAGTGTTTAAAATGCCTCTGACGTTCATTCTGCTTGGAGAACAAAAACGCACAGTCCTCCTCAGGTCCTCCTTCATTTACTGTATGCGTTTTCTTTTTTTTTTTTTTTTTTTTAATTTCCACGGGTAAATGGTAATTGTTTTGAAAACATCTCTTATAATTTTTGGCAGACCACTTGTTTATGTTTTATATGTATTTTTCTCATCTATTCACTTTTATACACTGCCAACATCATGTCTGCTGCTAGCTTCCTTGGAGATTAAGCCACAGTGGAATATGCTCATGCTACCAGATACAATGTTCAGATTCAAGATTCTCTTTGACTTGACTTGAGAACTTAAATAATTGTAACAAAAACATGTAAGTACAAATGCAAAGCTTGCAAAAATGCTGGACTCACATGTAGCTTGTGGCAACGAGTACACAGGGCTTAAATTAAAGCTACATAATGCATGGGATTGTCCTTTGCAGCTTGACATCTCTGTGTTTTGATGTGTTTTTGTGTGTTTTTGGAAAGTGGAAGTACAGGCGCAGTGGGGTGTCTCCATTACACTGCAAGACAAACATTTTGTTCTGTTTGCCTCAGTGCCATTGAATTTGTTGGGGGATTTATTTTAAGAGTGGTTTGGTAGAAACTGTGCTGTGCAGACAGTTAACCACAACTTCCTCCAGTTTATAAAACTGTCTGCATGCACCTCTACACGAAAGGATGGTTATATTTGTTTGTCCAATTAAAAACTGGGGGGAAAAACCATGTGATCTGGCGGTTATCACTTGCAGGAAGTGAAAACACGCACACAACTGAAAGTACAAAAAAAATGATACCTCACCGAGTGACAGCAGTCATTGAAGGAAACTTTATAGATAAGTGTTGCAAGTGATAAAGAAAATGTCGACGATAACTGTTTGGGTCAGCACAACAAGCTATCAACAGTCGTGTTCTAACACACCGTGACGCCGGCTGTCAGCTGCACAAACATGATAAAGAATGAGTCAACAGCTGTTAACCTCAAAAGCATTTACACGTCTTCAAGATTTATTGATTTGGAGGTCTTTTAGATTTCCCCCCCAATATTTTTACATTACTTTATCAATGTTTATTTAAAAATTGCAATATACACATCAACATAAAAACAATTTTCAGCGTTCAGATTTGAAGTCATTGAGCTTGAAAATCAACTGTGAAGGGGGCTTTTTAAGATGATTACTGTGCATGATATGCTATGACATTTTTGGACACATTTTACACTTGATAATGCAGGTGGATTGGACTATGAAAACATTTCACTACAATGCCACATAAGAATACTGACTGACCAGAAAGTCATAAAGACAGATATTCATATACAGCATTTTCCTTTCATAAAAGAACAAAAACCTTTGAAGGTTTTAATGTGTCACATAGCATCATTGGGTTGTAGGCATAAAATAAAACCGAAGAACCTCATCTCAGCCATGAACAGTTAATAAATAGAATTTTCTGAGGACGTGAAACTACTGTAATCTTTAAAAGTTATGTATAACTTTACTGAAACTGATTAATTCTTTCAGGGGAAATACTTAGTGGAGGACCATCCAGTGCTCACAACTTTGAACAATTTAATGTGTGACTGACATGAAAATATCATTGACATACTTTGCAATGTTTCAATAAGTACTTCGCTCCAGTTTCTGTAAGACGCAAAATCAGCTAAAGTGCATTACATATGTGTGTTTCTCAGCATTGTGCATTAGTTCTCCCAGTATATGACAACAACAAATCTGTTTTCCATAGGTTGAGAGACACACATTCATTTTGTTCTTGAGGAACAATAAAAGGACATTGATTTAACAATACAAAGAATTTAACATTTTTAAACAAGTTTTATGAAACCAATAAACCTGATCAAGGACTCTAGTCTATTATGCGTCCATGAGTCAGTGCTGCACTCCGGTCCCGTACGGTCAAACCCTGGCCCATGATGATCAGGGGATAAAAGAAAAAGCCACTATGATTGGAAGCAGTGAAGAAACCGCTGCCTGTACCGTAGATAAAGTGAAGATTTGAGTTTAATTCGTCATGAATTCAAATTTTCCTTTGTTAAAAGAAAATAATTGTTTGATTGTCTTTGGCTATCACTGTGCTTAAAGGGAGAGAGGGGAAACTTTGCTAATAGGATGCTTGTGCAAAGATGCAATCAGATGTTCATTGAGTTTTTGTGTTGCATGACGGTCACTACCTAATGTGCAAGCATCTCCACCAAGCTCGCCAGGATATCTTAACCATGATATTTGACATTAGAACATCTAGTTAGAAAAAAATGCCAGAAACAGTACAAGAGGAATTGGTTGTCAAAGAAAAATTCAACTGATGTGAGAGTGTTTGCGTATCTGTTACTGAAATCTCCACCGCTCCATTTGCATTTTCGTACAGCACACAAAAAACCCATTAAGCAGGTTATATTGACGGGGACTTGTAGTCGTAGTCAGCCCACATTTGCGTCATCCCAACTTCCTCTTTTTTGGTTTTTAAATGAGAGTGAGACAGTGACGCTACACCAACCTGATTTCAGACGTCTGCCGGATACAGAGAACAGACAGAGCGACAGCCGAAGGTTTCACAGCTCTTCTGAAAGCAGGCCAACATACATGGACGTACGACAGCATAGCTGAGCATTACTGCCATGCCAAATCTAGTCACATCACAAGCAAGGGAGCTGCAGCACCTCAACATGGACACTGAAAAAAAGAAAATGGAAAAAGAAAGGTAAATATTGTACTCAACTGGTGCACTGAAAACTTTTTTTTTTTTTTTTGATGCTTCGTTAAAGTTTATGCGTGTTTGGTTAACCAGGGGAGGAATCCTGAGGTCTCAACTGCAGTATAGATCATCTCATGTTACCAATACCAAGGGGTACGTGTAGAAACCTCTTGGTTCATTGAAAAAATTTCATAGGACTTCATGCATTCAGTGATGACATTGCATCCCTCCTCTGCAGACTTTGTCTTGAGGACATGGCCCAGTGGTCACACTCACTACAGAGACTTCTAGCATCCAAATGTAAGTTAATCAGTTGCTCCCAATGTTAAGTCACATCAATTGTCAGTTCTTAGCGTAGCTAATTGCTGCTCTTTTTCATGTTTAGATGGAATGCAGATATTTCAGGCCTTCTTGAAGTCTGAGTTCAGTGATGAGAACCTTGAGTTTTGGGTGGTTTGTGAGAAATACAAGAAAATCAAGTCTTCTTTTAGGATGGCATCCAGGGCCAAGGAGATCTTCAAGCGTTACATTCAAGCTGAAGCGCCAAGAGAGGTGAGCATGTGTTCATGACAGCTGAAGCAGTTAGTAGTGGCCAACATATCGCTAATATTCAGCAACCCTTATTCTATTTCTGTTGATTTCAGATTAACATTGACCACAAGACAAGGGATCTGATCAGGCGAAACATCCTGGCCCCCAGCGCAGTGTGCTTTGATGAAGCACAGAGGATTGTTTACGGCCTCATGGAGAAGGACTCTTACCCCCGTTTCCTCAGGTCTGACATCTACATGGCTTTACTGGACTCCATATCTGAATCGGCGAAAATGTAAAGAAAACACAAAGACTGTGTTTGGAGACTGTGAGGACATTCTACCTTAGAGAAGATGTGTGACAGCATCGATGTTTCACTTTGCTCTGGGACCACCAGGGATGCCTTTTTGACATCAAAAGGACATGTGATGCTGCAGCCACACTGGACTGGATTTATGAGAGGTAGCAGCCCTGTAGGAGATCAGTTGAAAACAGTTTGTTGAAGCAGCAAGCGAAATATATGATGGTGAAAATGGCTGCAGATTAACATGAATCAAAAGCGGTTGTAAAGCAAAAGGCTTCCCACCTTAATATGCAGGATTATTGAAGTCTTGTGAGTAACACCAAGATGTTTGAGTGACGTGATCAACAAGGAGGCCAGTTTCCGTTTGTGAAATTTTTTATGTAAATATTAAAATGGATTTGTAAATATGAAATCAAAAACACACTGAACCTGACTGTGTAGAAATTGTAGAGCTGGAGTGCAAAATGAAGTCCAATTCCCACAAAGTCATAAAAACCCATCATTTGAAGAATTCATGATGACCTT
Organism: Aulostomus chinensis; assembly: GCF_037954235.1. Classification (NCBI taxonomy): domain Eukaryota; kingdom Metazoa; phylum Chordata; class Actinopteri; order Syngnathiformes; family Aulostomidae; genus Aulostomus; species Aulostomus chinensis. Next base: position 12,594,079 of record NC_141324.1, read on the forward strand.
CTATCACAATTACACTCAAACTTATTATGACTTAAATGAGTGGACTGGGATAATACTCATATATACACATCCAAAATATTGAATTACCATTCGTTGTGTGTGTATTCAACAGGACCCCATGCAGCATTTTCTCATCATCTTTTTTATAAGCGATCAGCCTTTGGTGTGTTCAGTCATATTTCAAGTGCTACCACCTCCATCTATCCACCCATTTTCTACTCCACTTATCGGTAAAGGTCGCAGGGAGGGCTGGAGCCAACTCAGCTGACTTTGGGTGAGAGGTGCGGTTCACCCTGGACAGATATCCAGTCTGTGGCAGGTGCTTCCGCCTTTATGAGAGTATTTTAGCCTTTGTTTTTGTATTGGAGGCACATTATGGCATTCCATTGAGCTCCTAATGAATTCTTCTAAATGGAGCTGAAAGTTTTAAACACACACACACACACACACACGCACTCACATACACAAAGTACCAATGAAGAAGTTTGCCTGTGGAAATGTAACATATATCATTTTGAGAGAGGCTTCAGATATTAGGAGGAAGTGTTAAGACCTGACTGCTTGACCACATCCTCTTTTGATTTCATTTGTTCTTCCTTATGTCTGTGCACTCTCAACATACACACACACACACACACACACACACACACAAAATGATGCCTTTAAAACATTAAAACACTTAGAGATGCTCAGAACATCTTTTTCAAAGTCAAATAATAAATGATAGTTCCTGCTATATCCCCACTTGCTCTGCTTTTGTTTATTAGGAACTACATGAGGTAGATTTGTTGAAGTGAAGTTATTAAAGATAAACACAAGGTCATATCTGACAGACAAGATGTTTCAAATACCTTGTAACCACAGTCATGAGTAAGCAGAAGAAAATGCAAACTTCAACCAGCAGGTTGCTGAGTTTCTACATGCATCATGAGACAGAAGTCAGCCGTTTGAGCACATGGGCTGTAGGTCACTGGATTACTGTCTGATGTTTTTGCTTTACCAGTTAAACAAAGGAAGTTCTGTGTTAAAAATATTCCAGTGCAGGTTAAAAATGCTCCAAAGCAGAAACAATTTCAGCCAGATACATTTTTTGTGAGTTTAAAAATACTCATCCTTGGTATGAATAGTTCTTGAAAGAATCAAACCTCAAGGAAGTAGTTTATTCATTTATTGTTCCAGAGGTATAGATTAAATTAACAAGTGAGTTCAATATAAAGAGAATACATGTATCCATTTTTTTCATACTTCAACTTTCGTATTAAAATTGAAATTAGGAGAGGCTGCACAAGACTTGAGCCACTTGAAAGTGGATTTACCTCGTCTGGAGAGAGTTTACCCAGCATGAAGTACATCGCTCAACCATCATGAAGTATCAGGGTAAAATAAATACAGGGTCACCGGGGCAGCAGGTCTTTGTCTGAGCATGAAGAAAAGGAACATGCATGTTAACATTCAGATTCATGCAGTCACCTCAGCCACAGTGTTACTCTGCTCAGAACTGCAAATGAAAGGCTGCCATAACTGTATTATGTAAAACTAAAATGTGATCAAAGGTATGACTCTTTGAGACTGTTCAAGCAACCAGTCATCCAAACATATAATACTGTACGCAGTTATCACTACGACTGTTTATATACTAGTACGGTCACTGTTTAGGGGGATTTTATGGCCAAATTCATCACACAAAGAGCATGGACTGAATGCAAAGCATCCTCCCATCTCATTCAGAAAATTATGACAGTATTACTATCATTACACACACACACACACACACACACACACACTGTAATTCAACCCTTCTTGATTTGGTTTACTCAATGTGAGTTCCAAGTCACACAAACAAATTATTTTGTAATAAATCTAATTTTTTTTTTTTTTTATTATCAATCTTCACCTTGATGACATCTCTCCTCTCTCTACCACTCCTTCGGACGTTCAGGCTAATCTATCTTTCTTCAGCCAGGGTCACATGCCTGAGGTTGTGGGGTTGCTGTAGTTCATGAAAATTCACTCAACTACTCCATTATCTCCGTTAGACCCTTTTTCACCTTTTGAATTTCTAGCCTGTGATACATGGCGCCCTGCTGCTCTTCTTCCTTCTCAAATAAAGATCCCTCAAGCTCAGTTTTGAGCTGATGCAATGCTTTTCTAGCTCTGTTTTTTTCTGCTCTCCCTTAATTATACTTGCTGTAAAGATTGAAGAAGCCTTTAGAGATGCTCCAATCATGAGTGCACCTCCTCATATGTAATATTGTGTCTGTCCTCAACAGAATCATTTCGGTAAAACTATGTTGCATTGGTCAAAACTACAAAACAATTTAAAAAAATAAAATAAAGAGAGGATACAGAAAAACATGGCAGAGGTGGAAGTGATCCAAAAATGAGGACAACTGAAGGGTAAATACATACTAGATGTCAATACCTTTCTGATCTCATGGATATTCTAGCTGGTCGAGGCGGTCGGCCGCCCACTCTCCAAGGTTTCACCCATCACCGAATTCTTATACTCTGATACACTGATCTACCCTTCTGCTGATTATTATGTCTTGTTATATTTCAGTATTGCCTTGGTCTTGTATACCCCAGTGTGGAATGCCACAGCACAAGTGTCAAAAAGGTAGCATATTCAAGAATCCACGCACCCAGGTGACTTTGATGTCCTCTACAAGGTGTTTGAAGGTTTCCATCCCACTTATAACACAGAACTCCTGTCCACATATCACAGTATCAAAGAGATTGTCTGCCAAAAGCCTGCTGTCTGTCACAAGATCCAGGACTATGTGTCACGATGACAGGGCCCTCTCTGTCTTTGCAATTCTCTTTTCTTAATGCACATCTACTCATAAAACCTTTACTGTGCCTTACTTATGCAAGGTCATCAATCTAATTTTCCTGAAGTCTCTTTGGTCCGTGTTGTCAACATTTGCTGTGATTATGTGATTTTACAATTACCATTTCTACCAGGAGGTTCTCCATTCACCTGCCTGTTTGTATTTCTGCTGTAAGCTATGACAAACATTTTACCAGGCTAATTTTATTGACGCTGCGTGATGGGATAGCTATGGATCGAGGGAAAACTCACTATCTTTTGTGCTGGAATTTTTCAACATACTGAATGATTCTATGTTCTCTTGTGTTTCCCTTGTTGAACGCTGCAAGGCACATTAACAACTGTGCTGTGTGTTGAGTTGAGTATACGCCAATAATCAGAAAGTTCAAAGTCTACTATTTAAATCTAGCCTCTCTATTTATATCTGTTGCATAATGGAGTGATATGACTTCTTTCTTGGAACCATTTTGTTTTATAGGTTACAGAATGTTACTGAATTATTTGTTACAATACAATACAAAAGCTTACAGTGTTAATGTCCGAGCATTATGCTGACCCACTCTCAGTTTTATTGTATTGTAACAATCGATAACAGAGAGTTTGTGTATTCTGGCCTTGAGCGTCCTACAAAATCTGTGTTTTTGTATTGACGTAATGGTGTAACATGCAAAAGCAAACATACATATATTGTGTTTTGTTTCACGGCTCAGTGTATATGTCTCGATCTACTAATGAACTGAGCACTTGACACAAATTGGTCCCATTCTTAGGTTTTATATTAAATTCAGTTTCACTTCTCTCAGGCCATTTATCAATACACAGTATTATAATGCTTATTTAGACCAAAGAAAAGACATCAGGTGACATTAGTACATTATAAATGTAGGTCACACTTCACATGTACATTCATGTTGCATTATTCACCGGTTAAATATGTCACAACAAAGTTTTAGGTAAGATTAGCTTTTAGATTGCTTGTGTTGTACGTCGCTTTGGACAAAAGCGTCTGCTAAATGAAATTGTAGAATTGTAGAATTGTAGATAAAGAGCCAGAAAGTTAGAGGAAGTGACAGTCACTTTGATTTTGAATAAGATGTTTTATTATCTCTATGAACAAATTTAATAAAATTATGAATGGATTTTTTTTTTTTAGCTTTGATGATAAAAAGTCTTCAGCCAAGGAAGCACCATTGTTTTATATAGCCATGTTTTACATGTCAGTCCACTACCACTGACTAATTGCGTTGTACCAAGGATGAACCTCAAGTGTCCTCTCACTTTTATGAGTTAGGCATTTGCAGTTTTGAATGAAATGTCCAAAGAGCAACCCTCTAAAGATGAATTGCAATAACTTTAGTGATCCCTTCCCATCCAACCTGATTATCAGCTCAGAATTTGTAACTGATCCAAAAACAATGACACAAAATCAGCAGGTCACAGAGATCAGCTTAGCATGCTAATGTTAGCCCTACACAGCAGAAATATTCTGGGAGGCATGCACTCAATCCCAGATGATGGTAACTGGAACTGGTGCAGTGAGTGGAACCACTGAGATGTGTGATTAAATAAAGAATGAAAAAAAAAAACATGGTTATGGAGTGAGAGGATGGCTGAAGGAGTTCAACAATAAAGAATAAGCAATGACACAATAAACTGCTTCAATACTTTAAACTTGTCTGACATGAATATAGTTGTTCCATAGAACATGGCTCTACATCTCTAGCTAGGCTCTTCTCTGTTGTTCCAAAATGGTGGAATGGACTACCCATCTTCATACGATCTGCAGAGTCCCTTTCTACTTTTAAGAGACTCAACTGTTCAAGGAACGCAGAGGTACTTAAATCTGACCCTTCTCCTCTTTGTCCTCAGGGGTTGAATGAGTCAGAAGGTGTAAGATCCAGCTCTTCATGAATATTTAGCACTGATGATGTTGAATATTGAATGTGTTGAATGTTGAAAGATATTGTTGATGTTGAATTATTGGTTGTGGTCAGTTGAGGTTAAATTATATTAAGAAAAAAAATGGCACTTTTCTGCCACTAGATGGCAGCACCTGCCGCCAATCAAACTTGAAGCACTTTATCCTTCTTACTAAGACTTTCCCTCCTCTGTTTTCTTGCTTGTGTTGTATGTTGCTTTGGACAAAAGCGCCTGCCAAAAGAAACTGTAGAACTGTAAACGACTGGCCAATTTGACCCGGTCCCACACCATTTTTTAAAAACTGTGTCAAACAGAGCCACTGGTGGCATTAGCCTGAATAGTGTCAACGCCATTGCAGATGAATCCACATTATTAAGTAATCACTCATTTTTCTCTGAACTCATGTGCATCATGTCAGTTGTTTTGTGGTGAAATACTAAAGCAATGTAAAGAGCAAAACCTTCTGAAAACATTGTACATACAGGTCTACTCAATGCTTGCTACCTCCTTTTTACAGCAGTAGAGGTGTAACGATGCATCTACAGATCAGTGAATCGATTTCTTTTCCTACGATTCAACTGCATCGATCTGTGCTCGGCAAAGTGACCTACCGAACAGCATATCTCGATTAAATCGATACTGTGAAAATGTCCATTGGATTTAAGCACGGCAAACTTGAGAGATTGTGTGTTTTTGGCACTTTCAGACACGTTAAACGTTACTCGATTGAGTCTGCCTGTCCGTGCGGGCTGAAGCGCAAATCTCAGCAACAACACAGCATGGCGGATGGCAGAGGAGAGAAAGAAATTTTCCTGCCATCGTTTCGGTCAAGTGTATGGAAACACTTTGGCTTTTATGAAGGCGGAGGAGTTTAAAATAAGTCGGTCGCTGTTTGTAGAATAAGTAAATGTGAAATAAAAACAAAGTCAACACGACTAATCTGTTCAACCAGCCACTGAGGCGCCATGGGATTTCACACTGGCTGGCCGACCAGGACCGTCCAGGCAACTCCTCCAGCGTTACCACTGCTGCAGCACAGCAAGGTAACGCCAGCTCTGCAGGAAGCTCGAGTGTTGCTAGCATGTTTACAAAGAAACTCAGCCGAAACTCAGCTCGTGCAAAAGAAATTACACAAAAAAATCCAAATATCCATTATTTTAAACCTGATTCCCTTACAACAAACAGCAGAGATCTATGAAACTTCGCCTGAACTGTCCCGTATCCAGATAAAAGTTACTGAATCAATTTCAAGACACTAAATCGAATATAGTAATATTGTTCTAAATGAATTAAAATAGTCCTTGAATCGAATCGGCGACCATGAATCATGATTCGTATCGAATGGTTGTTAAAATGAGTCGTTACACCCCTACATAGCAGGCTTACAAATATGGTAATAAGTAACATCTAATGGGAGTGCAGGTAGAGGGGTTACACAGCAGGAGGTAAAGTATATCAGGAGATTTAGGACTTACAAAAGTTTGGGAACCACTCATTTATGTAATCAAAGAAAAAACTGGGCTTTAAAGCCTGGGTGATTTCACCCAATTTTGGCAGTGCTTTCAAAAAGAATTTTGTAAAAATAAAAACTCCAGACAACATTGTAAATAAAGACTTTCTCAGTTTCTCAATTTCTGACCCACAACAGACAACAAACTCATAAACTCTAAAAAACTCATGACCACTTGACTTGTGACTAAGAATAGCTCAGTCTTGAATGGGGAACTGAATGACGTAGAGACAGGATGACTTTCAACAGCCTATGTAATGCATTTAAGTGTGGAGAATATGATAGAGGGTTTGATATACAGCGAAGTTTTGTTCTATTATTAATCATTAAGGAAGAGCACAAGGTTTGACGCATTTGGAATTCATGTGGTTCCTTAATTGTGCAACAAGGCTGCATTTCAACAGGTTAAAAATAGCAAGACACAAGGAGGAAAGGGGCTGAGATCTTTGGCTGAGAGCAGAAGCATGATGTCTTGACATCACAGTCGAATCCCACTCTGGCATTAGCGCTCATCGGTGAGAAGAGTCAGTTCCATTCCAGTTGTGAGCTACAAGCTAGGAATTTGATGGGAAGTCATAGGATTTTAAAGCATCATGTTTACTGAGAAACATTTTATTTCTCATTCACAGAGGTAGTATCATCCAAATTAAACCATGAATGGGCTTTGTGAAACAGCTCCCGTGGATCTTCACGACACAAAGAGGATGTAAGTACAGCATGATTTGTTTGTGAGAGACTTCCTAAGAATTGTTTTTGTTTCACACATGGGATAGTTGTTTTGAATTTCCTGTTGTTTCTTATTTGTAGACATAATGCATGGAAGTCCAAAATGCATAACTTGATCCACAATCCATTTCCGAGGAAGAAAATAAACAGGTTTTGTTTTTATCATACAGTATATTAAGGTTTAATGTCTAAAGTAAATAAAATATCTATACACTCACACACATATTCTTTTCTTTTCTCAGCAGACATGCAGAAAATGAAACAAGCTCAGGTTCGCTTGACACTCTCCTTTCCCAGAAAAGTAATTTTAATTTGCTTCCAAGCTCTACAAAATGAATATCATCTTGGCTGGCTGTGTTCCTTCTAATGGGGATGTGTTCTCTTGCTTAAAAGGTGGGCAACTGGCATTTCGGGATTTTCTAAAGTCAGAGTTCTGTGAGGAGAACCTGGACTTCTGGATTGCCTGTGAGGAGTTCAAGGCTTTGGATGATCTGGAAGAGTTGACACACAGAGCAGCACTCATTTATGACAAGTTCATTAGTCCTGAGTCTCCTACACAGGTAAAACAAACTTCTGTGGGATAGTTGAGAATGAGATGGTTAAAGAATGTAGTCTGTGAAGACCAGCATTAAAAATAATAGTTTTTCATTTGTATTAATAGTGCAGGTGCATACAGAGTGTGTACTGTACATCAGATATCTTAAGTGAAATACAATTTGAAGTTATGTAACAGTTCTTCATGTCTTTGCAGGTAAACCTGGAGTTCTACACAAAAGAAATCATCAGGCAAAATCTCCACCAACCAAGTCCATCATGCTTTACTGAGGCACAAAAGAAAATTTTCAGTCTAATGCAGAATGGTGCCTACACGCGCTTCATTCAGTCAGGACGATTCAAATTACAACACGATACAACTTCTCAGCAAAGAAGCCTTGAGAAGCACCAAAAGGCCTTGAGGATAAAGAGCACTGGGGATCTAATACAGCATAAATCCAAACCCATCACCCTGCACAGTGACCTCTATCTTTTTGTATAATGACTGACACCATACATGTTGATGCTCTGGTGTTTCACCACCACAGGTTGAGAGCCACTGTTGACAGACACGGCGCAGGCTCTCCCCTTCCCGAACAATGTTGCTAGCAAGACTAAAAGCTGTACCGGAGACATGACAAACTGCAGGCAGTACTGGTGCAAGGTGAATGCTCGACACCAGCTAAATTAAAACTGTGGTTTAAATCCTCAGCGGCTGAGACAGCTCTTATCTTCGATGTTGACCTTGGTATTTACATGATTATATAAGCCAAATGCACATGACTGCGGGATTGTTATGTATGTTGGGACTTACTCGAGCACCTAGAATATATATTTATGAACACTGAAATGTGATGAATAATGAAGCATTATATGATTTTTAGTACATTTTGAAGGACAAAGTGTTGCACAAACTGTGCAAGTGAATAAATGGGTGACACTATGTCAAACACATCTCTACATTTTGTCTTCTACTGCCACCCTGTGGTGACAAGGAACTACCAACATGCAACACTGTGAAGAACATCAGCAACAACAACAAGAAAACATAATTATGGGTAATAATGACTGATAATAATTTCATTTATTTTTTTTGTCTCACTGTTACCTCTGCCAAAGAGGTTAGGTTTGACCTGCTGCATGTTTTTTTTTTGTTTTTTTTCCCGTCCATTAAACTTTAATGGACGATTAAAGTTTGACTAAAAATCCAAACAGATTCTTTTACCCTTTCTAATATTTTCAGGTCACAAATCTCCTTTGTGTAGATGAGTTGAAACTCACCTGAGCTTTTCTTCACATGACCAGAAAACCTCAAGTTCTGTAACCTGATGCATGCCATATACCCGCAGGTCCAGGTTCTTTTTTGTCAGATCAACACCAACAATAAAAACTTCAGTGCCTTGTGGTAAAAAGCAGTCAAAGTGGTGATTTAAATTTCTTTCCATGTGTAATTCCATGCAGATCTTAAGCTCTTCATCAGTCTTCAGGTCAGTCGTTTTTCCATCCATCCATTCACTTTCTATACCGCTTATCTGAGAGGTGCGGTACGCCCTTGACAGGCTGTCAGTCCATCACAGAGCCATCAGGAGCAATTAGGGTCTCAGTATCTTGCACGAGGATATTTCGACATGGTTCCCAGAGGAAGTTAGGATCAAACCAGCGACCCTTAGGCTGCTAGATGGCCACTCTACTCTAGCCATGCTGCCCATGACTCATTATTCTCATTTGTAAATTTTGTAAATTGAAACCTATGATCAAAAACTCTCTTTTTTCCCTTTAATAGATATTTTTGGGGCGGCACAGTGGTACAGGGGTTAGCACTGTTGCTTCACAGCAAGAAGGTTCTGGGTTTGGGCAAATTATATGGTTCTTAAGAGGGTAGTTTGTTCTCAAGTAGCATGGACTATCTCCTCCCTTGAGAGAGAGAGAGAGAGAGAGAATATATATGTATATATATATATATATATATACATATATATATATATATATATATATATATATATATATATATAAAGAGAGAGCGAGAGAGAGAGAGAGAGATAGGCACACTTACCAATATATATATGAGTGTGACTATCTCTCTCTCTCTCTCTCTCTCTCTCTCTCTCTCTATCTATCTATCTATCTCTTCCTCCGTGTGGTGGTACTCTGTCTCCCAGCATCCATCGCGGCACCGCCCCTGTCTCACTGTCACTGACCCAAGAAAGGCGGCCTTCTCGCTGATAGCTCTTAAGCTTGAACCCGGTGCTCATTTATTGTGGTAAGTTTATTTTTATGTAATGGGATTGTTGAGCGGAGCTTCTTCGATAGTATTAATCAGAGCCTGTATGTCTGTAGCAACTCTAGGACAATTTACTGAGAGTTAGCTTAGCTGAGGCGGGAGCAGCCCATCCCAGACGAGCTCCATCAAGCCTGCTGGCTCAACTTTCCGGTGTCCGGCCAGGAAAGCTTGGATGTAGGACTGTAGTTTGTGGTGTTCGCAGACTGGGATGCTTGTATTTCCATAGAGCAGGACCCGAGAAACATTACAAGCGGATCGCATTTGTTTTGCCACATGCCCAGCTATGGACCTATTGAATGTGTATTTAACATTGTTTACAATGCAAGTTAGCTCAGCTAACACGACTAACTTTGCACTGCCCTCTCTTGCCAACTGAACCTGGTTGCAAACCTGAAAGGGTATGTTTATGATCGATTTGTTTGGAATAGGCATGAGCCACATTTTGCGTGCTAAAGCTTTCTACCGTCTTCATTAAACAGGTCCGTGCGGCTTGTATTCGTGGAATGTGTATCATCATGTCCTCTAATCGGCTTTACGCTATTTCTGTCGGTGCACTTAACCAATGCGGATGTATTGCCCATGAAGTCAGCGTGATCTTGTGCTCATGAAGGCTTTCTCGTTGATCATTGATTTCCAGGCAGTTTATCCACGGTCATTCTTTTCGACACTTTTTGGTAATACGGCAGAGGTGGATGCTCTGCAATTTCAATGTTGCTTCTTCCAATCCCACAACAGTGCCCTCTCTGGTACCGTTCTGCTCAGTCCTGATTCGTACTGATCCACTGCTTCAAGGCTGTCCTCTTTTACCTGTACAGTAAATGTATTAAGTACATTCCTCCATCTGCTGTTTCAGGTGGGATCTAGAGTGTCAATGGAGCCATCAGGAAGTTCTACAACACATCAGAGCAACCATACTCTGAACTCAACTGGTGGTGGTTGTCCACGGGAGGTCAACGATAAGATCAGACTGTGTCGCTTCCTATGCTATGGCTCAGAGGGAGATATATATACTGCCAGAGAGGAGGGGGGTGTCAGCCTGGAGAGCGCTGGTGCCCTGCTTTCCCTGCTTCAAGAGGGCCGAGGTGCTGAGGTGGTTGAGGAGATAAAAAGGTTCGCTCAAGATGGGCGAGCTGTGAGACTTGGCCCCTCCTTTTTTGCATTGGCTTTGTGCTCCCAGCACTCTGAGCTGAAAACCAGACAGGCAGCGTTCAAAGCCCTGAAGGAAGTATGTCGGGACCCTGCCCATCTGTTTTCTTTCATCCAGTACAAGAAGGAACTGAAAGAGGGCATGAAGTGTGGAATTTGGGGACGTGCCCTGAGGAAGGCAGTGTCTGACTGGTACAATGAACAAGATGCCATCAGTCTGGCTGCAGCTGTGACCAAATGTAAACAGAGAGAGGGATGGTCACACCAGGATATGCTCAGGCTCTCTCACACCAAACCAGCACATGAAGGTGAATTTTAACAAGCCCTCATTATACACAGAACTTAACAGTTGATGGGCATAATATCATTTTTACATTATGGTTATTTTTTCTGTGCAGTAAGTTATATGTGAGGACACAGGGCATCGTTAACCCTCCATGTAGTCTGTAGCGAAGCCTAATGATTATAATTAACTCATTGTTCTTTATATTTGTTGTGTTCCTGTCGTGACCTTTAAAGTATTTGCAAGCCTAGATGTTTGCCAGTCACTTGCAGTACACATAGATGTCAGTGTTTTTAAGTTGTTCTCAAAACTTTGTAAAGTATAATGCAGTTAAGTGTCTAAAAGTCACTGTTGGAGATGTATTCCTTTTAATTGCTTATCTTTTGAAATGTGTCATCGCTGTTACGCATCAGACAGCAAAAAACTGAAAATTGGAAAGGTTTAAGCACAATACCAACTCGATGTTTTGTCAGCATCAATCAAGACTTGACTGCTACCACCTAAAGTCAAGGGCGTGTCTTCCGAAAATGAGAAAATATCAAAGTGATGACGATCGACACAAAAACTCCACATCATAATAGACAGTCATCAAAAACAACATAATATTACAAGCTACAGCATATCAACTTTAATTAACACGCTGTAATTAAATGTATCTAAAGGTGTATTATTGCTCCTACTGTCACTGTCTTTCAGCAATTGCCTTGATCAGCAAATATGTAACAAAAGGATGGGCAGAGGTCCAGGGGTCCTTCGCAGATAAAGAGAACTCAGAGGAAGTTATTAAAGTGCTTCAGTATCTTGAAGTGGTGGAGAAGGTCAAGCACAGTTGTGACGAAACGGAGGTCGTCAATTTAATAGAGGAACACAAACTGGAGAGGGAGCAGCTTCTGACAGACCACCTTAAGTCTAAACAGGTTAGTTTTTAACTGCTTCAGATTGCCAATGTTCACAGTAAACTGATTTCATACATAAATTAGCGATGCCCCAATTCCATCTGAGTTTTCGCTATCAGGCATTTATTAAGGTATCAGATCAGGCAGGAAATAAACCTGATCTTTTGCTTTTGGACACTTCTGTTCAGTCAGCTTTCGCACAGGTGTTGCACACAGGGAACACAATCACAAAAAAACTCACATGCAGGCACAGTAGAAGCCACAAAGGAATATCATTTCACACACATCAGACACCTGCTGCTGTGAATGGAGGAATCTTAAATGCTGCATGTCTCTATAAGCATCAGCATCAAAGCTCAGATCTCATGTGTAGGAAAATGTGTATTTAGTAGAGTAGTAAATAAGCTGCAACGCAGGCCTTGACTGTTCACTTAGAGCGATCAAACCAAAACACACACACACACACACACACACACTCTTCAAGTGCCACACTCAGAGAGTGCTTAAAGTTATGATAAACTTCTCTGCCATCAGAAAAGCCACAAGGTCACAGCCACTTCTGTCTGACTCCTCTCACATCATCTATTTAGAAAAAGCAACATCGCAGTGTTACTCTGACTGGTTTGTTCGTATCACTGTCTGTTCACTTTCACTTTGAAAAATTGGTGTTTATATATATATATATATATATATATATATATATATATATAATTTTATTTTTTCAGATTATCATTTTATTGTTATCATTATTAGCCAGTATTTTTCTCTGACTTAGTGATATATGGCTGTGCACCCGATGTGTCACTGGGTGCATGGATTGATTGATGTGCTGCTGTTAATCACTTATCATGACGCAAACCTTTGACGATTTAACTAATAGTATGAACCTTAAAATGTTCATTGCTGGTTAATCGGGTCACGTGAACATCCCACACACACTCAGTATTAATGTATCAGAAATGGATTGGAAACAAAACAACTGGGTCGGGACATCCCTAACACAAAATATTGAATGGAATCGTGTGTAATTTTGCAAGTTATATTGAACATCCCTTGAGTTTGAGGTGTGTATGTCTTGAGGTATGGCAGGCGCTGCTGAAGGAGATGCCTCTCCAGTCAATGCTTAGGATCTTAGGAAAGATGACTGCAAACAAGGTCCTTGAACCGGGGAGTTTAGAAACACAAGCTGTGTGTGAAAGGATCCAGAGCGAGACTGCACTAAAGAAGGTACGACCCATACATCCTCCTGATTAATTTAGCCAGTATTTATTATTTAAGTGTATCATGTCTCTTCTGAAATTTCTAGGCGAAGATCCACCCTTTCAGTATTCTCCTGGCTTCTGAAAACTACAAAAGAGGTCAAGGTTATCAGGGTAAAACAAAATGGGAGGCAGACAGCAGCATCCTCAAAGCCATGGACTCGGCGTTTTACAAGAGTTTTATGGTGGGTTGTGTTTATATTCATGACTTTTAACACATCATGCAAAAAAAAAAATCCACTAACAAGATGAACCCTTGTCACCCCAGAACGTGGAGCCAGTTGGTAAATGCTTTGTAGTGGCAGTGGATGTGAGCACATCACTGAGCAGCGTTGTGCCGGGGACATCGATCAGTACAGCCGTTGCTGCCGCAGCTATTACCATGGTAAGACAAGTCAAGAGACAACCCAGCGTGCTGGTGATTGTTTTAGTGTCTGGAACTGCTGCGCATGTAAGCAGTGTTCAGGCCATCTCATCTTTGGGGGAAGTCTGTGTCAAGGAATTGGTCTGTTGACTCATACCGGGAATTCCTGCAAAATTCCTTCCACGGCGTGATTATCTTAGTCTGTAGGCCCCTCTGGTATGATTAGCTGATCGGCAAGAAGGTTACTGATGTTTGCACTTAAACATGTGAAGGATGTGTGTTTTTGTTTTATTTAATTAGCAGCAATCGAAACTTCGGGCGGGGGGCGGGGGGCTGTTTAAGTCTTACTGATAATGTTTGATTTTTGCAGGGCTCTGTACCAAACAAGAATGTCCACTTACATCTGGAGAGTGTGTTTGGGTGGGTGGTTATTTCTTTGGGCCTCTGTGTCCTCCACAGATTTTTTCAAGAACAGAGGCACACACTCATGTGCTGTCCTACTCTGAAGGATTTTTGGTTCCATGCTCTATTTCTGCTGACATGTCTCTAGCACAAACAACAGTCGAACTAGTTAAGGTAAGGCCCTCAGTGCTTGCGCTCCACTCATTTCCCCCTCCTTTTACGGACACTTTAAAGTTTCAGTCTTGTATTGTTGATGTTCATTAACTTTCAGGATTTTAACACTTTTTAAATTCCCTTTTGTTTAAAAAGTGCCACTGTTTTTAAATGATGACTACTAAATGTTCGGTTATGTCCCACAAAAATGTCCCATTGAAACCAATTACAGCCAGAGGGCACATGCGTCAGCTCGGTCAATCCCAAAATCTATCGATTACTCTTCAACCTAAAGTCTATCATTTACCAAAATCTATACACAACCTTTCAAGTTTGCCTAATAATACTCAGAAAAACTAACTCGGACCTCCCATAACCTCGGTGATTGTGATAAACGACTCCCTTGAAAGACACATATTTTGATCCGCACAATTTGCAATTATACAGACCCACGCTAAATTGCACATTTTATTTTAACTTTTCATAATAAACATGCATGTATTTTTTTCACAGTTGTATATCTTTCTTGTGGAGAATTATCAAAATCTACATAACTGTCCCATTGCCAGTGTTGTGCCTAATTACTGAAAAACTAATTACCGGTAGTTATAGTTACTAGTTACTGCAATTCAAAACCAACTCAGTTACTAACTCAGTTATTAAAACCAAAAAGTAAAGCATTACTGTGAAAAGCAACTATTTTGTTACAAAAAAAAAGTTCAGAACTCTCATCATTGTAAGCTCTGTTCGACTTGACATGCATTTTCATCACTGAACTGAACTCCGCTAAGCAATATGGTCTCTATTCATACAAACACTAAGATGTTTCAGTGATTGGTTGATTAACTTTAGCCTGGCTAGCAGCACCACTCCCTCGTTGAAAAGAACAACTCAGGCGCTGTTGCTTTGGTGTGTCTGTGTCGGTGTCTGTGCCGGTCCCTGACCCGCTAGCTTTAGCAACAAGTTCCGTCGCCGCCTCATGCTGCGTGCCTGGATGCTTTAGTAGAGTAGAGCTGCTGTGTGCGGCCGCAGAGAGGCTCTTAGTTCCGAGACACAAGTTGCATTTAACATAAACATTTTTCTCCTTCTGCTCAACGAAGGAGAAGTAGTGAGCCTACTTCCGCGTGAAGAAACTCGCCCCAGGTTCCGCCATGATGTCTTGCACGTTCTTGCTGTTGTAAACAAACACGCCCCCGCAGCGCAGCTCACGCTCCTCCTGTCTCTTGCACTTCCCCCAAGCCCCCCCCCCCCCCCCCCCGACACAGGAAGTAAACACAGTGGCTCAGCCGAGATGGTAAAATAACGTAAAATAAACTCATAAACGGATCGTTTCGTAACTATAACTGAGTTATTGAATTTAAAAAAAATAATGCGATTGATTATTAGTCACTGCCAAAGTTACTTTTTTGGCAGTGACTAATAACGCAATAACGCGTTAGTCCCAACACTGCCCATTGCACAATGTTTTAAAAAAGTAATTTAAAAAAGAAAATCCCGGATCTTTGTCAGATCCACTCAAATTAATAACAGCGTTAGGGTTATTGTTGTGTTTAATTGAGATGTAGTTACAGTTAGTTAAATATCCTCACACATTTAAGTTGCAATCGTTTAATTAGAAAATTCGGTCAGTTAGGTAGCAGACTGTTGACATGCCTTGGCCTTGAGGTCTGACCTCTCTACTCAATGGTGTGTTCCAGATCCCAGGAGGGAGCACAGACTGTACTCTTCCTATCACTTGGGCCACGGAGAATGGCAAAGCTGTGGATGTGTTCCTTATTCTAACCAATAACCCCTTGTGGACATTTACTGCCAGCCCTGTGGAGTCTCTAAAGAAGCACAGACAAGTACCTTCATTATTCATTCATGTGTACTAGGGGAGGGGAGCTTCTTCAGATAATGACTACTCTCACAGTACATCAGCCGAATTAGTTTGTGATAAATACAGATTTATTCAGATACATTGAAGGAGGTTCTTTTTCAAACTGGAAACACTTTTCATGCACTTATTATGTTTCGCATGTTTTCAAACGTATATCATGTTTGTTGTCGACACGATTATCGTTCTGTGTCCGGCATCGTTAACTACCAACAGTCTCCAGACACAAGATGTACAGTAATGAAAGTCAGTGAAAAAAAAAATTGCCGAAGGATTTGATGCCTTTTTTTTTTCATGACATAAAAGAAGACATGGGATTTATTTTCATTGCACAAAGCTATTCCCTCACCATTGAGTGCAGTAATGTGATGGTGTACATTCATGCAGGGAGAAGCAAACCTGTTGAAATTCACTCAGCTAACCTGCTGACCAGTCTTTCTCTTCATCCATGAAGCAGGCAGGCACAAATTCCAAAGTTGTGTTCTCTAATTCTTTTGAGTGGAGCACCATTAAATTCTGATTGGTTTCCACCTGCATGGTTCATAGCTCTTAAAATTGTCTAGATTTCAACTATATCCTGATGCCCAAACCAGTCAAGTTGCTCAACCCCTGCTGGTTTCCATAGAATATTTATGACTTTCAGTAACTTCAATGGTCTTGCTGGTCGATGTGTGAATGTACAGCAAATAAATAGAGCGGAAATAAAAAAAAATTAAAAGAATCCCTTTTTTTCTTTTCTTTTCTTTTTTTTTTTTTGCTTGCACACCCAATGTTGTTGCAGAACCAACAAAATCAATATGCATGTGCCTTTTCTCAACAGAAATCAGGAGCGTATTCCAAATTGGTGATGTGCGGGCTGACATCCATCGGGCATGCCATTGCAGACACAGAAGACAGGGGTTTACTGAGCATCTGCGGCTTTGACCTTGGCGCTTTGAGTGTCATTCGTAACCTAGCACAAGATCTGATGTGATGTCAGTGTGATGTTTGGAAAAGCCCCTGAATGACATCAGTAGAGTACCACATGAAGGCACGAAGTGGACCGACATGGCTCATTTAGCATGTTAAGAGTGCCCTAAAAAAGCACCAATCCAAAAGACGGTGACATTTACAAGTCCAATTTCTTTTTTTGTATGATGTCGCTGACAAATTGACAAGGTGTCCAGCAGGCTGGACAACACTGGAAAAGTTATGTGCATATGTTGTCTTCTGAAACTTAAAAAAGGAATATGATAAGGCATTATATGTAACTGCACATTGTGCCGTCAAGAATTTTAAGTGCTTTGATGGCTCTTGGTGAGACATTCAAGGTTCTGATGCGCCAAGAAAGACGATGTTGCGAGTGTCTACACTGATGCACGATAAAACTACTATTAACAATACAGATACTTAGCACCTTGACTGAGCAGAACCTACACAAAAACTCTCCCCAGATGAGTTAGACAGCTATTTTTAAATGATGTATTTGCAGTTGTCATTGTTGGTGTGGACTGCCCTCAACAACCTTAACAAATTCTACTTACAATATCTTAGATGATCGAATAGCAGGAACAGAGCAAGAGTCAGGATGTTAGATTAGTGCAACTGCAGGTTTATTGCAAGGGGATTTGCTATTTCTAGCACATCTTTGATATGACTTAGCAGGTTTGATGTGACGGTCGAGGCATTTTAAATCTTAAAGCCTGTCCCTTTTGTTTTATCCAGCATCAATAAGAATCATTTAAAGACATAGCATAAGAGAGGGGAAGCACCCAAAGTCATCAGAATAACTGACATTTCGGATTATTCTGTTAAATTATGTTTTTTTTTATAATGATGTTAATGTCTAGAAGTGTGTTTTAAATACCTCTTGCCTTTAGTCCACCTACAATTATGATTCTATTACTATTTGTTTTCCCCATGCCAATTTTTCTTAAAAACTAAGATGTCTGTGCTGTTCTTGTCAAACTTGTTCTTTGAAAGAATAACCTTGGTGCTCTTAAAGGTGGTGATACATTATTGGGAAATTATTTAGGTTATTGTTTTTGGAGATATGGAATTTTTCTCATATTTTAGTCTGAATTCTATGCATCACACTTGGGCTTTTACTCCCATATTTTACATCCAGGAAGGACAAATCAAGTTATTAAACAACTTTACCTTTAATGAATCACCTAGCGTAGTAATTTTCTTTATTTTTGATGTAAAAGTTTCCGTTATGCAAAAACTAACTGTTAAATGTTCCCATAATGAAATGAACTGAATGTACTTTTGTAAAGCATGTGATAGTAGAATGCTTTATTTGTCTTGAAACACAGATTAAACATTGGGCTTGGAGGGTTTTGTGTTAGGGGCCACTTCATTTTGGGGTTATGCAATGAAATCACCAATATTTTATTGAACAATTGCTGTATTCACAGAGAGAATTCACATTCCACTTTTCAGCCCCCATCCTTTAAGGAAGGAGTAAATTTCTGACCATATTGCTGTTTAACATTTTTTTGTCTGGCATTTATACTGTCATTTTCAGTGTTAACCCATGTCCAATCCCCCCCCAGGTCAAAGTATGAAAGTATTACAAAGCTAAAATATAGGGATATGATATTGATACCATGTTTGTCGTTGACAGTCTGACAACAGATAATTACAGAGTTATGGTAGTTCACAAGTATTTCATCAGCTGGGTCAGTGTCTGATACAACATGTCTGTTGTATCCATTTTGCTTAACATGTAAGTACTTGACTGTAGTAGCAATGTAAACCCTAATAAACACTTGCTGCTCTTCAGACACTAATATGTGTTTGGCTTTACCTGTTACACAAACTTATTTTCTGGAAAGCCCTGCATTGATGCCAAGTGTCCAATGCATTATCTTTAAAATTCTGATTTTGCCCACACAAGTTGGGCCATGATCTCACCAAATATTTACCCAGTTTAAGCAGTTGTTTGTGAACACGTCTACCCTGGTGCATTCTACCAAAAGTAGTGTTACCGCATCAACCATTCGTATTTAGAAATGATGAAGACGGCCTTAATAATACCATTGCTTATATTATTTGTTTTTCAATATTCAGTGGAAGCGTCCATGAACTGGACCATTTTTGTTAACATAAATTATTAAGTATATTATCGTCGGAATATACCTGGTAATTCACGAAGAAAAAAAATCAACAACCACACACTGGAACATTTGTCTAATTTAAGTAAAATCAGTCCCGAAATATTTTAATTAAAATCAGGCGTTCCCCGAGTCCACATCGTGTTGTTATCTGGGGGCCTTGCAAAAGCACTTCTACATCAAGAGAAGTGAAGATGGCGGATGTATTGAGTGTTCTTCGTCAATATAACATCCAGAAAAAAGAAATCGTCGCTAAAGGAGATGAAGTTATATTTGGAGAGTTTTCCTGGCCGAAAAATGTCAAAACCAACTACATAATCTGGGGGTACGTCAATGTAAATATATCTATATGTATTTTGTGGGCCTCCGGCTGAAGCTCATCCGTGCCGTGTGCTGCTTGTCTGAGAGCTCCGATGCTACCAGATGCTAACATAACTCCGCGATTCGTCGTACTTCAAACTTAATACAGGGTGGTTACTTTAGCTTTGTGATTCAGACTTGTTTCCTAGATTAGAGGTCATAGTGAGCAAGTATTTGTAGATGTCACCCTATCTTCTTCAAACTTTTAGTTTGTCGTTACAATATGCACAACAAAAGTTACTGTAGTGTGTGATGCTAATGTTAATCACGCTAGCTGGCGCTTAGTTGAAATTTCCTTGATACTCTTGTGAATAATGAGAAATTAAATAAGGATTTAGTTTCTAAAAGTACTTATACTGTAAAAATAATCTCTTACAGTTGATTTAATTGTGTTAACCTGCAGGGTAACTTGTTTGTTGTTTCTTAATAACATGTCTAATATCTATCACAGTACTTTGTTTAAGGGCTGGGCAATATATTTATGTCGATGGCGTAATGCAAGGCTAGATTATAGATTATTTCTATCATTATAGTAATTTGAATATCGTCGTATTGCATAATTGTGTTCTAATCCTGGTTTTGAATGCCTCATCAGATTTAAGGTCGTAATTTCTGAATTTTTAACTTGAACGAACAGTTATATTTACATGCTGATCATTTATCAAAAATCGCATTGTGTTAACATTTTGTGAAAGCAACAATAGTCATCCCTACCACATTGTCACAATATAGGCATGGAGGTATTGGGTCAAAAATCTCATGACATTGGATTTAAACCTGCATCAGTTTGTTGCTTCTATTAAATCACTTATTTACATTTATTACTCTGTTATATCCTCAGAACTGGTAAAGAGGGCCAGCCCAAAGAGTACTATACCTTGGACTCTATCTTGTTCTTACTCAACAATGTACATCTCTCACATCCGTCCTATGTGCGAAGAGCTGCAGTAAGTATTATTGAATAGGCTGGATTTTGTCAACGGCCATTTTACAGGGTGGAAAGTAATTGAATTATTCTTTCTTTTTATTTTGGTGAAATAATAGTTTTTTGTTTTTGTTAAATTTGTGTAGACAGAGAATATACCTGTTGTCAGGCGACCTGACCGAAAGGGCTTGCTGTCCTATCTCAATGGCGATAGTTGTAAGTACTCAGGAGATGAACTGTAAGGTGTTCAGATGTTGTAACAGACACTCACACGTTCCACATTCAAGCCCGTGATGTAGGAGGTTAATAGTTGGTGTTTTTTTCCCCTTTACAGCAACATCGACCAGTATCGACAGAAGTGCACCCATAGAAATAGGTTTGCAGAGACCAACACAAGGTAGGTTTGCACTGTAATTATTACTTGGGATTTTAAGTTCCACCGGTTAATCATGATTCTGTGATTTCAAAACAACATCCAAATCATTTCAGACTTTGAGCTTGATTACTGTTTATGAATGATTTTGTGTTTATATGTTAAAGGATACTGTAAATATTTTTGAACTAAATCAGGGAAAACACAAATCAACTGTTTATGGCTGTTTACTGAAAATTTCAAACATTTAAATCAAGGCACATAGTGCTTGCAATAAAGATATATTTTGATAAAGTCTGCAATTTAGTTTTCAAGTAAAAAGTGTTTGCCTAAATAGCATCTTTACAGCTGTATATTTATTTATTTATTTTGGGGAAAATATTAAGTTAGGTCATTGACATGAGCAAGATGAAGTTGGTTAGAAGTTCTAGATCTGTGGTATACAAACTATTGTTTCCCTTGGAAACCCCAAACTAAAACTTTACGATGTACCATGAGCCAAAAAACAAAAACAAAAGTGTCATTCTGCTGCTTCATCACAATATGAAAACATAAATTAATATTTAAAGATAATCTTTACTTCACCAAAGACAAACAAAACTGTATGAATTGTTATTTACAGTATATGCATTTTTTTATTTGGGAAAACCCTGTTCTAAATATTGGTTTCCATCTAGTTTTGGATATTGAAATGCCAGCTGGTGCATCTTGGACACAGCTTAGGTGATGAATCCAGGGTCATAGGGTGTGTCAGGTCTTAAATCATTTGACACTATCACCTGGGCAGCCCAGGCAGGGGTGAGCCACCCCCTACTTGTGTCCAAGTGGAGGGCTATACCACCCCTCTTGATCCACAACCACCTTGATGCTTTTCTTCAGCTTAAATTATGTTCTTGCTCTGATACCAAGGAGACAGGGTGACTCATTTATGGACTACCCTGGAAAGGCTCTTGCAACCTACCTCAATGAGCTTTCAGCAGGCATTTCACCCATTCCTTCTGCAGTCCTCTACCCCATCAAGATACTTAGCCATGTTGCTCTTGTAGACCTCTTTCATTCAGTCTTCCCAAGGGACGGTGGGTTCCAGTAACACTGTTTGCTTGTAACACTCAGATGTTAAGACCATATCTGGCCTGAGTGTCTTTCTTGCGATATGGTCTGGGAACTTAAACTGCCTGTCTTGGGCCACCCTCAGCTACCAGTCTTGAACTGTTTGGGTGCTGATGTTTGGATTCTAGTACAGTTGCTGTCAGCTACTTTCCTCAGCACCTGGTAATGGTGGCATCTGCTCCTCCCTTCTCCCAAGGCTTTTGGGCAGCATCCTGAAGATGTGCTCTAAAGAACCTCCTGCTGGATACATTGGGCATGCTGGGGTATTGGCTAAACCACAGCAATGTAGGTTGATGGGCTTTGAAGGACATCATACAATGACTGGATCAGAAATTTGAGTCCGGCTGGTTCTGACCTCCGAAAGTTCTACTGATTTGATCCTACAGGCAGTTGAGTGGTCCTGATTAGTCCAAGCTCCATGCTTGTGCCTAGCCACTGTCCTGGCATGGGGTTCCTCTTCCACCTCTGCACGGATCTCTCCCCTGATCAGCTGAAGCCCCCCCCCCCCCTTTATATCAATGAGGTCTTGTATAGCTACCAATCCTGGGTCGTCCAGATGCCACAGTGTCAACCGGGATGCTGTGCCTCACTTCTGCGGTTCCACTGCCTCCTGTGCATGCTGCTTCCTCCTTGTCCTGGCTCTTATGCCTGCAGAGGAGAATGGAAACTGCAGCTCAGTTGTTAGCCCATAGAGGGCAGAGAAGCCATAGGCATCCTGGCACTCATGTTGCTGTGACTGTCAAGTGGTCCATGAAGGCTCTCATTGGAGGTTGAGGAATGCTGTATCTGGACCAGGAGCACCTGCATCCCACTTTTACTGTGTTGACAAGCATGGTCATTCCCAAAGCAAACAAGGACACCGATATGGTACAGCAAGTGACGATGGCTTTCTCTAGGTGATGTCATGCAAATGTTTTGTCCCTGAAACTGCTGTAGTAGTCCAGTATGAGGTCTTTTGATCTCTGGAACAGGATGTCTTGTCAGCACTGCTGCTGAAAGTTTATGTGCAATGGATCCATATGTGTTGACAAGGTTAAGTCAGACCTGGATAATTACTCTGCCCTTACTGAGACTGCATCAAATAAGATCTCATAAGATAAACCTTTATTTGTCCCTCAATTGGGAAATTGGCACTGTTAAAACAGCAGAACCAGAGAAGTAGCAGCAGAAAAAGTACAAGAGCAATAAATAGCAGAAACTATAATAAACTACAATCAAGCTTAAACTGCTTTTTTTTTTTTAGTTTAAATGAGTGCTTTCAGTGAGATAGACATCTGTATGTAATCAAATAAGTTTTGCACTGTCAGATAACATTCTTCGTTCTCTTTTAGTCAAAAGAGCAGCAGATGAGGTGTCTTCTGAAGCCAAAAAACCAAGAATTGAGGTAAATTTACATTAATTATACTGAAATGTTGAGCATGTCACGTTGATTATACAGCAGTTAGAGTCAATATGAAATTATATTTTATTGTAGTTGTATACTATATCATACACATCATCTCTATGAGTCAGTGTCCTGTGTCCCCTTTTGTCAAAAACTAGGGAGGGAGCAACTTGCCTAAGTGCAAAGAAAAAGCAACAGTAGTTGATCATGTAATCGTAAGGTTCCATATATAATACAGTATAAATAAGCATCCAGTAGAAGATTTTTAAATGAATCTTGCAGTACAGTTTTTATTCTAAATAAATAAGAGACTGTAAACGACACGCTTACACAAAGAATTTGGCGGTTATATGCAAAAGTGCAGTGTATTGTGATTTAATTTGTGGTGTGCTAATGATAATTACATCGTTTATTGTCATCCTCAGGATGAGGAACGTGTGCGTCTGGACAAGGAGCGTCTGGCTGCCCGTCTGGAAGGCCACAAAGAAGGCATTGTACAGACTGACCAGATCAGGTATAACCCTTTTTACTGTGTAAAATGGTAAATGGACTCAATTTTATATAGATCTTTTCTGCCTTAGCGGCACTCAAAGCGCTTTACAGTGTCGTCACATTCACACACTCACACACTGATGATGGAGGCTACCATGCAAGGCACCAACCTACTCATCAGGAGCAATTATGGGTTCAGTATCTTGCTCAAGGACACTTGGACATGGTCACCGGGGTCGAGGATCCAACCAGCGACCCTTTGGTAGCTAGACGGCCGCTCTACCCCCTGAGCCATGCCGCCCAATGTAGATGATTATTGCATATTAAAACCTGTGCCCGCACAAAGACTTGACTTATTCTCCTGTTTCACCAGATCCCTGTCTGAGGCCATGTCCGTGGAGAAAATTGCAGCCATCAAAGCCAAGATTATGGCAAAGAAACGCTCCACCATCAAAACCGATCTGGACGATGACATTACCCTGAAGCAGAGAAGCTTTGTGGATGCTGAAGTGGATGTCACTAGAGACATTGTCAGCAGAGAGAGGGTGTGGAGGACAAGGACAACCATTCTCCAGAGCACTGGAAAGGTTAGAATCCGCTTAAAATTAATGGTATTAATTATCACAGTTTCCCTCCTGATAACAAGATCCCCAAGGGTTTGGGACCACACAGTGTCTGTTAGACCAGGAAAGAACATTTGCATTTGAATCATAAATTCAAGGTTTCAGCTCTTTAACTTTTGACCAAACATAACTTTTTGAGTGTATGAATAGAAGTATTCAGACTCTTAACCAATGGCAACACATGATATACCATTTTATCATATCTGTGGATTTGTCATTTCATTGATACAAACAGGATAAGACCAACGTCCCAAGTGTAATGGTTTTGTCCTTCATCACAATAAAAAGGTGTGTTCTAAAAGCTGCAGAACCAAGCCACATTGAAGGATTCACAGGGATGTAGGCTTGCACCAAATATAGTAGCACAGCTGTTGATGTTTCCCAAATGTGGATTTTTTTGTTGAAGGCTCGTGTCACACGTTTAAATCAGTGTCAAATAAGTCTTACCTAGAATGGTCGAGCATTCTGCACAATCATAGAACATGAACCTGTCTGGTGTCATTTCTGCAGGTTTTAAAGACAGATGGTTCTGTTGTCCATTATGAGAGAGGAAGTGCAGTGAGGAGATGCTGGGCAATCAGATCTACATTGAAATAAGAGTGTATCCATTCTGAATAGTCAAGAAAATCAAGATGGGGCTGTCAGTGTTGATGTTACGAAAAGGGAAGGGATTTATCTTTTTATTCTAGACCACTTTTCCTCACTGCTCTCAAATCACCTCTGATGTATAGGTATCAAACAAACCTAGTCGTGGGGAAACTTCCAACGTTATTAAAATGTCCCAAACATGCCAGATAATGTTATTTTTAACCATTAGATGGCAGCAAATTACAATTTTTCTACCCTTATTGATTCCTAAAATGAGGGCTTTCCTTGGGTCGTTGAAGGATTTTGGAAATACTCATCTTTACATCAATAAAGTGGTGATTGGCTGTAATTTGAAAGCCAAAAGAAATTGTTTGGATTTTTATGTACATAACATCATTTTTTTTTTTTTTATATACAGATTTTGTTATTTAAAATTGAAACACGATCAACAGAAAGTTTCAAATCATGTAGTGGAGGAATACAATTTCAATGGACAGGAAAATATTTGAAATTTATATGAATTAAGTAACAATTGAAATCGACAGCTGCTTCAGAATACAGCATTTTGTAAAGACCAGTTGATCTCTGACTCCTGTTTTGATATTGCTCTGCCCTAAATTTTGCTGTTAGTGTCAGAACCCTCGATGACTTAATCTGCATTAACTCAGGAAGAGGCTAGCGGCAATGTGACAACAACAAGAGTGTGGAAAATCTGAGCAATTTACTGTCTTTGCCAAAGTGACAGGAGCTGTGTGTACGCAGCTGCAGCCATCTCAGGGTCTCTTCGACATACCAGCGTGTCCCTGTGTGTTCAAGAGGAGGAACACCATGGAGGCAGTGTGTCTGTGTAAACTCAAAAACCTTCTTTCAGATATGGTACTGAAGGGATATGCTGATCCACATTTTGGCAAGCAACCCAATTAAATGTATTTCACAATTCTTTTGATTGTCATTATCAGCCACCTAAATGCTTAAATCACTTTCCAAATCTGATCCATGCCAATGTCGTCAAATCTGAATTCGGATCTCTTTGCCCATTGTGGTCTCATTATGATTCTATTCTTATTCTTTTTAATGTTGTTATTATTATTATTATTGTTACAGACAGTGTTTTTGTCTGTCCTTCACGCTACTGTCTAGACAACTGATAATGTTGGCTTCTACAGATTGTCTAGACTAGACAGGAAGACAAAGGGTTGTGCTTGTATAAATTTTGGGTATCGATAAGGAATCGTGAATTCTTCAATCTCAGAGGAATGAAGATACATCCTAACACTGTTGACGTTGGCAACATCCCAGGTTTCTACCTGAAGAGTTGCTTTTCATCCTACATGACACGCGTGATGTTATGAAACTCAGTTTACATACACATACTTTGAAAAAAATAAGAATATAAAAAGCTTCTCACTTTGTATCATGCGCTCAAGTGCCTGAAATGGCAGTATCTTAATGTACTCTTGTAGATTTGGCCAATATGTACAAGTGCTTTAAAGGAATTAAAGGTGTTTTATATGATTTGTCCATTTTACATCAAAAACTGTCATGTGCCCAGAATGAATTTTCCACCAGGAATAAGAAAAACAATTTAAAAAAAAAAAATCTGTACAGGTCATTAAATCTGTATTGCTCCTCTGCAGAACTTCTCCAAGAACATCTTTGCCATCCTTCAGTCGGTGAAAGCCAGAGAAGAAGGGCGAGCCCCAGAGCAAAGACCTGCACAGAACACCGCCCAAGTGGTGAGATTTTAATTGTTTTCATGTATGTTCTCTAGCCGAACAATTTGGGAATTAACCTAATTGCAGTTTTTCTGACAGTACAATTGCAATTTGATTTGCGTTTGTTTTTTGTTTTTTTTCCCCTCCAAACTTCAGCGAAATAGTCACAGTGTAATAATTTTTGAAATGTGATTGATCAGTACTACTTGATGTCAGTGTATTTATATATTCAGTATTGTTTAAACTGCATCTGGGATCATGGATATGGTTTATGGGTTTCTATCTTATTATTCATCCTAATAACTGTTTATTAAATTATTGTTAATTTCACCATTGGACTGAAAAACAAATAGATGCTGACTCCAACTCAGTTCTAGTGACTCTCTGCCTCTTCAAACATACTAATCACATTGGCAAGGATTAACTTGATCGTTGTGTTGAAAGGCCTGTGGTTTGTATGAAGCCTGTGTTGGCAGTATTTATTGACATCTTTGATGATTTCCTATCATCCCAGGACCCATCCCTAAGGAACAAGCAGCCTGTCCCCGCAGCCTATAACCGATATGATCAGGAAAGATTCAAAGGAAAAGAGGGTGAGTTTTATTTCTGCTTCTGTGGCTAATTTTAGTCCTGCACACTTAAAAAGGAGATTGTGTTTGTGTGACCATTTTCCAAGTAATTAATGTTTTTTGCACACATCTGAGTGGTGACACATTCCAACAAATATTCACGAGAAGTCCAAGACAAGTGGGTCTGGTCTGAAATGATTGACTTCTCTCCTCATGTAACAGCTCACGTTGATCTAGAGACATGATTTATGTGTTATTTTGAAAAAGGACCTGCTCCTCGCAACCCCTGTTAATAATAAACTAGACATCTTTTGATGCTAAATACATCTGGAATGACAACTTTTGTCTTGAGTGATTATTGAAATTCCATGGAGTTTTTTTCCACCTCTGCCCACTTGTGAGCATCCAAGAGGAAAAAATACGGCAGCCACAGGGGCTAATTGACACACTTACCTGTAGAGGATCTCTGAAACACCACGGCTACAGCGAGAGTTGGGGGTGTTCAAAAAAATTGAATGCGGCCATGATGATGCTGTCATCAGAGCTACAAGTATCTTCTCCACTGTTGTTGGGTTCAGCTTAGCAGATATCTGTACTAAATTGCATTGGGATAAATGACTGTCCTTTTTTTAGATGGATTATCATTTGTAGTTCAGTGTTTATTGCAGACTGTTTTAAATACTGTTATGCATACACAGTACTTGTTTCATGTGTATCTGTTGTCACTGTCACACAATAAGACACAGTTAAAAATGTTGGTAATTTCGGCCAGTAATCTGGAACTGACTGTGTGGTGTCTTCTCAGAAACTGAGGGTTTCAGGATCGATACCATGAGAACCTACCACGGCATGACTCTTAAGTCAGTGACGGTAAGAACAAAGATTTTCTTGTTTTGCTTGCACTTTCATAAAAAGTGAGAAGAATTTAACTTGATACAAATTCCCATTACACATGTGGACAGACCCCAGCAGTATCATCTCTGGGCAATAGCTTTACTGAAGTCTGTTCTCAATAAAGAAAAAAACAGGATGTGTGAGAAATGATCAAATTAAATGATTGTGGACATGTTATAACTCACAGCATCAGTTAGTTACTGGTTCAATTATGGAATTAAAAGTCATATTTTAATACTTCTAGAATAACTTCTGACTGATAAGCAAGGTCTCTGTTGCAGCATAATGAAGCAGACAGGGAATCAGCACAAACAGGAAATTCTTTATCTGATTCTTTTGAATAAAGCAGATCATTGCAGTGTTTAAACTAACTTCAAAACCACTTTTTTCATCATGTTGCATCTCCATGATCTTTGCTGGAGTTTTGATGAGACAGACCCCACTCAAGTGTAGGGCTGGGTAGAGTTAGAAATGTTGGAACCTTTACTGATACATTTACTAAGATAATGGTAATTGAATGAAATCAGCATTTGTAACAAATATTTGGTAGAGTTTGAGCTCTTTGACATTTTCACACTCAAAACTGATTCAAAACATATTCATACCATGAAAATCTAAACAATTCCACCAAAATGTGGGTGAAAATAATTTGTCTGGTAATACTCTTTAGATGTATGTTTCACCATGTTGACATTTCAATCAGTTTTACATCATAAAGGATATGGTACAACTTGAGATTTGCTTTTCAGTTATTGGCATTTTGACTTGAAGGATGAGGAATCCTGCAGTTCTCAATAGTATTGAAACAACTTGATTAATAGCATAACAGCGTTCAGAGTTTGATACCCTGCTCCACTCATAAAAAGGTTGTTTTGTATCAGCTGTGAAACGTAAGACAACATTGAATCAAATTTGAATTTATTGTTTTCCATCTAATTGCCATTAGGGGCTCAGTATCGTGCTCAAGGATACTTGGACATGGTCACTGGAGAAAATGAGGATCGAACCAGCGACCCCTCAGCCACTCTACCACCAAGCAATGCTGCCCCTTAACAACATCAACCTTTTAATGAAAACATTTTGGCACTGTATTGACCCCCTTCAGGTTTAGCCTGTGTCTGCATATATTAAAGACACTGTAGATTTGCCATTATTACAAAAAGCACCCCAGTGAAACAATGGCAACGCTGATCTTTTGTAAAATAGTACTTTTTACATAAACTGTCCAGGTTTACTCAGACCTATAAACACGTCATCTTTATACAAAATTGGCAATTATTTCTATTGTGCTTCATCAGTGTTTTCACAACAATAATGCAGAATTTATGTTTGTATTGATTAAGATGTATGTATTGATGATATCAGCTATGTGCTTTTTCAATTACTGCGGTGGTCTCCATTCATTCTATGGGAGTGTGCTCTTCCCGCTCTTTCCTTATAAGTGTTGATGCAGGCATTGTGTTTGTTGCTCTGCAGGTGATGCCAATATTTAAGCAGTTCATTGGGATGAAAGCCATGTGATGTGATCAAATGGCTGTACTTGCAGCTTGAGTAGGACACTCGCCAGTGGTTGAACAAGAATCCGTTTGGTGGTGGGGTGGGCTCAATCCGCAGTTTGGCAAGGCATATTCCCACATACACATCCTCTAGATGCAGATAGCGGATACTTAGAGATGCTCTGTAAATTTTCTGTGCCAAGTCTCCAGAGAACACGTATCCTGTTCCAGAGCAGAAGGTGGGATACTTCTCACTTGGGTACAGCTCAGGGGGCATGTACCACTTGCTGTTTTTATTTCGGTTTGGGGCAAATCCTCTCATATTGTTCCCTGTGAAGTAGTCCTTTTTGGGCCTCAGTTCTGGCCTGAGCAGCTTGTGGATGAGGTACTCTGTGTTGACAAACATGTCACTGTCCGTCTTCATGACATAGCTGGCCTGCAGGCAATGCAGTGCCACCCAGTTCATTCCCATCAGTGTCTTTATGGTGAGGTTTTTGTAGGAATCAAGAAAGTCCTGCTGAATGATATCATGATGCCTCCGGCTCTCTGCTTCAAGCATATTTTGCTGTAGATTCCCCAACTCCCCCTCATTCTTACCAAGCAGAAACAACCGGATGAACCCCAGAGATGGAGCCACACTCTCATTTCCCCATGTCTGCCGTATAGCATTCCTTGCTTCTACCTGCCGAGCCTCTGTGGCTATCAGCAACACCAGAAATGGAGACAGTCTGCTCTTTGTACATTTGTCCGGCTCATTGATTATATATGGAAAAGGCCCATGGGTTATTGTGCCATTAAGGTTTCCCTCCTCACTTTGGCTACTGTTTGCCACCAAAGAGTTCTCAAAACCCTGAGGGTGGGAGACACCCCCCCTCTCTTGGGAGCTGATGTTAGCTTCAGCCTTGGAAGATGGCTGAGGTAGAATTACAAACCTCCAAGTTGAATGTTTGGCGCTCCCGTTCCATCTGACATTGGTGGTATGAGGTCTACCACCTCCATACACCACAGGGTGGCCTCTCCACCATGGCATGCCAGTGAACCTCGGCAGCCAAACCTGATAAACCAAAAAGATCAGAACGCCCAGCAAGGAAAGGAGATAGAGAAACTTTGCTGTGTGTGTACAGCAGTGGCGTCGTCTCCACTGCATGGTTCTGGCGGCGATAAATCACTGTCGGATTTCCAAGCTTCTGATCAGGTTTCAGTCACTGCTGGCAAAGTGGTCTGTATATGGGGGGCTGCCAGAGGGGCTTTCATATATTTAAATGACTTTTGTTGTTTTTTGTCAGATTGTTCAGGTACGAAGGGCCAATCCGCTCAAATGTTGCATGTCCAGTGGTTGCCTTGGAGACAGTGGAGAGAAGAGGATATATTCAAATAATTATATAGACAGCATGTCACACACATTAACCTCTTCCACTCACAGCATATTTTGAGGAAAAAACGCCTAAAAAGACATACCCATAGTAAATGTGGAATTACTACACTTTACTAAAGGCTATATGCATGTTCTTGGTGTCCTTGGACATCTAGGGACTTCAGAGAATGTGTTCCAAGTGTCAGAAGTGTTGTATCTGTCATTAAGCCTGAGTAAATTGGAATAAACAAGAGGAAAAATTACATTTTTTTTTTACTCTCACCAAAGTATTTTTTTTTTTGACAGAGGAAAACACTATGCTAGCAATGATTTCACCCAGACACCACTGATTAGCTTCATCCACTCCTTGAGCACAAATTTACCAAAGTTGATAGAATTTGGGCGAACAGTGAAGCCTACATCAAGGATTTTGTAAGGATACACCCTGGCGAGAACTCAGTTTTCAAATTGTGCCAAAGGGATTATTTTCTACCTCCTGATGAAAACTGGCTCCAAATTACAATAAATTTTAATTTTAGTTGTCTACTTCTAATTATTGAAGCTTTTGGCTTTTGTTCAGCGGTCTGCCTTTGTCTGTGGGGCGCTGCGTGTAAAAGACGGCGAGACCGCATAGTTTGCGCAGGTTTTACGCTCGAAGTTTTACGTAGCTGGGATTTGTAGTTCTTGGAATGGTAGGTGTCGATCGATTCAGTAGCTTCTCCCCTTTCCAAAGACTACAAACACTGCCGTAAAGAAGAAGTCTATGCGGCACTATTCAACTTTGATTCCGCTGTGGTCGCAAAATTTAAATGTCCCGATTTCATACCAAAACAGATTAAAATCACCACAAAAAGGTAACGTTTGCACTAAAACAGACACCCGACCCTGTTTTGTGAGCATTAGAGTCCAAACTTTGATAGAGAATTGAAAGTAAACTTTGCCGTTTAATTTCAGTACATTTTTACAGCGCCCAATTGCGTCCAGCGTTTTTCGGCCCTCCGGGCTATAAGGGTTAAGGTCAAGATCATCAGTTTTATACTCCTATTGTTGATTCACTGGAGACATTGTATTAATATGTTAGATCTCTTTTGGGCATAATTTTGTAACAGAGTGCACACTATTTTGTAAGGGTGAATATCTGTTTTGTGGTTAAAATTCTCAGCAGTTGTTGTTTGTGTCAAATACATGAACAAGACAAACACTCAAAAGGGTAGCAGTATTGGCACCAATTGTGTTCATTTATACCACGTTAGAGCAACTTAAGCTTTCGTTTACATTTTATGTGGAACCATTAGACTGTCAGATCTGGTATCCGCTCTAGACACCTGCACTACTGAGTTTCTTTGTTACTGCACCACATATCTCTTTGTAATTGGTGTAAAAATGTAAACATCAACTGTTTTCACACATTTTGCCACTTACTGATTCCATGAACACTAAAGTTTTGTTTCCTATTTTATTGTAGTTTAATGTATTACTAGCGGGAATATTTAATATGAATACTATGTTTAATTTTTTTGAATGATTTGAGCAATATATGTGTGTACTTTTTGCTTGTAGTAAATACAAGCTATCACAGGAAATATGCGGATTAAATAATTTGGTAACAGAAATTATGAAAGAGTGTATTTGCATATAGAGCAGTGAAGTGAGATCAAAACTAAAATGGTCACTGGAGATGCATGTTTATGCCAAGTGTGGACACTGACAAGAGAATGTTTCTCTGGCATGCATCAACAGAAATAAAGGTCTTTCCTTTATAAGACCCACCCTTTACATTCTGTATGGTACATGCACACTGATTTAATTACAAAGTTGTCTTGCCTGTAGCGTTGCCTTTCATGTATGTTCGCTTTTTAAGCCTTCATAACAGAAGCTCACCCACACGAATCCAAGCATTCTCATCTTTCAGGCGTCCATTGTTCCAGAACGTGGTGAATTTTAACTCATGCACGTTTATCCCCTTGTTTGTGTGTGAAGCTGTTCTTCACTGACATTGGATCAAATGGCCGCATAGTCCTCTTCCAAGCACATGTAGTTATCCACTACACATAGACACAATCTCGTCTGTGTGTGCTTGGGCAGAACATGTGTCAGAGCTCCAGCGTTGCAGTCTTTCTGTCTTCCTTGGCGCATTGTCCCCAGAGGCTTGATGCTAACGGTGCTGCGCTGATGCTACAGCCTCTGGCAAAAGGGAGAAGAGTCAGCAATTGGAAGTTAGCTGCAGCCCAGGGTCCTTTCAGTGTCCTCGCTTGTCATTTTGTGTACATCATAGCAGCGGTGGATAGATCTCTTGATCCATCAGCCTTTCATTTCTCTGCTCAGCCTTTCTTCTCATTTCAGTGCTGATCATTGTCGCCTCTCGCTCTTCCCCTTCAATTCACGTGCTCTCGTATTAACATCCTTCTCCATGTGCCTCTCTACCCCTTTTGTCTCAATTTTCCTCTTCTCACCCAATTCAGCATCCCCTCACGCTCTGTTCTTTGCTCATTATATTGTCTGTTACAAGTCTAGAGGGGTGAAATCAGCGGGGGAGGAGGAAGATGAACAGGATGTAGTGCTGTGTGTTGTGGGTCTGTTCTGAAAGGCAGCTCGAGGCTTGGTGGCAGCACGCTCTCCCACCACGTCATGCCGTCTCTGCTGCTATTGCTTCCTGTTCTGTTAAAGGGGAGGGGGGTTGGGCTCCTGACCTATTTGTATTCGCACCCTCTCACCAGTAAGAGAAATAAAAGTATTATGTCAATTTGGTGGGCTGTTAAACAAGAGGAGAAGGGAGCTTTCATGATGAGCCTCAGAGCCCTTGATGGTTCCTGATTGGCTGATCCGATATTATGCAATGATGCATTTAGGCTGTTTTTTGTTTTTTGTTTTCTTTTTTATGTATTGCATGCTGAATGATGATGATGAGAACAGTAAGTCAAACGAATCTGCCACAATCTTTAAATTTTGGTAATCTGCAACACTTAGCATTCACTGCCCTGCCAAGTCATGGACCCTCCTACAGAGATGAAATAGACGGGCACAACTTGAAGTAGTCCACACTGTCAACATTCTGATTGGTTGCCACCCATCTGCTTCTAAGCTCATCACCATAAAATTGCACATGTTTCAATGTAATTCAGAATGCTGTTAGTAGCTGCCACTGATATCCACTCTTTCAGAAAATGCTCACTTTGGTGCCCAAGCCAATTCTTGTGTTAACATACAGTTATAATGCCAGTTAGACTGACAGCAGTCAGACAGCTTTTTTTTTGCAAAGAGGGCAAGGGCAAAATGGATGCTTATTTTTCTCATCTGATGGTAATCAGAGTCCCTTCACTCAAGCCCTTTTAACTGACTCCTTTTAATTTTGTAGCTTTTCTCAGTGGATTTACACAGGATTTTAATTCTCTGAAATGTTGGGTGTGTAGGATGTGTCTTATAAGCTCACCACTTAGCCATGGAGAGGTAAAGGGCAATGGAATATTACGCTGGGAACAACTCCTGTCAGGTTAGGAAAAGATGTAACAAAAGGTACAAGATTTCTGAAATGCCTAGGTTGTTAAGCCGTTAAAGACAGCCTTTTCATTGCAGGAGTATTTGTCCATTGGTACACCTCAGATACAGAATGGGTGGAAATGATTATTTTGGTGACAAATTATTAGGGTTGAATCCAAAGCCTAAGAGAAATGCATGATGAAACAAAGAGGATTTTACTTGAATAATGTAAACTGAGCACAGTAACCTCAGCAAATGGTGTACATCTGTGCTCTTCTGATCTTGTGACACATGACCACTTATAGTTTGGCAAAGATACTAAGATATTATAAGACTTTAGGGATCCCTAACTCAAAGGAGAAATTTTCTTAAGATGCAAACAATGCATCTTTGCTACCATAATGATAAAGAATTTCATCTTGGATCCTTTGAACTTTCTTGTGCCTAATCCTCATAATTTGTATGTAAGGTTAAAAGATGGTCTGACCCCAGAGCCTTGAAGTTGGTCGGAGAATGAACCTGTGGGACCTTTCATAATTCTTTCATAATCGTAAAGTTGTAGTCTGAACATTTTACTAATCAGTAAGTGTTCACTTAAACTCACAGCGCCAGCGTTGTCTAGATGGGTAGCTGTGTATAGACTGTATGAAGGTCACATCCATGCAGAACGTTCTAATTCGGTATTACTGGTCATTGCCAACATAAGTATGATAGTTTATGAGGGGTGGAACTCAGATGTTCTGGAAGAGCTGACTCAACCTCATCTCACAGCAAACCTTGCACATCTGTCGTGGACGCCCGGTAAAGTGTCCGGTGTAAGCCATCTCTGAGTCTTCAGCCTGTTTCTTGTGCCTGACGAATTCCTTCATCACATAAAATTCCTCTACACGTAATAAGGCAGAATGTGCGCTACAACCTATTTTTTTAACAAACCATGCCATGCTCCAAGCTGGCCTAATTAAACTGTAATTGCTATGTAAAGCACACTGAGAGGTGTGTGCAGTCATTCTCAGCAAAATGCAAAAAATACTCAATACCTTCAGTAAAATGCAGGGTAGAGTCTCTGAAGTCACTTAACACATAAGTAGTCACCTGTTTTTATACTATAACACTTAATTTAACAAAAGAGGCTTTAGCTATTTCAGAGGAATTTTTATTGGAGAAAAACCTTTAATAACAACTCTGACAGTGTTGTACCATTATCCACTTACCATCGGGCCAATGCAAATTTCTTGGGAAGACACTGCATGTAGTATACATCTCTGTAAAACTGAAGTTTCCATACCCGTTTTTGTCAACCCAGTGAAACGTTTTCTTGTTGAAGTTTAACTCTGGGATGTTAGGATTGTTGCACACTTGCCAGTATTGACACAAATTCAGCCTAAGGTGGACCAGGTCTTCATGTGTCTGTAGGTCCCGTCAGCTCCTGCTCGCAGGAATGTCACCAGATGATAGATTACTGTTCAAGTGAGACCTCAGTCTGGTCACTCGTTTTAAAATTCTTCCCTTTTCTATACAAAGTGCAAGCATGCACGCACCCATCCAGACCGATGTACCAAACAGGGAATCAGTAATGAGGCGGAAGGAGAGGAGGATTAGCAGCTATCACTGTAGTGCCATGTTTTCAAATGAGGATTCCAATAACATTGAATCCAAAACAGCCACAGCCTTAAAATGTAACTTCTCTGCCAAGAAGTGCATCCATTATCTCCATGACAGTCAGGGCAGGAAGTATTACGTTTTTCAGCTAGTCTCACTTGGGTTAAAACCCCGGCTCAGGAATGTTTTCAGGGAATAAGGCATGCATTTCCACCGCAAGGATGAGTAAATTAGAATTTGATGTTCGCGGTGAACTGTGAAAACACCGTTTTGAGTACCACTAAGGTAGAAAGAATTGTATAAAATTGAGCCTGTTTACTTACCATTTAAAACAAAAAAAACCTTTGGAGATAATGCATAAAACAGTGCTTATAGTGATTTAAGAGTGGTGTAATGTGAATATTCAGTACTGATGATTGCTTCTTCATGTTTGCTGCTTTGTTTAAGTGGTTGACACGAATGGAACAGTACTGATGCTTATTTTACTATTTGTCTTACTATTGGTCAGCAGTTGACAATAAGTGAAAAGTATTGATGCTTATTTTACTGTTTGTCTTACTATTGGTCAGCAGTTGACAATAAGTGAAAAGTATTGATGCTTATTTTACTGTTTGTCTTACTATTGGTCAGCAGTTGACAATAAGTGAAAAGTATTGATGCTTATTTGACGACGTTATGCTGGACTTTATTTAAACGGTCATACATGACATTTAAATTTTTTTGTCTTGAAGTCAGTCATTTCATAAATTACCCTTCTTAGTACCTTAGAACAAGATTGATGCACAGTGACTATATTAAGGGTGTATCTTCAATCCAGGCCAAAATTTCATGATGTCGGTTGCACATGTTGGTCGTCTAGGATTAGCTAGCTCTAAAATTGGTATCAGGCTCAAAAGTCCCGTATGAGGTGACGCCCTGCTTTGCTGTCATCATCATCGTGTCTTGACTCACTGACCAGTGGTCCTCAACTTTGATAACTTTAACACCTCAGTTTTATTAACTATTAATTCACTCAAACACAAAGAGCACAAATTAGTTTGTTTAAAGGCTTATCGTGTTTGTGAATATGACCTTTGGCTTTCATTTTTTCCAGGAAGGGGCTTCTGCTCTGAAGGCCCAGACCCCTGCACTGCAGCCTGTCCCCCGTCCAGGTCTGTTTGAAAAATGTCCACGTACATGCAGCATGCTGCTTATTGCTCTCTTGTTTAATCCTGGTGTGGGAATGTTGCTTTTTTTATTTTTCACAAGTTACCAAAACAATTTTATTACTTCCTCTTAATAAAGCTCCACAACAATAGACAGTTTAATTCTTTAAAACAAAAATAAATGGGAGTAGTTAAAGATTACATCCTCATGTAAAGGCAACATCTAAGGTTGTTTAGCAGGTACCGTATAAAACCACTAAGGATATAATCAGCAAAGTAATGGAATTCTTCTTCCTCCAGAAACCTTCCCAGTGACTAGATCCTGGGAACGTACTGAGTGACTTTTACAAACTCACTGTCCAAAAAAATGCAGTGATGCATCATGTTCTTTCAGTATCTCATTTTTCATGCATTCCTCTTCTAATTGTAAAAGCAGTGAAAATCTCCCACTGGAGGACATTGTCAGTATTTTCTGGACGAAGCCGCCCTTCTTGTGTACGTGTACCGTCACAGTTGGGCTTTATTTTCTCATCACTCAGAAAATATTCAGTCTTCCTACAATGTTTGTCTTTTCATTCTCTACAATTCCTTCCTGTCACTGCTTGTGTATGGTTGACCTGACTTGATGTGCAGCTGCTTGAGTCCAGTCTTTCCTGCTGGTGCTGCCTGTCAGCTGTCTGCATTTGTCAGTTATATGAAGCCCACTTGGTATGGGTATCGTTTGGATTGTACTGATTCCGAGTCCAGTTCCAACTCTCAATATCGATTCCTGTTCTAAACGATTCTCGATTCCGATTCTTTGAGATGGAAGTCAACAGGTCACGGTCTATTCATCAGGCGATATAATTTTTTGTTCGAAAAAGCCTTAACAAAGGCCAATTTATTTATTCACGTTGCCAGTTTTAGTCAAAAAACAAAGATGTGCAGCCCAGTCGGATGTATATGGATATGATGCATGTACGACTCTGCTGGCTGGGGTCATCGGCTGCTTCACGTAGCAGCAGCAGGTTGTGACTGGCTAACGTTAGTGTCACTTTGCGAGCGTTCAACAACTATAAACAGATACACACAGTTTTAAGAATTGGTAGTCTACCACTTTAAGCAGGTTTGTTAGGAATGAGACAAGCATAGTTTTCACCTACCAGATTCTGTTTGCAACGAGTAGTTGCTGGCTGATGAAGGTTGAATGTCCGAAGTGGAGGAAGCAACGGGAGCAGGAGAGCGACGCAACAAGTTGAACACAGTACACTCGCTAATTGTTCCACCATGCAGGTGAAGGTGTTTCGTCATTTTTGTGGTGCATCCTCCTTTGGCAGAAGTTGTTTTTTTGCAGATGTTGCACTGTGCTACTCCGTCCCTTTTCAAATTAAAATGAAGCCATTCTTTCGATCGTTTTTTGTAGTCCATGTTCAGACGACTGATATTCTTGCTAGTGGGCGCATAGAGAAAGCCGAGCAGAGTAATACACACCCCGAAAACAAACTAGTGCGGGCACTCAGAACCAAAAAATAAGAACTGAAATTCTGAAAGCCGCTTAATGGTTCAGTACCCAACCATAAAGCCCACTACCCACAGCTTCTGCAGGGACAGTAATGAACAGTGAGGAGAAATAACATTACCTCACCAGCTCATCTGTCAGCCTGTAGATTTATACCCAATCTGAAGCTACATTTGAGTGTTTTTCTTTTCTCTTTTCCCTTTATATAAAAGCTTACAACATATGTAAAATGTCTAGGTGGGACGACCATTTATGGTCTTCTGGTGTAATTGTAGGTTGTTAAATGCTCTCAGACAACAGAAGACCACTCAGTCAGTTTCTGAAATCTGGGCTTGTTCCCCATTGGCTTGTGGCACATACTTTCACATGACTATAGCTTAGAAAATATGCTTGATTTCTGGATCAAACTGCCCCCCTGAAAGAGACTTTTGTTTGGCAAAAGAATTGCATGTCTGTGTGACTCCTCAGCAAAGAATTTTGTGCCAAGATGATGTTCTACAGCTTTTTAAAGACTGTGACAGTGAAACACAGTTGCATCAGTGTGTGTATGCGAGTCAGTGTTTCCACCAGGGTTTGGTGAGACTGTGGTGGGTGAACCTTGGACCTTGTAAGGGGTGCAGGGGCATGACACCCACTCCCCCACCACCCGGAAGAAGATTTTGTACATTTTTGAGCTAAATGCTTCAATCTGGTGCACTTTGAGAGCAAAGTAAGAGGCTAGATCTATGATGTTTTGTGCTCAAAACACAAAATCGGCTACACATACATTGCATACATTAGGGCCTTCAGAGAAGTGAAGCATAAGTGGTTAACTGGGTTGAACTGGTTTACTTTTTAGAAAAAAAGATATACTGGAGGAGCATACATTAGGGCTGAACAATTAATTGAAATATCAAAATGGCAATATAACCCAGTTCAAAATCACAGTATAACCCAGTGCAGTATCAAAATCACAGTATAGCTCTCAGGCATGTCTTGTAATCCCTGGCTGTGCTCCGTCCCACCTGAGGACACATCACAATTGTTTTCAATTCAACATGAGCATACCGCGCACCAATACTCTTGGATGAGCTATGCTAGCTCTTGTGACATTTGTTTGAGGAACAGTTCACACCAGGAAACCAGTTTCACTTTGAGTAACTAATGTTTGTTTTTGTCGTAAATGGATTTTCATTTCTTTTCATCTTGTAGTTTCACAAGCCAGACCACCACCCAATCAGAAGAAAGGCAAGTTACTTCTGTTTGGCATTGATGTGAATTACTGTCTACTTTTACAAATGCATGTCATTTACGAGATGTTATATTAATTTATGCATTTCACAATGAAATACACTGAAACATTTATATCGTAATAATATCCTGCATTAAATGCTGCCTTAACGAGGATGACGAAGTTCATTTTCCCGAACATTCGTTAAAGAAATGAAAACCTCCTTTTAAAATGAAGCATTTATAATCCTTTGTAGAGAGAAGTTATTACTTGGCTCTTACTCTACACTGCTGTCATTTGTTCATGTGTACCTAATAATGACAGTTAAGT
This sequence comes from Aulostomus chinensis, assembly GCF_037954235.1. NCBI lineage: Eukaryota > Metazoa > Chordata > Actinopteri > Syngnathiformes > Aulostomidae > Aulostomus > Aulostomus chinensis. The sequence continues at coordinate 12,634,499 of NC_141324.1, forward strand.
AAATGACATGAGTGTATTATGTTATATAAACCACTATTATTTACATGTCTTTGCTCTAGGAAACTGCCCCTATGGCTCTTTCTAGCTTGTTCTCTATGTTGTCTGATAACTTAATAGCCTTTGTTTTTAAAAAAAAAACAAAAAAAAAAACTTTTTGATATATAACCGGTATATAAGACCTTTTATTACTTGACAGGGTCCCGAACACCCATCATCATCATCCCTGCCGCAACCACCTCACTAATCACCATGCTCAATGCTAAAGATCTTCTGCAGGATCTAAAGTAAGTCTGTTACACTACTACTTTTTTGATTCTCCTCATGGTGACACTGTAATGAACAAAAGGCAGCAGTTTTCTGCTGCCTTTGATGGTACAGTTGTTTTCTGAATTGACGGCAACATTTTTATTATCATTAAAGCACAGTTCATTCAGTATATCACACTTCATTGGGATGTTTTGATGTTTTTTTAAACGTATCATTCCATCTCATCGGATGTATCGGAGAGTGTAAACTTTAAGCTTATTGCTTGTTATTCATTGAATTTAATAAACTGAAGTGTAATTCAGCGCCTCATGTACCCCCACTACGGCTTGATCCTTCCAGTTGTGCCATCATCTCTCTCGAATTGCATCAGTTTAGTAGTGTGTTAGCAGGACAGCAACAGCCTATGACGCACAGCAGCCCACACGGAAGAGCGAGACACACTTTTAATAGAATTCATTGTGAAGTGTGATAGAACCAGGAATGAAAGCACAGACGTGCAGTTCTTACTGTGGCGAAAGGATGAGCTCGTTGGTAATAGAATATCAATGATAGATGATTTTTTTGAAACTACAAATAACAGATATTAGCACAGCTACACCGATGTGCAATGCTGGTGTGGCCAGTTTAAACAACCTTCAACTCGTAGTTTGACTAAAGGATGAACTGATTAGATTTTTAATACTTTTTAAGATCCACTTCATTCATGTATTTAAGGATGCTAAAATACCCTCAACCAATGCTGTGTATCTGACAGTAGTTTTTTTCTTGCAGAAAGCAGTTCAAATTTCCACGATAAAATCCTTGAAATGAACGTATGGGGTTTTTTTGTTTTGTTTTGTTTTTTCATGTCACGTGTTAAACGGCTGCTTAAACTACAAAGTCCACTCACACCGTTTGTGATCTGGGGGCTGCAAAGTTCTGCCACCTGATCCTTCTTGTGTGCTGAATTTGGGCCCAGAATCAGATTTGAAAATGTTTTTAATTCCACAAATCAAACTCATCCCCTCATGTAATCTGATTTTCGATGAGTACAAGATTCTCTGTTACCACTGAATGTGAAAACAGCCTTCTAATGTCACCGTCTGCAAATCCAACATTCTACAAAGTGAAACTCAAACATCCAACAGTGAAACAAGAAGATATTTGTGATTGTAGGCCATCTGGACTACATCATGTTTTTTAATCAGCTGCCAGTGGGACATATGCAACTGCAGCAAATCTGGGGTTTACCATACATCACACCTTCTGGGTTTTTCACAGAACAAGCTGCAGTACACCAAGCCCTCCTACAGACACTCGCATCAACTCTTTTGGAGAGAAGTGTTTAATCATAATCACACAATAGTCTTTTCCCCACTCTTTGTCCACCAGTACACATGGAGTGAGCAACTCTCAACAAACACAATGTGGGTTGAAGACAAAAAGCTCCAGCGCGTGGGGGGTTTGTTACCATTGCTGAGAGGTTGTCTGAAGGGTTTTTTTTTTGTTTGTTTGTTTTTTCGTGTGTAACTGAAGAAAAAGCTTTTTTTTTCTGCACCATGTCTTGTTACATCATACAGTAGCACACAATAGCGGGATAAAGGAGGGGAAGGAATTAACAGATGCAATTATGCGAATGCAGCTTTCCCATCTCCCACTGCGTTAAGTAGAAATGGAAGCTAAAAATTCTCTCTATGATCTGACAGCAAAACTTAACCCAACAAGTGTTGATTTGAGCTAAAAGCGAACAAAAATGACATATACAGGTAAGATCTGCTTTGGCGCTCTTTCTCGATGGTAGCCAGGTGCAAAGTCAATTGAAATTACTCGCTCATTCATGGGAGCATTGGACTGAGAATGTTATCCTCTGGTTTCAGCTCCAAACTGGGATTTGAAGTGATGGTAACTGTTCCAATTAAAACCTAACCCCTACATTGGGTCCACTTCAGAGACTGTAAATCTAAGTTCCATGGAGAACAACTTCTGGGGAGGTTATGTATTATATGTTTCTGTCTACTCCTACTCTGCAGTGAAAAAGCGTTCAGAAAATGCAATGCTATGAAATGGATATTCAGTTCAGCGCTGATTGACCTCTGACTTTAAGGTAGATTGTAGGGAATGTATTTTAATATATTATTATTATATTTTCTATTTTTCACATATGTGAACACTTTTAAATGAACTGGATGTTCTCACTTCGTTATTTTGTGTGTAAATTACTCTTCTCAGTTCATGTCTTATATTCGTGCATGTTTAGCCCTGACTGTATATAAAGATGCCCTCCACTCCCTTCACTTCTTGATAACAGTTTTTCTTCTAGTAAATAAACAATTTCCTGAAACCTTTTTATTTATCAAGTATTCTGCAGCACCTAAACATAAAATTTAAAATGGTTTGTTTGTGGTATGGATATAAAATATGTGTGTTGTATTTGTGTATGTTGGTGCACAATTAGCCTTTAACGAGTATTGCATTGTTTTTTGCAACCTGAAACTTGCACACGGCCGTACTGCAATTAATTTTGATTTATGTTACTACCCTGTTCTTAACACTCCAGTCCTACCAAAATTCTTTCAGCGACACTCACGTGTGAGTGTTTTTTCTCATCTGTGTGGCGGTTAACATGATTTCCTACTTTCACTTTTTTTTCTTTTCTTTTTTTTCTCTTTTTGTTTTTACTCTTGATATTGTGTTGACTGGCAGTAGTGCTTGCATCCAAGATGGTGGCAGATGAGCCTGCACGCAACCCTCATGTGTTCAGGGTAATTGGCAGCAAATGCAGCCCTGGGATGAAATCCTTCTCTAAGTCAGATTTCAAAATAGCTTCTGTTCTGCAGTGGTTTGACTTTATTCAAATTGGAACAGATCAAATGAAGGACGTTATCTCGTTATGTTATGGAGGACAAGGGATGCAAATGCTGTCTGGTCCTGCCTAATGCTGGTCATTGTGGGTACACATGCACAAATAAGGCAAGATTCTCCTTAAGCAGGTTACGACAGTGTTGTGAGTGTAATTTGTGCATTTCGTTAATAAACAAAACTGATAAGGCAGAACGTTTTTAGGAAAAGGAATAAGTAAACCTTTAAATCCTACCAGGTTCGTCACATCGGATGACAAGAAGAAACAAGGCATCCAGCGCGACAATGAAGTTCTGCTGCAGAGACGCAAAGATCAGATCCAGCCTGGCGGCACAACTCTGGCTGTCACTGTGCCATACCGCATCATTGATCAGCCTCTCAAACTAGCTCCTCAGGACTGGTAAGGATTCGTGTGAAATATATTCTCATGACACAATAACAGGCACCTGTGTAACGAGCCAGCCAGGACATACTTCCCATGCATTACCATTCGTTGTGCTAAGCTAACGAGCGCTGAGCTGGTCTCCGGGCCCCCAGCTCCTTAATGCAGTACAAAGGGTATCTTTATTTTTGTGCAGACTTAAAAGGGGAGGATGTGGTCTTCCATCAGTCTCAGTCACAGCTGACATCATTCTCCCATGATGTTAGAACTAAAGGTCTTTTATGTTACACAGGTCTCCTCAGCTCACAAACCTTGCAATGCAAGGGTCTAAAACTAACACGTTTCAAAAGAGTTAACCCATGACATGATATCCAGCCCACGTACCTGCCCACTTCATATCAACTGGTGATGAGTAGCTTGGCTTCCCGTGTCTCTTTCCAACATTGATCTGTGGATGTCACTTGCAGGGATCGAGTGGTGGCCGTGTTTGTGCAGGGTCCTGCCTGGCAGTTCAAGGGCTGGCCGTGGCTGTTGCCTGATGGATCACCTGTTGACATATTCGCCAAAAGTCAGTCACGGACTGTAAAGAGTTTCAAGACCTAACTAGTCATAAAATACAGCTGAAGCATGTGAAAGTACCCTTTATTTATTTATTTTTATTTTTGGCAAAAGTAACACTCTCCAAAATGGTGATTATGTAACATATAATTTTTTTGGTTGGTTTGTTTTTGTTTGGATATCGGAACAGGCATTATTCTGCATTTCCTAGTGTTTTTTTTTTTTATATTATTTTTTTTGTCACAAAAACTATTTTGGACAATCTATTAAGAAATGTAGTTGCAGTTGTAATTACACCCTACCATTTGTACATGGTTGTGTTTATGTGTGTGCTCCTTCCAGTTCGAGCCTTTCATCTGAAGTACGACGAGGCAAAGACAGACCCAAACGTGCAGAAGTGGGATGTGACCGTCCTGGAGCTGAGCCGTCACAGACGTCATCTGGACCGGCCTGTCTTTCTGCGCTTTTGGGAAACCCTTGACAGGTATTTGCTTCTTCTTTCTTGGGACACTTTTTTTTTGTTGTTGTTTTTTTATAGATTATGTAAAACCTGAAGTGGAGTTGACACCTTTCCTCCCCCTTCTTTGTTCATCAGATACATGGTGAAACACAAATCTCACCTCAGGTTTTAAGAGATCGCAGCATCCTTCCCCTGGAAACCTGACCCTGTCATCCAAACCGCCACCCCCATCTTCCAAAATGATCCCCATGGTAACAGGAGAAGAATGGCAGAGTATCCAGTGGACTCCTCCAGACAATTCTTGGAGGATTCCTGATGCAACATGCTGGATACGTTGCTCTGGACACCACAGACAGAGGAAATTTAGGGGATTTTTTTCTTCCTTTTTTTTTTTTGTGACTGTTTTCTTATGATTCCATGTAGTCTAGCAAACATACCAAAATCTGTTTTTTTATATAAAAAGCAAGATATTGTGGAAAAGATTTCAACAAAATAAGCATATGTGGTGGGGTCAAAGGGAGAGGAATCGACTGAAATTCCTATGGGTAGAAACAAAATGACCACTGAGTTTAAGGAAAGAGACTTTCCTGTCTCGTAATTTTTGATTTCAATTAAATTCTGGGTGTTGGTGGTCTGAATGTACATATATGATATAGCCTGTCAGAGACACAGCTCTTGGAGCAGAGAAGTGGACACAGGTAAGTGATTTGTTAATACGTTAGAAAAACTGGCTCAATTAGTCAAGCAGACAGTTCTCAGTTCTGTTGTCGGGACAGCTGGGCACATCTGTGGAATATGCGATGACCTTGTTCTTTTTCTGCTTTGTTGATGTTGTGATAGAGAAGAGAAATGATGGAAACTATTGCTTTAAGTCATCCCAGGAAAACAGACAATAAATCCTCAGTGAAATAAATCTGTGCACTTTTGTTTTATTAAAGCTACAGTCTAGTGTACACCTATGTAACGGCTTGTAATTGCAAATATCTGATCAGCCAATCACATGGCAGCAACTCAGTACATTTAGGACTGTAGACCAGGGTCAAGAAAATCTGAATCTGTTCAAACTGAGCATCAGAATGGGGAAGAAAGATGATATAAGGGACTTGAGATGTTGCGTGGCTGTTTTCGCCAGTCAGGCAGGGCTGATATTTCAGAAAGTGCTGACCTGGGATTTTCATGCAAAACAATCTCTTGGGTTTACAGAGAATCGTCTGAAGAAGCAGCAGTATCCAGTGAGGGGCAGTTCTCTGGGCCGAGCACTGTTAGCACTGTTGGCTCACAGCAAGGAGGTTCCAGGTTTGAGCCCCAGCTCGGGCACAGGATCTTTCTGTATGGAGTCTCCATGTTCTCCCTGTTCCTGTGTGGGTTCTCTCTGGTACTCCAGCTTCCTCCCACAGTCCAAAGACATCAAGAGGGGACGAGGCTGATTGATACTCTAAATTGACTGTAGGTGTGACTGTGAGTGTGAATGGTTGTTTGTCTCTATGTGTTGGCCCTGAGATGGACTGGTGACCTGTCCAGGGTGAACCCTGCCTCTCACCCAAAAGCCACTGGGATAGGCTCCAGGTGGTATCTGGCACTGTTGTGTAACAATAATTGCAGATTTTGTTGGGGCTGGGCTGGAGTTTTCTGTCTTTGTAGGGCTATAGTGTAGACATGCCTGCCGGTGGACCCACAGTCTGCTCTTGGTAGATCAGTCGTGTCACAGCCAGAAGCATCAACACACATCTGAGACTGTCCGCCTTTTCACATCTGTTTGCCCCTATGATGACATGGAGTGGAAAGTGACTGAAGAGTGTGTAACATTCACTGAAGAAAAAATATCCATCTCATGAAACTCAAAGATGAAACCGCTCTGCTCCTCAGTGGTTAGCTGAGAAACTTTTTAGTTTACGTTGGCTAGCAGCGATCTGCCATGAGGTCGGGATAAACTGAGCTTGGGCTCAGTATCGTGGTGGTACCACAGATTTTGTCAACTGCAGATGTATATTCACTGCAAGGCTTCTCTTGCAAATGCACAGTGGAAATCTTTTCAGTGATTTTTCCTGCTGAAGCAGCAGATTAAGTCTGTAGGGATTGTTGCCTAAATGAAAACTAATGAACTCTTTATCAGCAGTGCTCAGTCAACACAGCAGGAGATTAAGAGCCTGCCTCTGGCTGTTTTTGGAAAAAAAAAAAGAGCAGAAAATCACCTGTGACAAGACTGGAGGCAATTCGAACAACAATCAAAGGAAAAAGAAAGATGTTCCACGACGTTCTCAGTGGGTTCTCTGAAACCACACCAATGAATTTCATTCGTGTCAGCAAAAGCCCCCATCGATGATCCATCAGATCAGTTGTTTTCAGTCCTGGAAAGTTTGAGAAGAAAATCTAGAATGTGAGACAAGGTGGAGATTTAATGAGAGGAAAAACAAGAATTTAGAGAATGAGCCTCCTCATTAATCAGCAGGTGCAGACGGACAAGTAGAACGGATTCACACCTCTGAAGACAGCACTGTTGAAGTAGCCCTCAGAAGAGAGTCAGTCCTTTTTGGCCCACTTATATTTCTGCCACTGTTTAATGATGTCGAGCAATTCTTGCTGAGCCAACAGAAATGTGGTAAGTCAAATAAAGAGGCTGCACATGCAGTGCTGTCAGCGGAAACGGAGGTGGCCCTTGGAAGCAAAAACAGAAAAACACTGGAAGACACATAAGAAAAACGCAGAACACTCAATATCATTTCACAAAATTCACTCGCAACTCAGAAAGTTCACGTTTATTATAGCCAGCTGGTGAAGGAAGTACAGTCTCTGATGGGCTTTGGTTACAGCGAGACTGGCGTTCAGGTTCCACACACACACACCCGTTCCACAACCTGGCCATTAATGGAGATGAGAAGGTGCTGGACTGCATTTTTCCTGAAGTCAACAATGAGTTCTTTGGTTTTGGTTGCACGAGCATAAGTTTATTGTCTGCACACCTCTGCACCAGCTGTTCTGCTTCACTCCGGGAGGCAGTTTCCTCCCCATCCGATGTGAGGCCTGTAACAGTGGTGTCATCTGCAAACTTTAGCAGTTTGACGGATGCGGAATTTGATGTAAAAGTGTGAGTGTGAAGGGAGGAAAGTAGAGGTGACAAGACACGCCCTTGTGTGAAAACACCAACACATCCATCCAAACGGTAACACGCGACAATGAAGAAAACGTGAGCTCCAAAGAGAAAATGGATGTTTTATCATCAGCAATGTTATTTTTGTTCTATCACAGATTTTTCTGTCTAAATGTTTTTCCACATTTTTTTCTTAAATGTCTCTATGATATCCTATTTCATAAACAACCATTTTGTATATGATTTGTTACACTTTTTTTTACTGCTTTACAGTACCGACTTGGTAATTGGCGTCATGATATTGTGTCATATTAAAAAAAAGGGCCTCAAATTAAAGCTTGTTCCTGCTTAATGTCAAGATATTTTTATGGGGTGCACACATTTTTTTTTTTTTTTTAATAAAATCAGTTTTTAAACACGTGTTTTAAAAACACTATTTACAGGTGGATTTATCTCCTGCTGAGCCACAGGTGAGAAGTCCTCCCAAGAAATCGGCAGCCTGTTTTAATGAAGTGACCGATGCCTGCTAGTGGCTGTAAAAATTGTAGCAAAAGTGAAGAAGGAAAGCGCGAAACATTAAAATGAAGAGGGACCTTCAAATAACTACGTACTGTACTGTACTCCAGCCATATATATTCATCCATCCATCCTCTTATTCCTATTATTAAGGGTCACGGGGGGGCTGGAGCCTATCCCAGTGTCAGCGGGCCAGAGGCAGGGTTCACCCTGGACAGGTCGCCAGTCCATCACAGGGCCAACGCATAGAGACAGACAACCATTCACACTCACAGTCACACCTACAGTCAATTTAGAGTATCAATCAGCCTCGTCCCCTCTTGATGTCTTTGGACTGTGGGAGGAAGCTGGAGTACCAGAGAGAACCCACACAGGAACAGGGAGAACATGCAGACTCCACACAGGAAGATCCCGTGATGGAGCCGGGACTTGAACCAGGAACCTTCTTGCTGTGAGGCCACAGTGCTGACCACTGCACCACTGGACCACCGATATATAGATATGGATATAGATATAGATAGATAGATGGATAGATAGATAGACGGATAGATAGATGGATAGATAGACAGATAGATAGATAGATGATAGATAGACAGCTAGATAGATAGATAGATAGACAGCTAGACAGCTAGATAGATAAATAGATAGATAGATAGATGGATGGATAGATAGACAGCTAGATAGCTAGACAGCTAGATAGATAGATAGATGATAGATAGACAGCTAGACAGATAGATACACATACATACACAGTGCCTGTATGTTGATGATCTATGGTTGCATGTCTTATGTTGAAAACAAGCCATTCACAGACTGCGTGCGCCATCTGCAGTGTTACTGCACCGACCACAAGAGGTATTAAACACAACTGCTGAGCAGCAAATTCCTGAAAGACAGTTTGAAATTTCAAACCAAATTTGCGATGCTTTGTCCTCAGAGGTCTGATTTGGAACAAAAATCAAATCGCGGGTCTTTATTTTTTCAGGTGTGATTGGCTGGATGAACTCTAAAATCACTCCACAGTTACAGCACTCAGTTATTGCCTTCCAAATGTTTCACAATCTTGTGCTTTTTACAGAATTTCACCCTAAGTCTCTTTCGTCTGACCTCTGACCTCTGTCCTGGCTGTGTTTGCCATTTCATCATCTGTTACCGGTGATTACAGCAGTCCGGGAAATCCCTCTAAAATCTAAATAAACGAGTTCATGCTGTTTGTACCTTGGCAAACAGATTCAACAAAAACTCAGAACTGTACATGACAAACGTTTGCTGGAATTCAATTCTTTCTTCGGAGGTTTGGAAGCAACATAACACAAAAACACAGAAAACCTAAGACACCAACTCGTAAGTACAATATTTGATCAATGCAGAAACAATCGTCACAACGTTGACTCGCAGTTAAAGGTGGTTACGAAAATGCGTGTTTCACACAACTTGTTCATTCACGCTATTGCTTAGTGAGAATGTCCAAATTGTAAAATACTAACCATTGGTCTATCAACCCAACTGAGAAAACTCATAAATAACACAACACAATTTCACTCATTGTGTCATCATTCTGAATCACACATCAGCAGTCATCACGTTACAAGAAATGTATAATTAGTTAACCAGTAAAATCAGGGGGTTCTCGTGTACCGGCTGTAGAGGTGAGTCAGAGAAAAACAAAGATTACACCACCGTGACCTCATTGAGAAACTGTTCCTAACAATTATTAACTAGTTCTGATCTGAGTGAGGCCCTTTGCTCATTTTGGAAAGGCTTATTTTCAATTGCTGTCAAAATGCATCTTGGGCGTCTTGGATTTTTCCTCCTGGTTATTTTTCCTGGAGTAGTTCATTGTGAGAACTTTATACATTCTATCACTACAAATCCTTTCCACGTGTTGAAGAATGCACATCAGTGTCGTGCTCTCTCTTGCTGTTTCAGCTCAAAGTGCAGCAGAGCCTTGTCCTGCTCCCAAACTGGATAATGGGTTTTTTATCCCTCATCAAGAAACTTATTCTCATGGCACCAATCTCACTTATGCCTGCGACAGAGGATACAAACCACTGAGAGAGGGGTGGTGGGCCGAAAGCTCATGTCAGCATGGTGAATGGTCTCATGAGCCACAATGTTTGGGTAAGTATTTAATAACTCTCTCCCCCGTTCGCTCTTGATGCAAAGCTGAACATGCCGATTGGGTTTTTCCAACATGAACTAAGTCATACTTTACTTTGTTTTTTTCTATCCTCCTTGAACAGTTCACCATGTTAGTAGGTTTATAATGTATTTTGAACAGAAGTATCTATTGTGCAAAGGTCGCTCATCTCTCACCAGATGAGGGAATTTTTCTAACGAGCTCAGCCGTAGTTAGGGCCTCATCTTGGGGAGAGAGGGTGCCAGCGAGAGTGAAAGTGAAACCGATGCTGTCCGTGGTCCCGCTGCTCACGCTCTACGGAGTAAATGTCCATTTGTCTTGTCTCGTCAGTACTATAAACTAAAGGAAGAGTTCACTGCTCTGGTTTGTTTTTCAAGAGTTAAATGAAGTGATTGTCGCTCATGTCTGTGTTAACTGTAAGTCAGGAGGTGAGGAGACTCACTCAAGGTAAGCAGAAAGACTTGAAATCCTAACATGCCTTAAAGAAAGCAAAAAAACATTTACCAAACTGCCTGTCCCCATGTCCTCAGCACAAGGGAGGAATGCTTCACTATTTCCTCCTTTATGTATCCGACGGAGACATGAAATGCGAGTTTTTTTCGTGAGAATTGCATTCATTTCGTATGGTTTTTTTTGTTTGTAACATTTCAGAATTATAAATCCCTCCATATGCACATGTAAGACTAAAGATAGTCATAATGATAAAAGTGTCCAATTTTCTGTCTCCTCTTGCCCCCCCCCCCCCTCCCTCAGATGAAAAGGCCTGCTCTCCACCAGACATACCCAAAGCAAACTACACAGAAAGTCCAGAGGGTTGGTATGAGGAGGGAGTCACAATCAGGGTAACATGTGACAAAGGGTATGATTTGAAAGACTGGGGCGCAACAGCCAAATGTATCAATGGAACATGGCTCTCTGTGCCTGTCTGTGAGAGTAAGTCTATCACATGATGAGGCATCAGTTTAATATCAGTCAAAACATCAACCCTGAACATTTATTCTGTTCTTACTCATGCTTCATTGGCTTATTTATAGGAAGCAGTTTATCCTGCAGCACCCCCCCCAAAGTCCCGAATGCTGTAATAATTCTTCAGCAGTACCAGGACATTTTTGCTGTTGATACAGAACTGCAGTTTCGGTGCAAAGACGGATATGCCACTGAAGGAGCAAACACCAGACAGTCCATCGTTTGCATAGCTGGAACCTGGACACCAGCACTAACCTGCTGTAAGTGAACATAGCTGTGAGATGTGCAGTGATGAAACCGCTCGAAAACTTGGTAATTCAGCTTAAAAGGTGAAACTAGTATATTATATGGACTCATTGTGTGCAAAGCAAGATATTTCAAGCCTTTATTTGTTATCATTTTGATGATTATGGCTATCAGTGTATGAAAACCTCAAATTCAAAATCTCAGAAAATTAGATTACATGATATCAATTTTTTTTAAAAAGGACTTCAAATACAGAAATGTCAGTCCTCTGAAAACTGCAATCATATGTACTCAGTACTTGGTCTGGGCCCCTTTGCGTGAATTGCTGCCTCAGTGCGGCGTGGCATGGATGCTGTCAGCCTGTGGCACTGCTAAGGTGTTATGGAAGACCACGGCGATAACGGCCCTCAGCAGGTCTGCATTGCTCGGGCTCATGCCTCTCACCTGTCTCTTGGCAGTGCCCCATATATTCTCTGTGGGGTTCAGGTCAGGCGAGTTCGCTGGCTAGTCAAGCACAGTAGTCCCATGCTCACTGAACCAGGTTTTGGGACTTTTTAGCAGTGTGGGCAGGTGCCAAGTCCTGCTGGAAAATGAAGTCAGCATCTCCATAAAGCTTGTCTGCTGAAGGAAGCATGAAGTGCTCTAAAATGTCCTGGTGGCCAGCTGAGCCACCAGTCGACGACATGACTCCCCAAGTAAACACAGCCTGGACTTCAAGCATCTTGGATTGTGCGCCTCTCCGTTCTGCCTCCAGACTCTGGGACCTTCGTTTCCAAATGAGAAGCAGGATATGCTCTCATCTGAAAAGAGGACTTTGGACCGCTGAGCAACCAACCAGTTTTCTCTTCTTTTTTTTTTTAGCCCAGGTAAGATGCTTCTGACATTGTTTGTCGTTCAGGAGCGACTTGACATGAGGAATATGACATTTGAAGCCCATGTCCAGGATCCATCTGTGTGTGGTGGCTCTTGATGCACCAACGCCAGCCTCAGTCCACTCCTTGTGAAGCTCCCAAACACTTTTGAATGGCCTTTTCCTGACTTTCCTCTCCAGGCTGCGGTCCCCGCTGCTTGTGCACCTTTTTCTTCCACACTTTTTCCTTCCTCTTAACTTTCCATTCATGTGCTTTGATACAGCGCTCTGTGAACAGTCGACTTGTTTTGCAATTACCTTTTGAGGCTTTCGCTCCGTGTGGAGGGCATCGATGATGATTTTCCGCACGACTGTCAGGTCAGCAGTTTTCCCCATGATTGTGAATCCTACGGAACCAGAATGAGAGACCTTTTTAAAGGCTCAGGAACCCAGGTGTTTTGGATTAATTAGCTGATTAGAGTGTAACACTTTCAGCCTACAATATTGAACCTTTTCACATTATTCTAATTTTCTGAGAGTTTGAATTTAGGGTTTTCATAAGCTGTAAGCCATCATCATCGTAATTAGAACAAATAAAAGCTTGAAATATCTCACTTTGCATGTAATTATACACACACACACACACACACACACACACACACTTGCACTCCAATTTCACTGTATGCTATACAGTGAGAATAAAGGCTTGTGATCTTTTTGATCTTGATAACTCATACTTTTCTTCTCAGTTAGAGAAACCGGACCAAATATTTGGCCTGGAGATACATCTGGCATCCAGTAAGTAGATGTTGGTTTTTAATATGTTGTACCAGAGGCTTCTGTCAGGGTTGTCACATCTCTCCCTGGAGGTGGGTCACCCTTGATGATAGCATCATCCGAGGACAGCTTCACCTCTATCTGTGTTGATGAAGCACTTGCTTTTGTGGGCCCTTGCATGCTCAAAAGGCAGTTTCCGTTCCTCTGTCTTGAGGTGTTGGTCTTGGTGGTTTCTCCACCTGTGGTCAGCTGCTGGGCCCTCCAAGGACTTGATGTCACTGACCAGGACCTTCATGTCTTTGTCAAACAGACAAAGAGCAGATGGGCTGTTGGCTTGTTGTGTCCAGCAAGCACCGTCTGCACAGTCTTAGCAGACATGCTTGGGAGGACAATAAAGGTTCAGCGGAGTCACTGTGATATGCGCTGAAATTGGAGAAGCCCTCTCACATGGACTCTCTCAGATGGACACTTGTTCGAAGAGTGCCTGCTCCCCGACACTCTTAATCTGAGGATAAAGGAGAAGCTGTTTATGGTTGTCAACCTGAAGTATGAATATCTAGTTCACAGCTGTTGTGCTGATTTCTATTAGAGGATGTTTGTCACGTCAAACCTGCTTCCTCTAAGCAGTACATTCACCTTGCAAATGTTCTCAGGCCATGGCCTCTCATTCTGTCTTCTTGGCCCTTTCTTACTTTCCTTCTTTTGACTGTTCTTTGGCCCATAGCACATCCCTCCAACGAGTATTGTAAAAATCAGACTCTTAATTCTGCTTAATCCTGCTAACAGATGAACAATTGCCACAAAAGCTATAATCTCATTGTCATTTGTTGTGTTGACACTAATTGACACCATATTGTCACCTCAAGGATAGAACAGATCCTCAGCAGAAATGAAGTGTGTGTGTGTGTGTGTGTGTGTCTGTGTCTGTATGTCTGTGTGTGTGTGTGTGTGTGTGTCTGTGTTGAACTGTCTGGAGGAGTATCTACTGATTCACTGCTATTATTATGTTATTATTTTTAGGTTCTAAATACCAGGTGCACTAGCAAGTAAGTTTGTCTGTTCATTCTCAATCACATTTTTCGTGTTGGATTACACTACTTTTAACTGTGCAGTTTTAAAGCAGAAATTAACACTAAAGCATTTGTTCTCTGTTGTTTCTGTAATTTGTGTGTTGTAACCAGCACCGGTGCCCGAGGCGTCCGTTTCCAACAAAGCTTGGCAACTTGGAAACTTCAAGAGAAAATCCAAGAGAGGACTGAGTTGAGATTTAATTTTTCTTCAAAAATAATGTCTTCAGTTTGATTCAGGATATTAAATATACATCTGAAACAATAATGATTCATCAGTACTGTGCATGCATAAAAAAATATTCAACGACCAGTAGTGTGACCAAAGTCTTATCAAGAAATTCCAACTATTGTCTTCAATGTCAAGTCATCATAATTGTGACGGGAGGCACAGGAATCAGGACCCAAGATTGCTGAGTGGCGCACAACGTGGTTTATTAAGGAAACACAAAATCAGTTCTCCAGGGAACGAAAAAAGCTCAGGTCAAAGAAAGTCAAAACCAAAAAACGTCTCAATTAAAAATCACCAACAACGTGGGCTCAAAAAGAGTCACGAAAACCAAAAACAGTGGCAAGGCACCGAGGAAAACTCAAAGTCTTTACATAAACGCACGAAAACTAAGCGAGGGCGCGGTGAGAGGCCGGAGATCTGGCGAGGGCACGAAAGAGCTAGAGGTTCCGTCTGAGGCCCACGACAATCACCTGGCGCAGGCGACGGGGTGAGAGAGGCAGAAATACTGGAGTGATTAGGAATGAGCTGCAGGTGTGCCGGGAGCCCCGTGCCCTCACCGATCGCCCCGCCCCTCGCCACGCCTGCAGGGATGGGAAAAAAGGAAAACAGGATTACACACAAACCCAAAACCATGACAGTAATCAGATTATTAAGAAATGGATCTTTAATTCCCATCACTGAGACAGGGTCATAGGAAAATATGGAGACGGCATCAAGAGACTCACAAAGATGATGTCAGTGCTTGTTATGTTTGTGTATATGACATTAAATTCCCTCAAATGTACACTGTTATGCGTGACTGACATGTCACACTACTCATCACCATTATTGTCACTATGATTGCTTGTATCTTTGTGTTTTTCATTTGCCAATGTAAAGGACAATGACGTGTTCTAATTTAAGCATCTTGTTGGACAAAATAAAGAATAATCGCCTTTCATATTTACGTGTACCACTCATTCACTGTAATTAAATTTGAAAAGGGGATGTATGGCTGGATGTATGTTTCTGACATGCAAGATTCATAATTCATGGTGTTTCTTATCACTGTAAAATGTAATTTGTTTGCCTCAAAATTGCTCATGTTGACAAAGTTCGATCTTGAGTTGTCTGTTGTGTCAGTGATATTGGAGATCTATTTACATGTCCTCCAGCTGTCAGCAGCACGTTGTAAATATCCTTAATTAAAAGTTTATCGTAGAACTGAGGAAGATGATACGAGAAAACATGATTCTTAAGGATATCTTTTAGAAATTGGTCAGGAATAGAAGGAGTGCAGTGTGCGTGTTCATTCTAATCAACCCTAATTCATAAAAAAAATATCTGTTAGAAATCTTAATATCGTAGCCTTAATTCTACTGTAACTCACACAGAAGTTACAAAACCTTTCCATTATAACCTTAACTTTCAACCATAGCATGGTGATGCTAAATGAAGAATAATTAGGTTCTATGCCCAGAGCATTATGGATATGTCACTAGTTTTACGGCAATCTGCTGAAAAATTTAAATTCATAGCATGGAAAAGATAAATCTATTTAGAAAATGCAACCTTTCATTCTTTATTCACTTCTTGAAATTATGAAAGTAAAAGTAAACGTTTCAAAATGTCCGAGTCCCAAGGAGCAATTACAGCGTGACCTGTAGCCATGTAGAATATTAAAACTGAGCCTTGATCTGAAACTGGAATTGCAGCTGATTCAGATTGTAGGAGGTTGTGATCAGGCTTCAGCTCACTAGATGAAGAGGACATGGAGATCCAGCAGATGGCACCCACACTCTGAGGCTGACCTCGATGAAACCCATCACCACCACCGTCCCTTCCCATGTGTGACGGTCAGTGTTGAACATGTTTTTGTTTTTCATGAAATACAACTTTGCCGACTGTCTCCCCTGTTATTTGAGGGCTGTTACATCTCATGACTCTGCTTTGGTATTTCACAATGCTGACCTTTGATCAGAGGGGAAGTCATTTTGAAACTTGGACTCCAAGCAATCAGATCTTTGCTGAAAACTCTGTTGCTGTGAAATTTATGGACAAATGAATCACGGTGGGAATTTCCTCAAAAAATGATACGTACAAGAAGAAGAGAATATTAATCCGTCCGCACAGTCGAAAATTAATAAAACCCAGATGGAAGATGACGGCAGCAAGGGAAGCAGCAATATTACTCTAATTACATCACACAACATTAATTTGTGTATTTTATGAACTCAGCATTGTGTTTACTATTTCTTAACCTCCTAGCTGATAGTGGCCAAGAAAAGACAACAGAATAATAGATGGTTGATTTGAAAATGGCAATTTTCCTCCATACTGTCACCTTCTGAAAAATAATAGCCTGAGTCTTTTTTTGACAGCACTATTTTTTTTTTTTTTTTTTTGCCTAAATCAACTCCTTTATGATGTTTTGTCTCAATTTTTTTGTGTTTACTGAAAAACTTGGAAAAATGACTTGGACGAATATTTTAAGAAGGTGACGACGTGTCAGATTTAAGGAAAAATTACTTACAAATACTTACAAATTTGACGCTGTATTAAAGAAGTTGTTCCTGTTGGTTGGGATAGAAGTCCGGTTGAATGCTACTTACAACTACCCAAAATGCACCACAAGGCTTCAAGATGGTATGAGATGGGTCGTTGGGCAAATAATAATGGTAGCAGTAATGTCAAGATGATATAGGCGAAGGATTTGTCTTGTACACTACATGAAAAAACACGGGAGGGGACTCTTCACTTAACAATGATTTATGCTGGAAGTGTGGGGGAAAAAGTGGCACATTTATCCATGCATAATGGGATTGTTCTAAGATCCTTCCCCTGTGGATAACGTTATAGACGATATGAGCAAACTGTTTAATTGTGAACTTCCCAAGTCACCAAGACTATCTCTCCCTGGAGACAGAACTATGGTACCCCAGCTAAACAAATACATATTTTTTTGAATATTAAAAAAAAATTTAGTCATAAATCCCAAACCCAACATAAATTTCAATTCATTTGAAAGCCTTAATCTCAGTTTGTCTCATCCAGCCTGGAAAACTCTACAGCCACTTTTATTTATTATTGTGTACTGTCCTCCTGGTCCTGACTCTGAATTCTTATCTGAATTCTCAGAGTTTATAACCAGTTTAGTTCTCAAATCAGATCAAGTCATGATTGTAGGTGACTTCAATATTCATGTGGATGTTGATAACGACTGTCTGGGTGCTGCATTTCTCTCGCTTCTAGACTCAATTGGTTTCCATCAGTCTGTTCATGAACCCACTCACTGTCACAACCACACCCTCCACCTCGTCCTGACGTATGGATTTGAAGCTGAACATCCAGTTGTGTTTCCACAGAACTCTCTTTTACCTGACTATCAATTAATCACTTTTGTATTTGTACTAATCAACGACACTCCACTCAGGAAAACGGTGGTTTCCAGATGTTTGTCTGATCAGGCTGTAGCTGGATTTAAGGAAGCGATTCCATTGGCGCTAAATTCAGTGTCATGTCCCATTGTTACAGAGGACGCTGTTGTCAACCTTAGTCCCTCCAAATTGATTATTTTATCCATAGAGCAGCAGGCACCTTAAGAACAACTTTGGACTCAATTGCCCCACTAAAAAAGAAATCTATAAATCCAAGGAAACAAGCACCTTGGTACAATTCAGAAACCAGACAGTTTAAATAAAAAACCCAGAAACGAGAGAGAATATAGCGCTCCTCCAAACTGGAGGAGTCTCACATCATCTGGCAAGACAGCCTTAAAGCCTATAAGAAAGCCCTTCTTATAGCGAGAGCAGCCTACTACTCAGCTGTAACAGAGGAACACAAGAACAACCTCAGGTTCCTCTTCAGTACTGGAGCCAGACTGACAGAGAGCCACAGCTCTACTGAACCAAGCATTCCTGTTTCCCTGAGCAGGAAAGATTCACGGACTTCTTTCTTGACAAAATTCTCCTTATTAGAGAGAAAATTCACCTCCTCCTGCCATCAGCTGACAACATGGCACCGATAGCCTCAGAAGCCTTAGAGGCAGCTATAGAACCAGACACACACTTGGACAGTTTTTCTACCGTTAGCCTTCATGAGCTCAGTTCAATAATTTCCTCCTCTAAACCATCCACCTGTCTTCTAGACCCCATCCCAACTAAGCTGCTTAAAGACTCTCTACCCCTCGTTAGCACCTCTCTCTTGGACATGATCAATGTGTCACTGTTATCTGGTTCCGTCCCACAGTCCTTTAAAGTAGCAGTAATTAAACCCTTCTCAAAAAAGCAACCCTGGATCCAGAAGTTCTACCAACTACAGACCAATATCAAATCTTCCATTTCTCTCCAAAATCCTGGAGAAAGCAGTTGCTAAACAACTCTGTGACTTTTTCCACAGCAACAGCTTATTAGAGGATTTCCAGTCAGGGTTCAGGTTCATCATAGCACAGAAACAGCACTCGTCAAAGTTACCAATGACCTCCTACTGGCATCAGATGAGGGACTGGTCTCTGTGCTGGTCTTGTTAGATTTCAGAGCAGCTTTTGATATCATTGATCACCATATCCTTCTACAGAGACTGGAACCTGTCATTGGCATTAAAGGAACTGCACTAAACTGGTTCAGGTCATATTTACTCGGTCGATCTCAGTTTGTACTAACTAATGATATCCCCTCTGAAACCACTGCAGTCAGTTATGGTGTTCCACAAGGGTCTGTGCTTGGACCAATCCTCTTCACCCTTTATCTGCTTCCTCTAGGTCACATTATTAGGAAACTCTCAATTAATTTTCACTGCTATGCAGACGACACACAGCTGTACTTAACAATGCATCCTCATGAAATAAATCAGCTGACTAAACTGGAGGCCTGTCTAAAGGAAATAAAAATATGGATGACCCATAATTGCCTTCTGTTAAACTCTGAAAAAACTGAAGTCATTGTGTTGGGCCCAAAACATCTTAGAGACACCCTATCTGATGAGATAGGTACCCTGGAAGGAATTACCTTTGCCCCCAGCACGACCGTCAGGAACCTAGGAGTTCTCTTTGATCAGGATCTGTCCTTTAATGCCCACATAGAGCAATTTTCTAGGACTGCTTTCTTTCATTTACGAAACATTGCTAAGATCAGACACATCCTGTCTCAAAAGGATCTCCAGGCTGGATTACTGCACTTCCCTCCTATCAGGCTGCACCAGTAGGTCCCTAAAGACTCTCCAGCTGGTCCAAAATGCTGCTGCCCGCTTGTTGACTAGAACTCGTGGAAGAGACCATGTCTCTCCTGTACTGGCTTCTCTGCATTGGCTCCCTGTCAAATTCAGAATAGAATTCAAAATTCTCCTTCTAACTTACAAAGTCCTCGACAGTCAGGCTCCTTCATACCTGACAGAGCTCATAGTCCCCTATTATCCAGCTAGAACCCTTCGCTCCCAGGATGCAGGGTTACTGGTGGTTCCTAGAGTTTCTAAAAGTAGAATGGGAGCCAGAGCCCTCAGCTATCAGGCTCCCCTCCTGTGGAACCGTCTCCCAGTTTCAGTCCGTGATGCAGACACCCTCTCAACCTTTAAGAGCAGACTAAAGACCTTCCTTGTTGATCAGGCTTATAGTTGGGCTGCTTAGGCTGGCCCTTAGATATGCTGCTATAGGCTCAGGCTGCTGGGGGATCTCCCATGGTGCACTGGGCTTCTCTCTCCTCCTCTCGTCCCTCTCTGTCCTCCTATATTTGTCATACATAAATCATATTCATACGTATTACTAACTCATCTTCTTCTCCGGAGCCTTCGGGCTCCCCTCATCCCAGATCCTGGTGCTGCTGGAGGAGGCTGCAGACCTGAAGAGGCTCAAACTGCCACCCGTAGCTCCACCTTGTCACGTCCCCGTCTGTCCATCAGTCTCTTCCCTTTCTCTCTCTCTTTATCTCTGTCCCATTCTTTCCTTCTGCATATCTGTCTTCCACCATTATCTGTCTTTGTCTCTGCCCTGCTCTCCTGCTCTCTTTCCCCCGAACCGGTCAAAGCAGAAGGCCGTCCCCATTGATCCTGGATCTGCTCAACGTTCCTGCCTGTTAAAAGGAAGGTTTTCATCGCCGCTGTTGCAGGATGTGCTGCTGATGGAGAATTGTTGGGTGTAAATTCATTGAAGGACTGTGGTACTGGACCTGCTCTACCTGTAAAGTGTCATGAGATAACTTTTGTTGTGATTTGGCGCTATATAAATAAAATTGACTTGACTTGACTTAAAAAACTGGCCTAATGACACGTGCACGGACTATTCTGAGGTGTTGGAAGGAGCCTCAGGCCCCCATCCTGAGTATGTGGAACACCCAGATGATGGGGACCATGGCATGTGAGAAGATGTTGGGGAGATTGAATTGGGAAAATGACACAATGAAAGAAAAATGGGATGTTCTGGTGGACAGATGTGTTGAGTCGCCTATCCTACCTGCATATCTGCCTGCCTGCCTGTTTTGTTTTATTTCCATAATTAATTTTTTTATTGCCTCTATTCAGTCTGTTTTTTCTGTAATTTGTTTGTCTGTTTGTATTTGTTGTTGGCAATCATGAAAATTTAATAAAAACTTTGAATTATATATAAAAAAAAAAGAATTAAGGACACCGTATTTGTGATCCCAATGCAGGCTCTGTGGGGCAGGAAAACCTTACTCTCATCGAAAAAGATAAGGGGGCAGGGCCCTGTACAGCGTGGCCAGGTTGGACCTGAAAAGAGGTATCAGGGAGGCCAAAGCGGCCTATAAGACAAAAATTGAGGACCACTTCACAAAGAGAAAATCACTTCACAAACTACAGAAGTAGCAACCCTGTGACTGCAAGGACTGATGCCTGGCTGGCAGAGGAACTCAACTGCGTCTTTGCCCTCTTTGAGTCGGACAGGCCCTCAGGCGCCACACCACTCCCACCGCCCTCCAGCACTGGCACACTGTCACTCTAGGAGCATGTGCTAAGGACAGTGAACCCATGGAAGGCGACTGTCCCTTTCCCAGGATCTTTACCCTGTCCCTGTCACAGGCCTTCACATTGGTGGCAAAGAAGACCCAGCAGCGTCTCCACCATAGAGAGCATACTGGCGTACTGCAGGGGGCCAGCAGCAGACAGGAGAGCGCTGCAGAGGGTCATTAGCACAGCCCAGAATATCATTTGTTGCTCTGTGCCCAGCCTGGAGGACATTGCCAGCTCTCGCTACCTCAGCAGAGCCGTCAGCATCATAAAGAACTATGTGCACCCCAGCAATCACCTGTTCGACCTGCTACCCTTGGGTTGGCGCTACAGGTCACACAAAGCAGGACAAAGACTCAAAGATGATGGCTTCTTTCCTGGAGCTGTCACTGCAGTAAACAATCACAATAACAAATAACCTGCTTCACTACATTTTTATATTGATCATATTGATCATTAGATTGTTGAAATTGTTGTTCACATCCAAGTGAAGAAACTGCTTTATCCATGTGCAATAACTGTCTTATCCCTTTCTTGTGCAATGTCAATATCACACCACTGTTTCAACACTGACTTTTTTACTTCGCTGCAATTGTGTGAACATATAGAGAGATGGATAGATATAGTATATTTAGTTTTCTTCTAAATATTTATACAACTGTTGTACTTGTCTTTCTGTTAAATTGCACCAAAGGGAGTTGCACTCCAATGTCATTGTATGCTATACAACGACAATAAAGGCTTTTGATTTGATTGATTTTTGATTCTGATTGTTAGAGGTTGGCCGAGGAAAGAGGCTTATGGTTTCAATATTCTTTTGTGCTGCTACCTTTTGTTTTGTGAACACTGCTGAATATCCCCAGTGAATAATGTTGGACAAAAATATATAAAAGATGGTGAGATGGTGACACTGGAACGTGCGAAACATGACGGGTGATGGTGGAAACACTCAGCGGGGCTGTGAGGAAGTGGCAGAATGAGGTTTACCAGATATCAGTGTCCTTGATGCTTGTGACATATCATGTATAAAATCCCTTGAAAAGATTTTCCAACAGTATGATTACTAAAGGCAAGCTAAAATAAAGACTTCTTTCATAAGTGCAACTTTAATAAAATTACATTATTTTATTTATACAGGTAGATGGAGTTAATATGAAGCTGAAAGAAAAA
This sequence comes from Aulostomus chinensis, assembly GCF_037954235.1. Lineage (NCBI taxonomy): Eukaryota > Metazoa > Chordata > Actinopteri > Syngnathiformes > Aulostomidae > Aulostomus > Aulostomus chinensis. Next base: position 12,656,989 of record NC_141324.1, read on the forward strand.
GCCTGTCAACATAAAGGGTGGAGGGTGAGGGTTCCGTTTTAAGTTTTGTTAATTACAGAGGTACATTCTATTACACTGATCACAAATGTTCTATCTCGTAACCAGGGTTACAAAGGAGGGATCAGAGATGTGATTGACGTGAAATTTCGGCACAAACGACTGAATCCTCGAATCTTAATGGATAAGCAGTTTAGAAAATGGATGGACAGCTGTGTCTGTGTCGGTGTGTTTTCAGTTTTAAGAGACATTCTCCCTGCATCCAGCAGCCCTGTCTTTGTGGTTGGCAGTAAGAGAAGTAATGAACCTCTTACAACCGCAGGTGTGTTAAAGTCTCCTTGAGCAAGGAAAACTGCTCCTGATAAAATAAATCACATCTCTCATGGCAGCCTGAGCCAGCAGTGTATGAATGTGTGTGTGTGTGTCAATAATAAGCAAACACAAAACACTTCAGTAATAAACAATTTCATAAAATTGTCTTTAGGTTCATATTCATTATTTTTTCAATTTTCATTTCCAATTGTCAAAATAACAATCCTTAAAAACCTTGTGGCAACATAAACATGAAAATGATTCCAGCTAAATTTCCATTTATGACAAAAAGTTCAAAAGAAAGCACATAAAACACTGACATGCAATGGGGCTAAAATCTATGTACATGATCCTGTGTCTTAAATTCAGTTATTTTAAAGTTAACAATTTTTAAATGTAGATCATTATTAGTGGTCTTATATTGTTGCTCCTTTTGCATTCATAAATAACTGCTTCAGATTTTTGGATCCCGAGGCCAGATTTTGGTGGCCATACCTTAGCGATTGGGATTAGAGGTCTGCACTGAGGAAGTTGTGTCCAGTCCCAGCAGAGTACCCAGGTAGGATTGCTCCCGGGGGTCCAACATCTGATCAGGCCTCACAGGATGGACAATGTTGACAGGCTGCGGCGTGAGTGTGTACTTCTCCAAGAAGGCCAGGTCTGTAGCAGCCTGGTAACCGGAGTTCTGCTGCTGTCCTTGAGCCTGCAAGCTCACAACACTGGGAGTTTGGGGAGAGTGAGATGTGGCCTGGTTAGCATCCAAGTCACCCTGCGCTCCTGCAATCTGGACAGGCACTAGCGTGACAGGAACACAGACATTCGATGGTGAGGGGCTGCTCTGGAGAGTTGGCTTAGCTTTAGCACGATACAGCTTTGAGGTTTCCTGAAAAGGAATGGAGCCTATTTTGTCCTCACTGAGCACCCCAAGGGGCTGCTCTGTGAAGCGGGTGCTGTGCACGTGGTCAACGTGGTACTTGAGCTTGTCTTTTCTCTTAAAGGTGGCACTGCAGTGTTGGCAGTTGAAAGGACGAGCATCCGAGTGAATCACCATGTGCTTTGTCAAGGTCTTCTTAATTCGAAATGTCTGATGGCACTCTGGACATCTGTAGGGTTTCTCACCTTTTACATGAACACAAGACAAAATATAGCAAATATTTCAAAGATAGCATTGCAGATGAGACATCACAAGAGGACAACACAGTATATTTTTGATGTAAATGAAATGTTTCTTACGTCAGGTTCACCTCATGTAAACACTAGGTGGCTCTAAGACTTACATTCAGCTTGTAGATGTCTTCAGGCTGGAACTCACACCGAATGTGTGAAGGTCGGAAAAGATTTGACAAAGCGAGGCACCCCAGTGGCGCGCTGGTAAAGTGTGTACCATGTAGGCCAAGGCCTGGCAGAAAACTTGGATTGATTCCAGCCCAGGTTCAATTCTGCATGTCATCCCCCTCTCCCTTTTCCTGTCATTTCTTCACTATACTATCTAGCAGAGCATTAAAAATGAAAAAAAAAATTGACCATGTGGAATTCAGTTACAACTGTATCCTGTCCCGTGGATATAGAGGCCACATTGTTCCAGGGACAATTTAACAGAAACTCATGGTTCATCACAATGACCAATCACCAAGTTCTCAAGTTGTTTCTGACCAAATCTGAGAAGGACGAGTGCGTCAGAGTGTAGTTGCTTTTAGCCAGCAGGTGGAGCTACAACTTATTTGCCCTAAAATGTATTGGGTTCTTCCACAACCACACATAATTTTTGTGTTAACCCGCTAACAGACAAATCATCACCTGAATCCGTTCAGCCATCAGACTGCAATTTGACAGTTTTGGTTTGGACTCACAGTCCCGTTTTCAGCCTTGACAAGTAGCTGAGCAAAGAGCAAACCAGCAGTTGGCAACTACACGGTGAGCACGGAGGAGCTCTGAGTGGCTGAAAGGAAAATTCTAGTATTTTTCAAGCTGAGCTGCAGTGTCTGAATCAAAGTGATTAATAAGGACCGAAAATTATTTCAAAATGTTCCAAATTTAGGTAAGAGCATTATGACAGGCAACAAGGCGACAGCTGCAACTTAATATTACTGTCCATGTTAAAGTCTCTTCCTTTACCAGTGGAGGTGTGTATTTTCAGTCATCACCTGATTTCATTTTACCTGAATGGGTCCTGAAGTGCATTTCGAGACTTGACTTCCCTTTGAATTCTTTCTTGCAAACTTCACACTGATGCACGGCTGTTTTATACCTTTCAAATGAAATTGCGATACATTCATTTTGGCAGGAAACAGAATATCACTCGAATACATAAAGGATTATCGTGCCACTTTTCTGATAACATACTTCTGCCAAACTTTCTCTCCCAAATGAACACTTTTGTAGTGGACTGTTAAGTGATCGTGGCGCCTGAAGCACTTCCCACACTCTTCACACTGATGTGCTTTCTCACCTGTGATAAAGATGTGTTATATTAAAAAAAACTGCAGAGGAAAAACTTTTGATTGTTAATGGTAGCTTTCGGTGTGAACATTATTCAAATTCAAGAAAGATGAGCTGCTGCATATCTAACGCTGTACCAGAGTGTATTTTCTGATGCTTGGTCAGGTGGTCATGACGTATGAAGGTTTTCCCACATTCATCACACTCATAGCGCTTGTCATCATGATGGACTCTCAGGTGGAGCCTGTAAATGGAACAGATCGCTGCAGATTTGAGAGTTTGAAAACATCAATATAGAAAAGCTTCAAATGCCACAGGATGCACCTGTAGGAGCTGCCATGACGGAAACTTTGCCCACAGATACTACAGAGGTGAGGCTTCTCTCCACTGTGGATCCGCATGTGCTCTCTCAAGGTTGTCCTACGAGAAGAAAAAGACACCTTTCAAAACGAGAAATGTGGACTGTGAAGGGTGATGATGAAAACGTGAAGGAAGGCAGAGAGGCATACCTTTCTCTGACTGATTTCCCACAAACAAAGCAGGTCCACTTTCGTTTTCCTCCATGTGTGCATTCAATGTGCCTCTTTCTGTTGCCGGTGTCATTAAACTGTCTGCCACAGATCTCACAGGGAAAAGGGCCTTCAAGAGATGGCAAACAAACTTTTAACCAACACGCTGAGTACTTAAATTGCACCATCACTGACTTATCAATACAATTTCCTCCTCATGAAATCGAATCATACTTGTCTTCGTTTCAGTATTAAATTATATTTCCACTGACCAGAGAAAAGTTCTTCTAACACAGAAAATAACTTATTTTTCCACTTCGTGCTCACCCAAATGGTACTTTTCTTGGTGCTTGAGCCGGGCAAACCTGGACTTAAAGTATTCGTCACAGAAGGAACATTTGAAGGGGCGATCTTGGGTGTGTAGGATCATGTGCTCCTGCAAGTGAGGCCTGCGGGTGAAGGTCTTGAGACAAATCTGGTTCAGGAATGAGAGGAGCACAGCAGTGTCATCTTTGTGACTGAAGTTATAGATTATTAGTGTCATTACCATTTGCAGCTGCACGCTTATGTTGAAGAAGGAAAAAAACAGGTCTTACCGCACATTTCCAGCCTTCACTCTTCCTCTTCCTCTTGGTAATAAACTCCTGGATGTGTTCTGGATGAAACCTGACAGAGCAGTGAGATATAGGATCAGACAGCATAACTACCCTTTTTACCAACAACGCCATCAATTCATTTCATCAGTCACACAGCAAATGCGAGAAACTGTATTTCCAGAAGCATGGTTCTGATCATTGGAAAACTCCTACAATTCAACAAACAAAAAAATGTAATAAACAAAACAAAACAAAAAAAAGATTTGCTCTGATTTGGTAAATTGTCTACTTTGTTGATTAATTTGATCAACATGTTCAGAAGCCAAATTCAGCAGCCAAGACCTGTTGTTCACTGGGATCACAATGGGATTGAGATTTGAGATTAATTTGATTAATCAATTCATTTGAGATTAAAGCCTGACAAATTCAGGAGTATTGGAGTTGATAACAATACCGATATTTAGGAATAAGATAATTCTGATATTTACATGTTGACAAAAGTTTGTTCTTGATTTTCTCCTTGGCTAATTATGATCACTCAAACATGGTTGTCAAACATCTGTGACAAATATGTAATGACAGCAAGACAACTGACATTGTAGGAATAAAGTTTATAATCCAAACTGATGACATGAGTGCACTGAGTGCAGTGAATCTTAAAATTCACTTCACATAAAACTTGATATCAGCCTATATATTTTCACAATGGTGTCCCAAATATAGTCGGCAAAAACTTCTGAAAATGTGTGTAAAAGAAAAAGGATGTTTACAGTAAAAATAAATGTATTGTCCAAAATCGAATGGCTTCAATGCACTGAAATAATAAATTGCAATGAAAAGACAATACATTACGCTTTCATATCAGCGCATGTTTAGTATATATATGATTGAACAACACTGATCAATATTATCTGCCCAAGCAATATACGGTATCGTCACAGTTCACTTTAGCTTGACAAACTTTGTAAACTGGATGCAAACTCAAAACCCAAAGTGGAATTTGCCTTTTCTCACCTTCTGACATGCTTGGCTAGGGTTTTCTTGCTAGCATGGAGTTTGCTACAGAAGGGGCACTTATGCTCTTTCTTCGGGAGGGGGTCATCGTTTGCATGCTTCCTCTTGTGTGCAGTCAAGTTAGACTTGGTGGAGTAGTGCTGAAGACAGATGTCGCACTGGAATGGTTTCTCCCCTGTGTGCACTCTGGTGTGACTCTCATACTTCCCTGATAAATGCAGGATAAATCAAGGTCATCAGTGTCCGGTGTACACTCATCAGTAAGTACACTGAGAGACCATGACTGCGTATCATAGTTTGTACCAAGCAGTGACATCTAGAATTCTACATTTTAAAAAAAGATTCTTTCGCCATGGACTCCCTTTTAGCGCCTGTCTCAATTGACCCTTACATTATTTCAAGTATATTTAACCTAACCAAGGACAAAGCTACCAAGGCATTTTGTTACCCAAACTAAGAGTAGCCGAGGATTTTTTTGTTACCTAAACCAAACCAAAGGATTTCGTGGCCAAACCCTAACCAAGACAAAACTATTCAAAAGTATTAAATTGCCTGAACTTAACCAAGGTTACCAAAGATTAAAAAAAAAAGAAATCAAGAAATTTGAACACATTAATCCAGCCAATCAATTTCCTGAATCCAAGTCCTGTGTCAAATAAAGTGCCCTTTTCTACATTGTTTAAAGCATATTAAAACTAGGCTTAGTACCAGACTTAGTAGAACTAGTGTGTTCATGGCCTAAACTGACACCACTATCAGTTAATAATGTGAAATTATAGGATCTATTTTTCTGTTCCTCAAGTGACAGACTCCAAAAATTTGCCCATTCCAGCCACTCACTTTCAGTTTGATGGGGTTAGGAAACTCAAGACATTCTCTGGGGCTGTTGATACCTTTTAATTGTTTTGGAAAATGATGAATTTAACCAAAATCATATCAAAAAAAATTTGAAGACAGTAGTAAGTAGTGTCATTCTCCCCAAAGAGGGAACACAGACTATATTCTTTCACTAATAGTTAATAAAATATTCTTGTCTGACTGTGACTGTAAGTAAAAACATGTTCGCTAAAGTCTGAGGTGGCACAAAAACTACCCACCTGCGCGGTCAAAGGTCTTGTCACATTTCGGGCACTTGAGAGTCTTCTTGCTAGAGGTTTGAATGATGACTGGCGCCAGCCCTTCAGGGTATGCAGGATTCTGCCGTGAACTTCCTGCTGCTACCACGTTTGCCTCCACTTCTCCAGCAGCCTGCTGCTCAGTCCTCTCTCCATTAGAACCATCTGAACATTTGTCTGCTGCACAAACCTCAGCAACTTTATTCCGGACCACAGTGTCCTCAATGATGTCTCCCTCCTCTCCCTCTCCCTCATTCTCCTCCTCGCCCAATACTTCTTCCCCCTGAGTTGATTTAGAGGTGTCACTCATTGCCAGTTTGGGCATTTGGTTCTCCACTCCTGTTTCTTCCATTCCTTTTTTGTCCTGCTCACCTGGTGATAAAGTCCTTTGTGTCTCACCAGTGGTGTTGATTGCTGACTCAGAGACATCTTTCTTATACTTAGTGGAGGTTCTCCTACTTCGAGGGGACCTCCGCATGGAGGAAACCCTCCGACCGAACATTTTCTCTGTCTCAATATGCGTATCATTGTGAATTGAAGCCAGATGTCCCTGCAAAGATTTTTCTGTGTTACACTGACGACTGCATGAGCTTTGGAGGTCCAAGTTGACTGCTGGCAAGTCAATGGACATCATTTCCACTTCTGGGGACCCGCTTGACTCTTCTTGGGTCTGGATCCCTCTCACTAGGGTGTTGTCTCCTTCCTCGCTGAGCAGCTTTAATATATCCATCATGTCCAGGAAGCGCGCTGCTTCAGTTAGAGCCAGGCGCTCTGTCTCTGCTATAACACACTCAGAGGTGTACAAAAGTCCAAGCAGGTGCTGGAAGACAGAGGCTTCCACATGGTCAAGAGTCACAAGTGTCATGGCAGGGTTCTTGGACAGCTCAGCATGGAAGTAGCTGCTCCCATGGGCCAACACCACCTTATGGGCACTGTAAAGCTTTCCACCAACCGACACAGACACGTCACAGAACCTCTGCCGGGTTCTGTCTTCATTCAAGAACTTGAGGAGGTTGTGACTGTGCTGCGACATAGTCAGGTGCCTGTTTTGAGAGGACGGCTCTGGGACGATCTCAGAGTTTGGAGGGGCGTTGGAGCCCAGCACAGGACCTGAGGCTGGTGCACATCCATTTCTGGCACTGCTCTTTCTTCTGCGTTTGGGAAGCAAAGGGTTACTGGGCTTGTTCTTCATTGGTGTTAGTGTGTTGGGGTGCAGGAATCACCCCTGAAATTTAAAAAAAGAGTGCTGATTAGACATTAATACAGCTGAAACAGTGGGTAGGATTTGCTAACATTCAAGTGTAGATTACTTTATTAATGCAACGCTAGAACTCAGGAGTTATATATGAGGATGGCAAGTTGTCATAACACTGACCAAATAAAACACTCAATAGCTGTTTATTTTCTATTATCTGGTCTTTTCATACAGTTCAACATTCTGCACTGGCACATTCGCTCTCCACCTCAAGGACCCCTAACATAACATTACCAAGCTGACAGGCGGCGGGCCCCCCTCCGAGGAGCTGTTGACAAACGACCACAATGCTACCCGAGAGATTAACGTTCACATCCGGATGTTTGTGAACAAAAATCTTACCTCAGTAATACGAGCCGTCTTTACAAAGTATCATACTAGCCAACTGACATTACTAACGTCGATTTTAGTCGTACAAATAATAATTTCCTGAGTATCTGTAACGTCCCACCTTCTGGTTCCACCAGACATGACGTACATCGTAACAAACAGCTAGCCCATTGGCTGTCTGTGCTTTTGTCCTCTAGAGCTCTCGTGTAGAGGTGTAAACTGTAGTAAATTGTAATAAACGTTGGAAAAAATACGAGCTTTGATGATGCAATCTCTACATTAGCAGTAAAGTATGAATAACGCCAGAAAGAAGACGTGTTCTTGCCGAGCTAATTCAAAGCGTTCACTACACCAGTGTATCTTGGGTAATGAAGTCCAACTACCGATAAGCTAACTGATACCTTCGTTACTCATTCGTCACTGCTGGTCCACACACGTGCAGTATGTCTATCACTTCTATCTGTTTAGTCAATAAAACCACAACCAAGTCAATGCGACGTAAAGAAATTAATAATATTATTTATGCCCCTGTTCCATTTAGGTGGGCACAGGTGTGGGATAGTGTATGTTGGCTCACTGAAATAGTTGATTATTTACATAAAATGAGACAATAATTAGCGGCAGGGTAGTGCACTGGTAAGCACTGTCTCCTCACAGTTTTGAGCCGGGGTCTTTCCCTGTGCCTGCTTGGGTTCTCTCTGGCTTCCCCCCACAGTCCAAAGACACCAAGAGGGGACTAGGCTGATTGAACACTCTAAACTGACTGTAGGCATAGCTGTAAGTATGAATGGTTGTCTGTCTGTCTGTGTTGGCCCTGCGACGGACCGGCGACCTCTGGCCCGAAGGCAGCAAGGATAGTCTCCAGCCCCCCAGCGACCCTTAACAGGATAAGCGGTAGAAAATTGATGGACGGATGGAGACCATAATTAACCTGATTAATAAACCTTGCCGTAACCCGTTACAATGGCTCTACGAAAAAGACTAATTCTGGGCTATAGTAAGTTTTGAAAGAAGAATTCAGTTACTTGAGTAAAAGGGAAAATACTCAGATAAAAGAGAACCCTGGTAAAAGTATGCATTCAAAATTCTACTTAAGTAGAGAAGTATTGAGGTGACAATTATCATAAGCACAAGTTCAAATTCTACATGATGTGTGTGTATTTTAGTGCTTGGACCTGTAAAGGTCGTGGTAAAGTGGTGTGTGTTTCAGTTCAGCAGCACTGATTAAATGTTTAACGATTAAAACCTAATATGTTAGAGTACAGCATGTGTCATCTGCAACATTTGTCTTCAAAGTTACTGCAAACCAATGGATGTAGTGCAGTAAAAAAAAAAAAAAAAATCCAAAATTTCCTTTGAAATGTTGTGGATCAAAATCACAATGTTCATTTGTTTTGTCACTTTCTGGTTATTGGTTATTGCAAACTGTGACGTGTCACTGTGATTCCTGAATGAAAGTGAGCTGTAAGTATCACCCAAAAGGGTGGTAAGGAAAGATTATTTATGCACAAATGGAATTCTCCCAAGGATCTTCAAGGAAATTACAATAACAAATGTTCCTCCCTGAACAGAGCCAGTGACCTCAGTTGATGTCTTTCGAAGACGTACTGGGCCTCGGGCCAGCCAACTGCAGCAGCCAAAGAGTGCTTAATGAGGACATACCACTTTGTATCCACATGCACGTGTGCATTCCTTTTCTTGTTTCACAGTCAATTATGGAGACATAAATTGTGGGAGGGCATCCCTCAACAGAAAAACTTGCCAAACTGAGGTGCAGGTTGTGTTTTTGTGAAGCTCATCTTTTCATTCAACAGGGTTGCTGACACTTACATAACAGCAGTCTATCTAAGAAAGATGTTTGGAGTTGCTCAAATTAGAGCTCTGGCTGGACCTTCCCCGTTTGCCAACACAATTAATGTGTAAGTCATTGTAAGTGCATTAGCTTAATCCCTCCTATCTGGTTCGCAGCGCTCCAGGCATTTTACTGAACACACACTAGCAAGACAGAGCAGAGCTGAGGATGGAGCTGCACTCGCACCTTTTCTCCACCTGCCTTTAACCTGGACTGCAGATATTCTTGAATATCTATTTAAACCTGGAGATTTGTTGAGGACAATGTTGAGATTCACCGTGCATGTGTGGATGTTATGGTTGCTTTTTGCAGGTAATTTGTATATGCAATATTAATAGATGAGTTCTGATTAAATTGATTGCAAATGAAAGTCATCACTTTAAACATCAGACTTGCTAGATGTGTTGTATACTATCAATAAGGTGTTTAATGTATTTATATGCTGATTAGTCATGTTTTTTTTCTTTCATTGTCACTGTTCGGCTTAACTAAACCAGTGCCCGTTGTCATGCACAGCATCATTTTCTTCAGTTGAAAAAAATGACATATTTCTAATATCGAAGGCATGAATCTTAATGATCTTTTTTCTTTCAGTTCATCTTAAAACATATGAATATTTAATTGTTTTAAATCATGTCATTATCTCTTCAGGTGCTTTATCTGATGATGCCATCAGTGGATGTGAAGAGCAGCCATGCCAAAACGGTGGCATATGCGAGAGTTATGGTGGAGGTTTCAGATGCCTTTGTTCCCAACAGACCCTAAATGGGCGTCTGTACGGAGGGGAGACGTGCACAATTGAACTCTCAGGTTGTGATGACCACCAATGTGAAAATGGAGGGATATGCTCCCCCCTACTTGTAAATGGTCAGCACTCGTATGCCTGCATCTGCCTTGCTGGCTTCACAGGCCCTAAATGCCAGACCCCCACTGTCTTTTCATTTGAGTCCCCAGGCTACATGTATGTAGAGACTCAGCTCCTAGACCCAGAAGCCCCCCTTAATGTTACACTCAGCTTCCGCACAGAAAGACCTGTGGGCATCCTCTTGCAGCACCGAGTGGACAACCTACTCCTCAGCATTGAGCTGATAGATGGACGTCTTTGCCTCCTTAGCCTAAGAGACCAAGGATCCAGCACGCTGGTCCAGGAGCTCCCAGAATACATGTCCAACAACAAATGGCACACGGTTGAGGCATCACTAGGCGGTGTAGTCAGCCTGATCAGGCTACTCTGTACTGAAGGAAACTGCACCAGAGACACCAGCACAGAGATCCAGCTTCATGAGCCAGCCTATGCTCTCCCCCAGCCACAGACCATTCGTCAAAGCCTCTTCATAGGAGCAGAATTCAGAGCCGACAGTCCAGCTGCTTTTCTGGGCTGCTTCAGAGATGTGTTTGTGGACTCTCATTTGGTGGTGCCCGTTATAACACCAGAAGATGCAGACACGCAGTCAAACCTCACTCTGGGATGCAGCGACAAAGACAAGTGTGATGACAGTCCCTGCCAGAACCGAGGACGCTGTGTGAGCCGGGCATGGAGGAGCTACTCGTGTGTGTGCCACAGACCATATGAAGGCACGAACTGTGCTGAGGGTGAGACACACACACGCACACACACACACACACACACACACACACACACACACACGTGTACCTAAGTCGCCTTCATGGTATTTACATCAACTTGCATTCATTTCCTTGAGACTAACCCAACCTTAACTAACCCTAATATTAACCACTGATTGATCATTTACACCCCCCAATGCACACACACACACACGCACACACGCGCAATATAACTGTATGCCATTGTAATGTCTCAAAATCAATCCAATCTGTTTATTTAGTTAGTTCTTAATGTTGTCTCTTCATTTTGGCCTCATTTCCTTAAAGCTGAGCGTGTGCACGTCCTTGCCCCAAACAACAAAATATAATAACAAAAAAGCAATGGAAAACCTCTCAAAATAAGAGTGAATTTTAGCACCACTTTGAGTAGCTTTACACCTCTAAGAGATGTTGAAATTTCACTGATGTGTCAGAGACGAATATCACCTCACAAGTGTAGGAGGCAGAATTTGTTCAACTGTCATATTGTACACCAATGTTTGTATTTTGCATAAAACCAATAAAAAGATGGTTTTAAAAAAAAAAGTGCAGTTTCCAGTGGTGCATGCATGTTTTATGAGACAAACTTACAAACGCGTATGGGTCAAGTCAAGTTCAAACTCATGCATGTCACCCTTGGAGTCTCACTGGGTATCAAGGGAGCCAACCTACTGGATGATAAAGTTAGCAGGTAGATTTTAAAGGAGCTTACAGAGGAAATAGAAATAGCACAGAGTTCAGCCACTGTTATGCAATTAGGAGGCAATGAACTACACCTGTGCAAGGATTTAAAAAAAACGTGAGTTTCAGCTGTTGACCTGGAACAACCACACATTGACAATCAAGGCTTTGCAGAGGAAATATCAGTGGTTGGCATCTTGTGCATCTTGTCGAAAAATATTGCAGACTCTAAAATAGCTGTTTCTCAGGAAAAGCATTCCTCCCTGGTGTTTCTATTACAGAGTACATCACTGCCCGATTTGGAAGCAACGAACAGGAGAGTTATGCCATCTTCTCATTAGACGATGATTCTGATGATTCTGTGACCATATCAATGTTCATCCGCACCAGACAGCCCAGCGGCCTCCTCCTCATTCTGGCCAACAGCACCAGCCAGTACCTCCGCCTGTGGCTGGAGCAGGGTAAGGTCAAAGTTCAAGTCAACAACTTTGAGACCCTGCTTGGCCAGGGTGTTGTTAGTGATGGACATTTCCATTTGGTGACTGTAAAGTTGGAAAGATCCGAAGTTATTTTGATACAGTCAGCCCAGAACCAGGGCTCTTTACCCATCAGACACATCCAGACACATCCTGGGGATCTGGTGTTTGTTGGAGGACTGCCAGATCCAAGGGCATCTGCATCATTTGGTGGCTATTTTAAGGGATGTGTCCAGGATCTGAGGATTAACAGCAAACGACTCCAGTTCTATCCCATAACCACTTCAGTGGAATCATATGACCTTGATCAACTCAACGGTGTTACACAAGGATGCAGCAGTGATGACGCCTGTGCTGTGAGTCCTTCATGAGCTATCCTACTACTTGCACCTGTTCTGATCAGTAATGGTAGAAGATGCTGTAGAATTGACAGGTATTGATGTTTGAGTGCTTTTTTTCTCCACCAGGTTCACCCCTGTCTCAACGGTGGAGTGTGTTACTCCATGTGGGACGACTTCCTCTGTAACTGCCCCCCCAACACTGCCGGCCAGCGCTGTGAAGAGATGAAATGGTGTGAGCTGTCTCCCTGCCCCGCCTCTGCTGTTTGCCAGCCTTGCTCACAGGGCTTTGAGTGTGAGTGTCCTGTTGTTGCACTATTCCTGTCTCAAAAGACCATGGTCTTAAAATACACCACCATGGAGTGAAAAAAAAAAAAATCTTGAGTCTGTCAAGGAATGATTGAAGAATATAATCAAAATACACTGCATATAGGCACTGATACAACTTCTACTTGAAAACATCATTTTGTGTAAGACAAATATTTTTCCTGCATATTTCTGATCTTGGTTTGTATCCTACGAGGGAAAGTCTGCAGTGGGCGGTCCCTCCAGGCCACTCTCTGGTGTAGGCACACTTTAATTACACTTTGGCTGATTACAGGAGGGAACAGAGTTGAAGCAGGGATCTTGCACAGGATTCCTCTAAGACGCAGTAATCCCTGGTCAGATTAAGTCTGCCACCACATGCCTGGGGAAGTCTGTGATGACAAGTCTTCCCGGCGATATCACATGTCTATAGAGAGGAAAGGAAGGAAGCTGCTGATCCAGAGTCACTGCAAATCTAAGCATATCTGTGCTCTTAATGCTTTCAAGTGCCTGTATTTGAGCATATACTTAGAATAATAGATGTCCTCACTCTTTGGCATTCATTGTATGATTACTGACTTTTTGGGGGTCAGTTTGGAAGTTGTGTGGGGGGGACATATTAAGAAATCTAGATTATGATTTCTGGTAGCTGTATTTGCAGCATTTACATTTAAATCAAAGTGATACTCCCTAAATCTTCATAGTATTTCTCAAAAAGATTTGCAGTTATTATTATACAATGAATGAATTCTAGGAGAGGCTGTAAATTGAAATGTTTCTATAACCATGTGATGGACCACAAATGGACCCCTTCCATTTTGTCAAACTTGAAAGGAGGATGTCTTCACCCTTGAGTAAATGAGATTAATGATAGAAATAAACGGAGAAAAGAAAAAATAAACATCTCTTGCATTCCTCTGTAACAGGTTTGTCCAATGTGACATTTGGAGCTCAAAGTGGAATTTTGCACTACCGGAGCAACGGGAAGATCAAGCGCAGCCTGACCAGCATCTCCTTCAACTTCCGTACAAGACAGATTGCATCCACTATACTGCATGCACAAAAGAACTCAGCCTACCTCACCGTCTCCCTCCAGGACTCCAGTGTGCTCATGGAGCTGCAGGCTGGGGGAGGTGAGGTTCCTGCCAGGATTACTGTGCAGAGCCGGGGCTCAGTAAGCGATGGACAGTGGCACTCTGTGGAGCTCCAAGTGGATCATCAGACCTCCAGGTGGATCATGGCTGTGGATGGAACTAAAGAGTTGTCCAATTTAACTGCATGGGACCTGGACTTTGTGAGGGAGGAGGCAGACATCTTCCTTGGGGGACTAAATCTGGAGACTGGAGTGAGTCTGTCCGGCTGCCTGGGTCCTGTAGAGATTGGAGGCCTCTTACTTCCTTTTCACTTGGACACAGAGCTAAAACTCCCCAGACCCCAGGAGGAGCAGTTTGCAAGAATAAACACTGAGACTGCCCCACATTATGGGTGCTGGGGAGCCAGTGTGTGTGCATCCAACCCTTGTCAGAATGAGGGGGTGTGTGAGGACCTGTTTGACCTACATCACTGCACTTGTCCTTCTGAGTGGACAGGGCCACTATGCCAAGACCCGACAGCCCCTTGTTTCTCCAGCCCCTGCATCTTCGGCATATGCACCAACCTATCTGGCGGGTACAAGTGTGTGTGTGAGCTGGGATACAGTGGCGAACAATGTGAGGTAGAGTTGGATTTATGTGAAAATAGTAATTGCAGCAATGGCGCCACATGCCTCAAAGGCTTCCAGACCTACGGATGTCTCTGCCCTCAGAATCTGACAGGGCAATATTGCAAGTAAGTTCCCACCATTTTACTGTAACACACACTAAAACGGCTTAAACAGCTTAAATGTACTGATAATGAAAGTGTCTCTTACAGTGAGAAAATTCCCGAGATCCCCTGGTACATTGAGACAAACCCGTAAGTGTCTCAAGTCTAAATGCCAAAAATAAAAACAGTTCCTTCGTCTCACGGTATTTGGACACTGATGTTGGTTTTCTTTTATCTGTCCAGTCTTCCACAGCTGCCTGTGTCTACATGTAAGGGCACAAGGTGGAACTACAGCTGCTTTAATGGAGGAAACTGCTCAGTAGCAGATGACAACTGTTCCTGCCTGCCTGGTTTCACAGGACAGTGGTAGGACATGCTTACTTCACAATACTTAATCCTCTTTGCAGCCCGAAGGTCACAACCTCGTGGTTTCTCAACCTGCAGGTCACAACCAAATGGCCACACATAGGTCCTGTAGACATGCCAACAGGGAAACAGGGAAACTTTAAAAAACTGATACATTGATGTATGTGATGTATTTTTAAAATTCAATTTATACTTAATAGTTTAATTGATTTTTGTTTAATGTATTTCCATCCATTTTCTACCACTTAGCCTGTTAAGGGTTGGGGGGGGGGGGGGGCCACTGTTATCCTAGCTATCCTAGCTGCCTTCGGGCGAGAGGCGGGGTTCACCCTGGACAGGTCACCAGTTCATCACAGGGCCAACACATAGAGACAGACAACCATTCACACTCACAGTCACACCTACAGTCAATTTAGAGTATCAATCAGTCTCGTCCCCTCTTGATGTCTTTGGACTGTGGGAGGAAGCTGGAGTACCAGAGAGAACCCACACAGGAACAGGGAGAACATGCAGACTCCGCACTGAGAGACCCAGTGCTCGAGCCAGGACTTAAACCCTGAACCTTCTTGCTGTGAGGTGACAGTGCTGACCACTGCACCAACTGCATACAGTTAATGTAATATTCTGTAATATTTTTGGAGTAACAATGAATGGAATGACTGTATGTTATTGTAAAAAATGCATTTTGAGATGTAAAATTATCAGACTAAATTCATCAACACTCTGCAGAATGCTTTGTGTCTTTTAATTCTGTCTTACTTTTTCTGGCAAGCAGATTTACTGTTACTTATTTACTGTTTTGTTTTTTTTTGAAGCCACTGGTTGCTAATAAATTTGCCATGAATCATCTTAAAAGGGGAAAAGGTCAATGTTCTGGCTAGAAAAACTATCCTCAGTATCTGATATTTTGTGATATGTCAGTACATTCTCAGGCATGTCCACCAATTTTTTTCCTATCCATGTTTGATTGTATCTTAATCACTACACACTCTTGTGGCTGATTTATGTTCCTTTTCAAAAGCTGTGCTTTTTTTCTCCTTTCTCTTTCTTTCAGGTGTGAGAGGGATGTGGATGAATGTGCCTCGGAGCCCTGTATGAACGGAGGCTTCTGTGTCAACTACATCAACAGTTTTGAGTGTGTGTGTGATATGAATTACTCTGGTATCCACTGCCAAATGGATGTCAGTGACTTTTACTTGTACATCTTCCTGGGTTTGTGGCAGAACCTGTTTCAGTTGGTGTCCTACCTTGTTATACGCCTAGATGACGAGCCAGAAATTGAGTGGGGGTTTCATGTAAATGATTAGGCCTCTCCTCAGATGCTGTAATCTATCCGGATTATGAGTCTAGATTAAGACTACATTTGAATAAGTTTGAACATGAACAAATTAAAAAAAAAATTTTTTTAACGCCGCAGGCAACACTGTTAAACCAAATATATCAAAAGGACAAGAGCGTTGAGGGGCGCATGCCTCCATCAGTGCTGTATAGATGCAGTTGACAGATACAGAGGGAGTCACCTAACTGGTTCCTTACATGTTCACATTCAGTGCCACTTGTAATATGAGATTTTTCACATTTTAGTGTTTCTTGTTTATCCAACACACAGGACATTTTTTTGTCTTCTTGCAGCACAAAGCACAGTTAACACAACAATTAAGATTGTTCCCTTTTTAAAGCAAAATACCTGTGAACCCTTTTTTTCCCAGTATGATTAGTGTACTGACAATGGCAGTAACAGAAATGTGTCAATTATAAACAGATTGATCCGCTAATTAGTATTTACACCCATCCACCCATTGTCTTCCATTTATCCAGTTAAGGGTCGCAGGGGGGCTGGAGCCTATCCTAGCAGCCTTTAGGTGAGAGGTGGGGTTCACCCTGGACAGGTCACCAGTCCATCTCAGGACCAACACATAGAGACAGACAACCATTCACACTCACAGTCACACCTACAGTCAATTTAGAGTATCAATCAGCCTCGTCCCCTCTTGATGTCTTTGGACTGTGGGAGGAAGCTGAAGTACCAGAGAGAACCCACACAGGAACAGAGAGAACATGCAGACTCACACAGAAAGATCCTGTGCTGGAGCCGGGACTCGAACCTGGAACCTTCTTGCTGTGAGGCCACAGTGCTGACCACTGCACCACTGTGCCGCCCGAGTATGTACATGTTGCACCATATTTCTTTCAGTGTTTAACCTGGTCATTATACTGAAAAGAGAGTTTCCTTGTGCCTTATTATAGATTTTATCTGGAGCACAGCTCTGTTGTTGAACTTTAAGGGTAAAGATGACACTGATACCACTTTTTCCTTCTGGTAATAATATTGGCTGAAAATAAGTACTGATCTGATACCACTGTATTGCAATACATTCATTATTAGTAACGCAAGTGAACAGTTTATACTACTACCTTTTTTAATGTATATGTCAGTCGCCCCTCCAAACACACTACCGACATTCTGCCAGCTCTCTCCTTCTAACATTACATTTCAATCAATTCTTAACTGAAATAAAACCGTAGTAAGTGAGAGCACAGCACAACTTCCTGTGTGAGCTTGGACTCCTGTGTTGGAACAGTTCAAAAGAACTGAGTTAGGAAAAGAAAATGATAACCAAGCAAGCTGAAGTGGCAGGGTCCCATTTCAGGGCTTACAAACCATGTGGCATCAAATCAAGACACATCATTTTCAGTATGGTATCAGAATACTCAAGCTCAGGGAAACATTTACATACAGCTATCATATTTCAGATTTTTTAAAAATGTGTTCATAGCTAGAAATGTGTGTATTACAAAGACTTCTGTATCGTCTGATAAACTGATGGTCATCGTGATGAACATAAAATAAACTCAAGTATCTGCAAACTCTGATTTTATTTAAAACTTTAACATATTTTGTTCAGCAACAAACAAAAAAATAATTTTTACACAGTCCAGTTCACATAGTTCGGATGTCTTTTCTTTCATCAGCAGGGGAACTGTGACGCAAACTAATCTCAAACCACATGAGAACAAAACACCTCTAGATGGAAAATGCGCAAATAAAATGTACAAATATTCAGACAGAAAATCAGTTACAGCTAATCACAAGAATAAATAGAAAACAACTTGATTTATAATTGGGGGTTCTTCTAGAAGTTCAGTCAATTCAGTAAGGCTCTGTTGGTGCTCTGTGGCCTTAGGTAGATGTCTCACCGTGAATCTTAGACTTTGTCTCTTAAATAACATGCTGATTAAATACAGAGAAGATAAATACAGGAAGAATTAGCATGAAAGTTGTTTTCTGATTGAGTAGTGGACAGACACTCGTCTGACAATTTCAAAATGGAAGCAGCACACGATCATAGACACACTGTACATGTAAATGTAACATCCTCATCGGCTGTGGAGCTGACAGTCACAGAGCTCTTTGTAAATCCTCTTGCGTATCTTTGGTATGTCTTCCTGGGAAAACTGGAGGGGCTGTGCCAGGGCAAGGCATCTGGAATACTGAGAGAGGGAAGTAAGCGCAAGTCCGTCAAAATCATGTTTGGGATTAAGGACCACAATTCGGAAAAGTATACAAGTACCTCCAAGACAAAAACTCCACAGTCGTTTTCATTCGTCTGTTGGGGGACTTTCTGTGAAGAACGGCAGTGGGAGGGAGATATGACATCATGTCAACCATGAGAACATTTAAATGGAAGAAAATATTCAGATATTAACCTCATGAAGACTTTTATCTGACTATGACACTATCATATAAAAAGCATTTTCTGATCTACAGAATGAAGATCATGGAGTAAGCAATAGTTGAATCTGGGCAATAAAATATTAGAAATAATTGCATAATTGAAACATTCTCCAGTATGAAAAAATAAGTATGTATGGAAAATGTTCGATGATTGGTGGTGTTTAATTTAACGACACAGCAGGCTTTTACTTGAAAAGCAGCTGTGGGTTGTGACACGGGAAGCAGCGTGCGCGCTCCTTTGAGTTGACGTTCAAAGCAGCTAGGCTAACAGGCCAGTAGCCTGAGCTTAAAAAAGAAACTAAACAAACACAACAGGGTCTTCGCCTGAAGTAGCTTCAGGCTCAGGCCCTAATAAACTGTCCAGCTGGAGAAGAAGCAGCAGGAATGATCAACGCCAACAATGAAGACATCGTAGAAAAGAGAGGCCATTCATTTTCAGTAGTTCGGAGAGTCTGACAAAAAAACTTAAAAAGGTAAACTGCCGAAGCCACACACCAATGAAGACTGCAACCGCAAACAACATGAGCCACTGGTACACTAGAAATTACAATCATCAATGGACCACAGACAAACAGCACACTTGTATCCAGCAAAGAGACACTGCAGTGTCAGAGCAGGCGTCACATTAACATTTTCATCACAAAGGTTGAAGGAGATTCTCAGAGAACTTGAGCCCAGAGACCTTTGTAGGGAGGTGATGACATTAACGTCACTAGTGGTATGGGATCCAGTCACGTAACGGGACCTCATATGTGCCTCGCGATTAAGTTAGCAAATATTTTGGTTACGTATCGCATAAACACCATAAAAAAATGGTTGTGCAGGCTGATCACAACTCATATTTACATCAGTAGCTTGACAGTCAGATGACGGATACCTTAGTTGTCAGGAGGCTGTTTCATGCAGTGTGCTGCACTCTTTTTAAATGTCTAACAATTGCAAAAAAGTCTACAAAAAGTATCACAATTCACTTTGAGGGATTTGTGCATGACTAAAAGAATATTTCTTGAGATCACAAAAGAGAGCTCATTCTTTTGAGTTTCAGCCTTTCTGTTGGATGCGGCCTATAATAAACTAATATTTCAGCAGATTCTATGTATGGCTTACAATGTAGGTGCCCGTGTGACAATTACATCCTCACTTAATTCAAGGAAAGTAAAAAGAGTGAAAGGGAAATAACTTTTACATACTGGTCAAGCAGTTTGTTAGAACACTATGAGCCTCGCACAATTTCAGTCTTTTTGGGCAGCAATGTTTTGAATATGTTTTCAAGAAGAAAGGGAAGTATTCAAATGGATGTGCAGAACAGTTCGTATTAATTCAGTGATCATTTAACACAGTTACAGAAAGACGAAACCATTGTGTGTACATATATAAATATATGCATACATATATATATACACATATATACATATATATATATACACATACACACATATATACTGTATATACATATATATACACACACACATATATACATATATATATATATATATGCACATACACATATATAGACATACATTTATACATATATAGCTACAATTTTTTATATGTATATATATATATACACACACATATATAGACATACATTTATACATATATAGCTACAATTATATATATATATATATACATACACACACACATATATAGCTACAATTATATTGTATTAGATATATACATATAAAGCATAATTATATATACGTATCTATGTATACATACATATACACACATAAATATATACATGTACTGTATATATACACATGTATATATATTTGTATGTTGTATACATATATACATATAGATAGATAGATAATTAGATCGACAGATGGATCGATAGATAGATAGTATTCTTAATTTGGGGGTTTAGTTACCCTTTAAGTCATGTGAAGACGGTCACGGTCACATTTAAAAAAATAAAACAGTCAATAGTCAGACAATTTAAGTGTATCAGGTGAGAGTCAGCAGCAGGTGGCACTTTATACCTCTTTATGACCAACACAATTTTTGCCATCTAGTGCCACCAGTCTTTGTAGTCAATATGAGCTAAAATGAAAGGAAACATACCTCATCAAACGAAGCTGTCCAGCCATCCTCAAAGGCTGTTTGCTGCTTCTCCTTTGCTTCAGCCATCAAGTATTTCAGGATATTCTATGGTAGGCAGCGCAAGAAGCAATGACACTGAGCACATGAAAATGATCACCGTGTACATTGGCGGAGAGACTTCTTCTTACCCGTGCCACCTTTTGTAGTGCATTCCCTTGAGAGTCGTACAGGCAAATCTTCTTTTTGACGATGTCAGCAGTCACCAGACACCAGTGAACTTCCAGATGGATGGGCACTAGGAGCAGGTTCTTTGAGAACAAATCCACCTGCTCGAGACGAGAACAAGGACCCAAATTTAATCTGCTCCTAATGACTCTTGCTCCATTTCTCAGGCAATCTCATTTTCAAATATCAGAGCTAAGCTGCATGAATGCCAAGTCGATACATCAGCAACTTTGATCACATCGCCTCCATCCTCACCTGCTTGGTCCATCGTTTTACTCCTTCATACCCCTTGGTCATGAGCTGCCGGTGAAAGAAGCTGTTGAGAAAATGGACCTGGAAGTGATGGGAACAAAAATTAGAATAATGAAACAAATACTTATAAAATTAGCAGTGGTCAGCACTGTGGCCTCACAGCAAGAAGGTTCCTGGTTCAAGTCCCGGCTCCATCACAGGATCTTTCTGTGTGGAGTCTCCATGTTCTCCCTGTTCCTGTGTGGGTTCTCTCTGGTACTCCAGCTTCCTCCCACAGTCCAAAGACATCAAGAGGGGACGAGGCTGATTGCTACTCTAAATTGACCGTAGGAGTGACTGTGAGTGTGAATGGTTGTCTGTCTCTATGTGTTGGCCCTGCGATGGACTGGTGACCTGTCCAGGGTGAACCCCGCCTCTCGCCCGTTGACGCTGGGACTTGACTTGCAAAATCATTTAGGGTTCTTCAAGCACTGTGAGAAGGTCACGATAGCACACAGCAAACTGTGTCAACCAAGGCCTGAGACACACTTCTTGTGGCCTTCTCTGCAGCATGTCTCTGCTGCGTCATTTTTGGCGTAGTTGTTCACACATGCTGCATCTGTGGGCAGCACTGCCCGTAGCGATATATGTGTTGCTACACAACATCATCATTCAAATAACAGGAAATGAATGAATTCTTACAATAAATGTGCTTTGCGGCATTTTTTTTTTTTTGAAAGACCTCCAAGAGATGTTGAATCTACAGTCAGTGCTGCTGATATGATGTCAGTGTGACTGAGGACCGGTTATTTCTCTGTGCATCGTGTTTCACGCAGTGAAAACTGGCGAGCCTCATGATCAAAAGGGTTGTGCATCTCCGGTTTACAGTGCGGCTACTCTAATCTGCTTGTCACCAAAAAAATGAGTTGATGTGCATTAAACATTTGTCTGACACAGATGCTGGACACGTGTCCTGGGTGTAACGAGACAAAGACGGCGGTAATCCTGTCCCTGTTTCAAGTCTCACTGCAAAGCTAAGCTAACAGACTACTGTTGATAGCTTTATGTTTAGTGCGGATAAACGAGATTGAATTAATCTTCAAACTGAACATTCCGCAACAAAGCCACTTTCCAAAAAAACGACTGCTTTATTTACTGGCAAGTCTGAATGATACATAAAGTTGTAGCACTTATGATTAGAAATGACATCTAACGTTACCTTGTGTTGGCCACAGTCCATGATCAGCTCTCCATACATATTCATAACCTTCAGAGGAAAACAGATGATACACCAGTTACACCAAACATTTACGTTTTCGGACCGTCACATCATAGTTTGAGATGATCACCTGGTCATTGAGCCAGTTCTGATCTGCCAATGTGGACAAATCATCCAGTGTCAGAGTGTGTTTCTTGAAGACCACACGGAAGGAGGGAACAGGTTTCTGAACCACAGCAGATCGGTATTTAGTCACCTCTAAGTAGATGAGATTTTTCCTGCAGAAGCAGAGGAAATAACTTTACAATAATAATGATAATAATAATGAGTGAAGAACATTTTAACCATGCAACCACACAGCCGTATTACTCTACTTGCCATTTAAATCCTTAATTTTTGGACATGAAGGATTTTGATTATAGTTTCTGCTCTGCATAACTCGAGTCATCACGAGTATAAAGGCTGTGTTTGTCACCTTTTTCTTTTCCAAGAATTATAGAACATAGCCCACAGACCTGTGACATGCATGCACGTGAACAATACAGATATAAAACTGTATCACTATACATATATATTTTCTATGTTAAAAATATAAGTGCAAGGTGAAAATAGTTTTGGCCACAAGTCACATTTTCATACCATCTTGAAAGCCACAGAAACTAACATTGATTTAAAATAGAAACATTTTATCTTGATAATAATTGAATACCAGCAATACCAGTAGTTGTTTAAACCAAAGAGCAAAGGGCTGGAGGGCTGCAACGCTCAGATAGTAAAAAGAGTAATTTGAAGATGCTCTCTGGCAAAAAAGACGGTAATTAAAATTTTTTTTTTTTTTAAAAAGCAAGGTGCCAAGGCGCTGCTCTTATAATTAAAAACGCTTTAATGATCAAACTTAAAAACAATACCAACATGTTTCGGCCAACATCTCGGCCTTCATCATGAATAAATGAATGGACACTTTTGACACTGCTTCCTCTAGATCACATTATTAGGAAACTCTCAATTAATTTTCACTGCTATGCAGACGACACACAACTGTACTTATCAATGCATCCTCATGAAATAAATCAGCTGACTAAACTGGAGGCCTGTCTGAAGGAGATAAAAACTTGGATGACCCATAATTGCCTTTTATTAAACTCTGACAAAACTGAAGTCATTGTGCTGGGCCCAAAACACCTTAGAGACACCCTACCTAATGAGACAGGTACCCTGGATGGCATCACCCTGGCCCCCAGCACGACTGTAAGGAACCTAGGAGTTCTCTTTGATCAGGATCTGTCCTTTAATGCCCACATTAAGCAAATTTCTAGGACTGCTTTCTTTCATTTACGTAACATCGCTAAGATCAGACACATCCTGTCTCAAAAAGATACATAAAAACTAGTCCATGCTTTGGTCACTTCCAGGCTGGATTACTGCACTTCCCTCCTATCAGGCTGCACCAGTAGGTCCCTAAAGACTCTCCAGCTGGTCCAAAACACTGCTGCCCGCGTGTTGACAAGAACTAGTAGAAGAGACCAGGTCTCTCCTGTACTGGCTTCTCTGCATTGGCTCCCTGTCAAATTTAGATTAGAATTCAAAATTCTCCTTCTAACTTACAAAGTCCTCAACAATCAGGCTCCTTCATACCTGACAGAGCTCATAGTCCCCTATTATCCAGCTAGAACCCTTCGCTCCCAGGATGCAGGGCTACTGGTGGTTCCTAGAGTTTCTAAAAGTACAATGGGAGCCAGAGCCTTCAGCTATCAGGCTCCCCTCCTGTGGAACTGTCTCCCAGTTTCAGTCCGGGATGCAGACACCCTCTCTACCTTTAAGAGCAGACTAAGACCTTCCTTTTTGATCAGGCTTATAGTTGAACTGCTTAGGCTGGGCCTTAGATATGCTGCTGGAGGCTTAGGCTGCTGGGGGATCTCCCATGGTGCACTGGGCTTCTCTCTCTTCCTCTCTTTCCTCTCTGTCCTCCTATATTTGTCATACATAAATCATACTCATCCGTATTACAAACTCATCTTCTTCTCCGGAGCCTTCAGGCTCCCCTCATCCCAGATCCTGGTGCTGCTGGAGGAGGCTACAGACCTGAAGAGGCTCAAGCTACCACCCATAGCTCCACCTGTTCATGTCCCCATCTGTCCATCAGTGTCTTCCCTTTCTCTCTCTCTCTTGATCTCTGTCCCACTCTTTCCTTCTGCATATCTGTCTTCCTCCATTATCTGTCTGACTGTAAGAACTGTAATAGTGTGACCAAGGTAACAGGGTTTACTCACCCAGTTACACAACAAACCTTCACATCTTGAAGTGTTCTCTTTGTGTTGCTTTCTATGTTGGGCAGACTATATGTCGCCTTCAGGATTGACTTGCATAATTGCAGAATTTTGATTATGCCATGGTGAAACATTTTAAGGAAGTACACAACGATAATCTGGCTTTGCGATGGATCATGTTCCTTTAACTTCTAGAAGAGGAGATAGACAAAGAATGTTAAATCAGAAAGAGAGTTGCTGGATGCATAGACTTCATACAATGACTTTTCCAGGTCTTAATTAGGGTCTTAGGTTAGGTTGAATTTATTTATATGTTTTTTCTTTCTTTGATTGCTTTGACTCATTACCTAATTGAGGCCTGTTCGACTACATGGGTTGACTCTGCCTCCTTCACCTGGAGTGGATCAGCTGATTAATTGGTGTGTCTTTGAATCTTGTCTGTCGCACTGTTTGTTACCCTTGCCCTGATGAAGGCCTAGATGTTGGCATTGTTTTCAAGTTTGATCATGAACTAGCCTATTTAAGTATAAAAAAAGAGTGCCTTGGCGTCTTGCTTGCTTTTTGAGATTACCAGTAGTTGTTGCATGACTCAGAAATTGAAAAAAAAAACCTCTGAAAATGCAACACCAAAACTTGTAGGATTCATACTCCAGCCCAAAATATAAATGGAAATGGAAAAATATTTCTCTTCAGTAGGAGCGTAAACACACTAATTTTTTAAAACTTGCAAATATACCAGGGGCAGCAAAATATTAACAAGAATTATTATCATAAACAGGATTATACCAACATAATTAATAATATAAAATAGCACATTGTGAAAATGTAGAACTGGGGAGTTCTGGTTGTCACCTCTACCTGTTATGTGTCTACGGGTAATTCAGAACCATGGACAGCACCCCAGCAACGTATTTATGAATGGGAGGTGTGGCTGAAGGTGTCATTCATGATACACACTGAGGAGGCAGCTGAGGAACTTCTGATTGATATTTTTATGGATAGACTCAAACTCAAAAGTCAATTATCTTGGTTGAAGTATGAAAAAGGAAAGCTTCTAGTGTGAGAAATCCACAACAGCTTTTATTTGCTGTTTTAAAGGGAATTTTTGATCCTCAGCAGTGCCGAATTGTGGTTTCAATTGGAAAGTACTGCTTCTGTGCAGTTACGCGGTATGTGGTGTGCGGATGCATCGTAGGAATTTGTACGGTCGAAGCTGTGGATCCAAACGAAAGGACGACCTGAAAGGAATAATATAGTGGTAAAAATATGACATCTGCAACCTACAAGAAAAGGGATAATTTTGTGTGTGTGTGTGTGTGTGACTTAAACAGGTTTTTTTCAAAGACCCATCCTCAGCAGGCCATCACCGATACCCATATCTACTAAAGGTAAGGCCCTTACTGTGGATGACTACCTCATACAGACCAATTTCAATAAATCTGGCATAACCCTTTAAAATGTACCTGTCTTTGAAATCCATGTTAAACCTCCTTTTCAAGTGTCTCAGCACGTCACTCATCTGTAGAGGGATGAAACTTCCGTATATCCTGTAGAAGTCATTAAGAAATTCTAGAAGAGATTGGAAACACAGTCATCTAAGACAACTGTAGAAATTCAGTTCATTCAAGCTGTGTAAAAATGTCATACAGAAAACATACCCTGGATCTCCTTCACCAGTGCATTCAGGCCAATGTCCGTTTGGGGCCTTGTGTTTTTACTGGTGATTCTGTCGTCGGAATCTGGGATTAGACCCTGAGAAGCAGCGGTGTGTTGTCCTGATAGTTCCTTAACTGCAGCTGGAATCATTGTCCGTTGTTTCTTGTGTAAGAAGTGTGTAACTAATCCACATTCACCGCCGTCTTTACTCTTTAGGGGTCTGACTGCGAGAGAAGGTTCTGGGTTCTCTGTAGTTTCACTAAAAGTTTCTATTCCTTGAGAAGGCACCATCCCAGTTGTTGGGGTTTGACTGATGGTGAAGTTACTTGTCTCTGTAACCCGGCTGTGCAGGGACTTAGATGTCATGCAGGATTCTGATGAAGCAGCAGATTCACACAGTGTTAGGAGGACATTCTGTCCTCTGGGTGTGTCTGCTGAGTCTTCACTAGCACATCCCACAGGTGATGCAAGAGCAGAATGACTGACTTCGGAATTTTTGACGTTTGGAACTTTTATTTTACTTTTCCTTGAATGTGTTTTTAAGGTAAGGGAGGTGCCAAAGCTCCCACTCACTAGTTTTTTACCGAGGGTCAAACCAAAACGGCATTGTTCTCTCCGCTTCCTCCACATCCAGAGCTGTAATTTACAATACAAGCGTCTCTTTGCCCGCCTGGTGAAATGAGAAACTCCCTTGACTGAAGACATGAAGTCCTTCCTTCTCTTGATGCATTTTGCTTTGTTTTGGCAGCTCTGCGTCTGGTGCATCTGAGACGGACTGACTGACAGACTTCAGTGAATGACAGAGGATCACATGAGAGCATGAAGTGTAGGGTCTGAGCCAGACACCTTACAAACAATGCTGCTGACTGTGGACTTGTTTTCTCTTCTTCGGGAGAAAGAGACACTCAGGTCCAAGTCCATGGTCCGTCTTGCCTTGGTTTAAGTCAACTGTGTTAATCCTTATGGTCCACAGCTCTAAACTTTGACATCGTGCTGAATTTCCTCATCGCACAGTCCTTTGATTCCTTCCTGATTCCCCTGTAGAGACTTGTACAATCTGACCATCTGCTGCACAACATAAAGAATTTTGTAATATAAACAAACATGTCTTTGCCAAGGTGCAACTCGGTTCAACTATATATTAATAGATTATTTTCAGTTCATCAACAGAAATACAGAATAGTAATAACAAATAGAAGAATAGTTTCATTCAAATTAAATAAATGGAAAAAGGGATGAAAGTACATAGCAAATATGCAATGTTTGGTTTGCACGTCAACATGTAGCACAACAGGAACAATATGGAGTCAGACAATGAGTCCAGACCCTGGCAATTGAATTTACTGGCTGTTGTCTTCTTGCTGTAGTTTTTTGCCTCCTACAATTTACATGGATATTTTAATACAAAGTGCATTTCTATGAACTTTAACATTAACAAATTCAATCTCTCATCAAATCTTAATCATAAGGTTATTTAATACTATCAGTAACTGTTACTATTAAACAGAAATTACATGTTTTATTGTGAAGTATTATTATTTAGCTGTATCTTCCCACAGTTTCCCACCCTACCAGACAATAATGACAAATATTTTCTTGTTTGCATCAGCAAGTCAAGCGAGAAATGAAATTTTCAATGCATTTACCCAAGTATTATTTACTCATGCTCTCAGATTTGTACCTCACTAATCTGGACAACATATTTGACTCCTCAACTACATGTTACTACACGCATCACATGTTATTTGTGTTTTTCAAAATCATCAGAGGCAGAACGATAAATTAATCGTAACCATAATAATCAACTTCAAGCTTCAACATGAAGTAATAATATCAATATGAGGAAACAAAATTACAAACAAAAAAACTCACCACCAACTTGGGCCTTTCGGTTAAATTTCAACACATATTGCTGATAATTATTGTGCACTCTTCCTTGATTTTTGAGTTTTTCGCTACGTAAAGTGACCTTTATTACCTTCGTTAATATTCCTCAAAGGCACTAAACAGTTCTCTATGTTCTGTCACAACGTATTTCAAGCAACACACGACACAGTGAAATCGTCTTTGCTTCTGGTACTTTCAAAATCCAATATATACAAATAAACAAGTAAACCGAGATGGAAAAAACAAACGTCTTTTCAAAAGCTGTGCATCTACACGTGTCAAACACATCCGCTAACACAGCGAGGAGGTCGTAAACGAAGTGTGCGGACACAAATGGTGAGCAGCTACCCGCAAGCGCTCTTTCTTACCGTTTCCGTCTCGCTTGGTTCACGGAACCATGGCAACGACTGGAACTGTCGTTGCATTGTCGTCTACCATGTTTGCCTCCAAGAGATTTTGCCACAAAACTGTTTAATTCTCGGTATATTCCACCGTTCTGAGCCGAACCCGAGGCGCATTTGGCGACATGTATACAATTCATTGCACGTAAAGAGTCGCATGTTGATTACGTCGTACTAGTGCCGACCAATCAGAGTATGCTAACAAGATCATGGATATTTATCTTTGTTTTGTTGGAATGATTTCCAGTTCGTATGAAGCAACTTTATATTTACCAACAACTTATCATTTGTTTGGTGTCACTTTTTTTAATTTGAGAATTAAATCATGATATAAATTCTCTTCAGGTATGAAATGGAATGTGACTTTAGTTCTACAACATAAATGGAGAGAGGCTCTTAGTGACCTGTGATAGACAAGAAGCTGGTTGCAAAACTTAAAATAATAGCCACATAAAAGGTGAACTTTATTATTAATTGAACCTCACTTCCTGCATATTGGAAGTTTGGGCTTTTTTACTTCAAACTTCACATTCCGAACAAAAGGAAGTCCATTTTTAGATTTTTCAAAACGTACAATATCACAAATGTCCTTGAAACACCAAGAGTGAGATGTGTAGATGTCTGTGCTTGGTAGAGAGGTTTTAATGAATGCAATACTGTAGAAATAAATACAAATTACAAAAGGAGGATAAGTCTATTATTGTGTTTTTTTAATAATACAAAGTTATTGCTTCTTCAATTTGGAATATTTATTTGTGCAAGAAAATAATTAATTAATGATCAAGATTTACTTTATTCAAAGGCACAAAAATTTCCTTAAATGTAAGTTTTTTTCAATTATCGTAAATCTCATTTTTAAGAGTTGTATGAACGACAGTGACTGTCCATCCATCCATTTTCTTCCCTTTATTCCTGTTCAGGGTCGCGTGGGGGCTGGAGCCTATCCCAGAGGCTTTTGGGTGAGAGGTGGGTTCACCCTGGACAGGTTGCCAGTCCATCACAGGGCCAACACATTCAGACAACCATTCACACCTACGGGCAATTTAGAGTATCAATCAGCCTCGTCCTCTCTTGATGTCTTTGGACTGTGGGAGGAAGCCCGAGTACCCAGAGAGAACCCACACAGGAACAGGGAGAACATGGAGACTCCACACAGAAAGATCCTGTGCCCGAGCTAGGACTCGAACCCGGAACCTTCTTGTTGTGAGGTAACAGGGCTAACCACTGCACCACCGTGCCGCTGCCTAACAGTGATTTTTTTACTTTACAATTTATTTTTCCATTGCTATATCTATCTATCCTATTACACTGGCCTGCGTTTAAAAACTTTTTTAAAAAGGTCAAAGGTTTTTCACCTGATTTGTGTATATTTTGGTGCGCTGAATCCAAAAATAACACCCATTTTCTTTGATCAGGTCAAGTTTTTAAGATGTGATAAGTGCACGTTTTGACCCTCAAATAGTACTAATTCAAGAAAAACAAGGCTTTAGCTGGCCCAATCTTTGATTTTATATTAAAAATGAAACTATGGCAGCTTCAAACTGAAACAATTACCGAAACTGAATATATCTTTTACTTTAGGGAACTGAAACTGGAACTGAACTTTAAAAATGTTCTGTATACACCTGGGTGTATATGTCTTTAATTCTTGGAAACTGAAACTGAAGCTGTTTCTGTTCATACGTGGATGCTCATTTATTGTTCAGCAGAGCTCCAGAATGGATCGAAAATGTACAAATCATCCTGACAGGTTCTGTTATATATGTGGCACTGTGATTCTTCCTGGTCACCATGCAAAAATAACTGATTTTGTGATGAAGGCATATCATGCTTACTTTGGAGTTAAGCTTGGAGACCAGGACAAGCCATTTGCGCCCCATGTTAGCCGTAAACAATGTGTTGAGAACTTGCGGAATTGGAAAAATAAAAAAAGGAAAAGTATGCCATTCGCTGTTCCTATGGTATGGAGACAGGGAAAAGATCATGTGACAGACTGCTATTTTTGCATGACAAATCTTCAAGGAATCAATCGCAAGAACATGCATTGTGTTAAGTATCCTGATATTCCATCTGCCATAAGACCAGTCCCTCATGGTCCAGACCTACCTGTTCCTGATCCAGATGTTGCAAAGGAATCTAGCTCTGAATCTGAATCTGATAACACACCTGACAGAACAGATGGTGAAAAAAACATGCCAGAAGAGAATGACCGGCCAGTACCTCTAACCCAAGCAGATCTCAATGACCTCACACGAGACTTCAACCTCTGAAAAGGAATCAGCTCAGCTTCTGGGTTCTCGTCTTCGTAAGAAAAATTTGCTCTCACCTGAAACAACGTCCTACTGGTACCGAGAGCAAAGACAGAGAATTTAGACAGTTCTTCACTCGCCAGAAAGACTCGTCGTTGGTTTACTGCAACAACATTGCTGATTTGATGAAATCAATGGGGCTGGACTATGTTGCTACAGAATGGAGACTTTTTCCATAATGGAAACAAATATTCTTCAATCCTAATTGGTTATTCTATGTGAATGAAAGAAACCCACTACAACATGGATCAGTTGCTGTCTGCTCTGAACTACCATGATCATGGTTGGTTGATGTGTGGAGATCTCAAGGTCGTTGCATTGGTTTTAGGACTACGGGGTGGGTACACAAAGTATCCATGCTTTATGTGTTTGTGGGACAGTCGGGCTGACGATCAACATTATATAAGGCAGGAATGGCCAACAAGACAAGGGCTGGAACCGTCCTCTTGTTGAGCCAAACAAGATATTACTTCCACCCTTACATATCAAATTGGGACTTATGAAGAACTTTGTAAAGGCAATGGACAGGGAAGGCAGAGGGTTTAATTTCTTTGGCAGAAGTTTCCTAGGATAAGCTGAGAAAAGCTTAAGGCTGGCGTTTTTGATGGGCCTCAGATACGGGAACTCATGAAGGACTCAGTGTTTGATGCTGTGCTGAGTGCCACTGAGCTCTCTGCTTGGTTGTCGCTTAAGTCAGTAATTACGAACTCTCTTGGAAACAAATCGAAAGAAGTCGACGAACTTTTGAAGAACTTTCAAAAATTAGGGGCTCGCATGTCAGTCAAAATGCACTTTCTACAGTCTCACTTGGACTATTTCCCTCAAAACTGTGGAGACTTCAGTGAGGAACAGGGAGAGCGCTTCCACCAGGACATTCGTGTCATGGAAGAATGCTACCAAGGCCGGTGGGATGTGAATTTTCTTGCAGACTACTGTTGGTGTTTAAAACTGGACGTGGTGGCTACTCAGCACAGGAGAAAGTCACTAAAAAGGCCCTTCATCCATGATAAGCTTTTGGGTAATGTATAATCATTATTTTCTGAAGTTTGTTAGATAAAATGCTTGCTTTTTGTGAAGCACATTATCCGAAATAAAAGGTAGTAAATAGTAATAAAGGGAGTTAATAACAATTATTTTACAACCCCACATCTCAAAAACTTGACCTGATTGGACAAAATGAGCATGATTTTTGGATTTTGCAGAGCAAACTACCCTAAGATCACCTATCACATGCTTGACCTTTTTTTCTTGGCAGGCCAGTGTTCCAGTCTTCTGCTCACTTTCATTCATCCATCCATCCATCCATTTTTCTACACTGCTTATCTGTTAAAGGTGGCGTGGGGGCTGACGCAGAAGGCGGGGTTCACGCTGGATGGGTCACCAATCCATTGCTGGGCCATCAGGAGCAATTAGGGGCTCAGTAATTTGCACAAGGACACTTGGACATCGTCGAGGATCAAACCAGTGACCCTCCGGTTGCTAGACAGCCACTCTACCTCCGCCCCACAAACTATACTTTCAAATTACTAGAATGACACATTCCATTAACATTGGACCTTAGGACACCCATCCATCCAGCCATCATTCATCCATTTTGTACCACTAATCCTGTTAAGGGTCGCGGGGGGGGGGGGGGGACTGGAGCCTATCCCAGGTGGCCTTGGGTGAGAGGCGGGGTTCACCCTGGACAGGTCACCAGTCCATCGCAGGGCCAACACATAGAGACAGACAACCATTCACACTCACAGTCACACCTACGGTCAATTTAGAGTATCAATCAGCCTCGTCCTCTCTTGATGTCTTTGGACTGTGGGAGGAAGCTGGAGTACCAGAGAGAACCCACACAGGAACAGGGAGAACATGGAGACTCACACAGAAAGATCCCATGATCAAGCTGAGAACTTCCTTGCTGTGAGGCGACAGCACTCGTGCACCACCGTGCTGCTCCCCCTCTTTGGACCCAACTAATAAATTAAATGACCTCATTAATTTTTGTTGTCTCTGCAGAATAATATTGTGACTATTGACACAGTAGATTTAAATTTAATGATTACTCCTGAAACAAAACTCACAGATGTAACACTTTGCTCTGTAGTTCTTAATTATATTCTTCTTAATAACATAGTCTTGATATACTCTAATACCATTCTGAATGGATGACATCTTTCTAATCATTGTCATAATTGAAACCCCTGCACACACCACTTTACATTTTCCTATCACTCAAAACACAACACATTGGTCTAATATATAACTGCCATTTTACTAAAGATGCCAGGTGCAGAAAACCAGAAAACTGAAATGTGAAACAGTGAAAGATAATAAAGCATAGAACTGCAGAAACAATTGGTTCTTCTCGATCTTTACCTTGTTTCTGTTTGTAACCTAGAGTGACATGATTGGGCAGATTGTCTCCTGGAGAGTAAATATGTAGGAAGCATCAACTAGAGTCCCCCCCCCCCCCCCCCCCCCCCCCGTGCCAACATCCGTTTTGTTTCAGCGTCATTGAGCAGACAACTGCTTCCATCTGACCTCTATGGAAAGGAATCATTGGTGACCCAAGGTAGAGCCCTTCTTACGTTTGTAATAGATTTTCAAGAGTAATGTTAAAGGTTTAATCATCAGCTGTAAATCATAGATTGTGGCGTTCTTTTTAGTCTCATCATAATCACAGTGAACCATACCGGATTTAAACCAGAGGCCATTCATCCCACAGGGCTTGGTCAGCATGCATTTGTTTTGGCAGCAATCCTAAAACAAAGTGCAGCCCACATGTGACGCAGGAGTCAGGAGGGACAGTCATGGTGTTTAACTTGGTTGTTTTTCTGTTTAAAGTACAAGATATAAAGCGAATGCTGCATGAAGTTTGTCTTTCTTCCTTTGCTCTTAACCGCTTGAGTGGTCTAATCCCTCTCTTACAGAAATGAATCCTCTGGGCATCACCATGGTTCTGGGACTCCTGGCGGGGATATGTGCTCAGACCAATGTGCTATATCCCGAATGTGACTCTCCTGAGGCAGAGGAGGCTGCACTGGTGGCGCAAGGTTTTCTAAATGCTCAGCATACTCACGGCTACAAATATGCACTGAACAGGATAGATGACATCAAGATCTACACAATGGTGAGTCAGGTTTTGTCAGGTGCTAAGTAAGACGCAAAATATTTAATTTTTGATTACTTAATTTATGTTCCTAAAAATGTCCATCTTTATGCAGATATTTGTACAAAAATGTAACATGAAGAAAAATTTCAATATTTTACTCTCCAATGTCTTTAGAAGCTAAATATGAATATTCGTGCAGGTAAATGTGAGACGATAGCATTTATTTAGCTGCTGTCATACAGTTTCAGCAATTTTAACATTATTGATCTTGATTTTTTTAACAATAAAGTATATTTTGTCTTACCTCTCCTCAGCCTGATGGAGATAGAACATATGCCCTGGACATAGACCTCTTGGAAACAGACTGCCATGTGTTAGACCCCACACCTGTTGTCAACTGCACAGTCAGACCCAAAGTACTGACGGTGAGACTTCTAAATATCAGTGTGCAAATGTTTATATCAATTATGGCAATGCAATCAAATGTGAAGATAATATACATGTAATGCTATTTACAATATTTTATTCTTTTTAGGCAGTAGAAGGGGACTGTGACGTGGTGCTGAAGAGAGTTGGAGGGGTTCTGACTGTCACAGCATTCAAGTGTAAAACTGAGGGTAAAACTCTTAATAGGAACACTTGCAGAACACACCCACACAAGTGTCACTCACAAAAATAATTTTTTTACCCTCTGATGACATATAGAATCAACTGAGGACCTGTGCTTGGGTTGTCCTGCCCTGCTTCCACTGAACCACACCGTAGCTCTGGACTTTGTCCAGGCTTCTCTGGCAACCTTCAACAATAGAACAGTCAACATGACTTTCACTGTTCTTGAGGTTGGGAGGATGTCTTCACAGGTGGGCTCATGTCATCTGCTCAAAAAAACTGTACGAGCTTAGATGCAAATATTTTCTTAGTGCATGTCAGTACTTGAGTATATTTCCATACCTTGTTTCAGATTGTGTCTGGTGGGCCAGTTTACCTGGCTGAGTATGTGGTAGTTGAGGCAAATTGCACTGATGATATCTGTGAACCCCTGAATGACGCCATGGCTGTAAGTGTACAAAACATTGAATTTCCCACAAGAACATGATTTTGGAGGTTTTTAAAATACTTCTACAACAGTTCAAAACTGACAAAACTAAGGAAAAATAATGGTTCTGTTTCCTCCATCAGGTACAAGGCATTTGCACTGCTAAAGGGCTGAGCATTGCTCACACAGTCGACTGCAAGATTTTTCCCTTTATGGTAAGAGATACTTATTATACAAATATTGTTAAATGATGAACAGAAAGTGTGATTATACAATGCTAAACTTGTGATTTTTATTAAGCCAATGTTCATGCAAAACATTTTTCAGACGCCTCTTGTAGATGCCAACAGCACTGCAGCTGCAGCTCCAGCAGTCCATGTACACAGGGGTAGCCTCTCACCCAAGCATGGTCTGAGACACCACAAACTGACTCCGCTCCACAACCCCCATGTCAGCAGCCTTTTGTCTGCAGAGTCAGCAGAGTCCAGTGAAGTTGTACCTATAGTCCCTGCTGTAGTTCTTGACCCACCCCCACCAGTAGCTGATCCAGCAGTGCCTGCCCCTGATCCAGCACTGCCTGCCGCCGATCCAGCACTGCCTGCTGCCGATCCAGCTCCAGTTTCTGAGTCTGCATCAACCTCTGCTGCCTCAGCCAGTGAAGAGACTCCCCTTACTTTAGTAAAGCGAGATTTACCTGTAGCACCTGCCCCTGAGTTTATTTACTCCACTGTTAAAGAGCCAATTTCCCTTGTACCAGTGTGCCCTGGAAGGATCAGATTCTTCTAAATGTTCTTGTTACAACAATACAGACTTTGTCCTGCTTTCTTCAGATCACTGGCCCTAGTTTAATTTATAGTTGTAATTAAATACATCCTGTTGCAGGTAGATATACCAATATAACTCGCCTGCTTAAGAGGAATAGCCATTAACAAAAACGGTCCAATTGCACAAGAGCTTTTTGTATTGTTAAACATCTGTTGAAACCTGTAACTGGATTGAAGATTCACATGTAATGCTGCTTAATAAATCTTTAATCTCAAAAGTGTTGTTCCCTGTGTCTGAAGACCCATGCCCATTTTTCTTCATTTAACCTGGGCTGATACATTGACAAACAAAATGGAAGAAACTGTAAAATGTCTTGTGTGCAGAGAATCAGTGACTGTTATTCGGGACCACTCAGTTAAGATAGGGGAATTAACAGGAGGTAAACGCAAATCAGGGTCAGAACTATATACACATATAGACTGAGAAATTCATTCACGTCATTCACGAAAGTCTCTGCATGTCTCATTAAAGAGGCAGAGATTCTTAGTGAGCCGAGGATGACTTGACACCAATGAGGGCAAAAAGACTGATATGCATAGGAGTGGTAACTTTAGACAGTCTTTTTACTGTATCCCAGTCATGATTTTGATTCTGACAGGGAAACTCACTGATAGCTGTGTTTTTGTGAAAATGGTTTAGCAGCTTTTTGGAATACTCCTGCAACCAACTATCTTATGAATTTGCAAAGAGGTCATTCAATGACCTAAATTAAGTGTTTTCAGTCACAACTTCACTTTGAGCTGTTACAGAAATGCCATTTTATAACTAAAATGGCTCGTGGCAAAACAAGATCCAAGTTAGGATACAAAGGGAGTGATGTTGATAGCATAACAATGAAAAATTTTTAGGTTTTTATAGCATTGTAAAATTCTGTGACCTACACCACCTAATGCTCCTCTTAAACAAAAATATAAAACCTCATTGGTGGTACTGCGGCAGGGATAGCGCCTTCATTTACAAATAGAATCAGTCTCCCTTATAATTACAGCAACAGGGTTAGTTTTACATAAAACCAGTTCATTTTCTTACAATGCTGAAAAAAAACTTTGCGATTGAATTTCCAGGAAAAGCTGGGTCTATTTTGCATCTACAACCATTGTGATGACAAGTCCACTCTAGTGCCTCCCCACCACCCTGTTCAGACCCTAAAATGCATTGGCCCACCAGGACTCTACCCAACTCCACCATTAGTTGCAGGTTTGATTGAAAGTCCATACAGAAACATTTGAGGGCACCAAAATTAAAAAGGCATCTATTCATACTATACATCTTTTGAGTGATTGCAACACAACTGTTTGTCGATGGTGTTTACTCATGCCATTGACTCTGTCTGAACCCGCTGACATTTCCACTTAGAGCAAAATAATCTTTTCCCACATTGTAAACACTGAAGTCTTGAACAGTAAGACACGAGTCAAATTCAAACTGCTTTAAAATAAGGTAGTTCATATTTGTATCTAAATTGCAAAGCACTTTATCAGTGTTTGAAATGAGTGACATCTTTAAAATATCTGGTAACAGTCAAGTTAATGTGTTGACATAAAACTAATAGTTTCATCATTATTTATACTTGTTTTTTGGGTTCAACCCATATATTAATGAATGTTTTACTCCAGCTACACGAATGGGTCAACGTTCAGGAGGCACCAGTTCATTGGAAGTCAAAGGACAATGCACTGTTCAATTAAGAAAAGCAAAAAAGTTAGATTCAAGTGAGCTGAGATGATAAAATTCAGAAAAAGTTAGACTCCATACCACAAGAGATAGGGATTTCCAAAGATTCTATAATATTCACCAATTTTTTTGGGATAATAAAATAATGGTCTGGTATAAGTTGAATTTGTTTATTCACATCTAGGCAGCTTAGTTTTTGCTTACAATTTCAAATTCCTCTTGGGGTAGGTTGGTTCCTTTATACAAAAATATACAATATTAGCATGAATATTGCTTCAGACATTCAATGAGAGTCAGGGTGACGTACCATGTTCTTCATAGTTGGCTGCAGAGCTCAGCTGTTCAAATGACTTCCCAGGAGCATGTGAATGAAGCCAACAGCTGGAACTCACAGGAGCAATGAATTCCGTCTTTGAAAGACTGGAGGAATTTAGAACTAGATTTTGTTGCCAATTCATCTTCCAGCCTTAACATGTCGTCAGCAAAACCAGTTAAAGGACTGGTTATTCCTTTCCCTAGTCATTTAAGGGTGTTGCCGTTTTTTTGTGGGGGGGTGCTGAGGATGTTTGTGATGCCTTGCAAGATTTTGTGCCTGGACATTTGTCACGTCAGGAATCGGATCCTTCAGGTGCAGCCGAGATTCACGCAAATTATTGGTCTCCTTACCAGGTGGGTCATGCTTTAGCAGAACATATCCTTTTGCTTCAGAATGGGACTGCCCAGTCTGATAAAGTTTGGAAGTACTTCGATATAGCTGAGGATGTGATGTGTTGTCAGGAACCAGTGACTTGTTAAAAGTAGGGGCTTGAGCATCTTGAAGCATGTAGTAAGTCATTAAATGAGGATCAAATTCACTTTGAAGCATAGGTTGGGTTTGCTCTTTGGATTTATTAGGTTTTTCTTTGGATGGGTGTAGTTCCTCAACGGTAGGTTTTTGATTTGCATGCAGCTGCTGCAAAGACTGGGTGATATAAGACATGGCATTTTGCCCAGGGGGATAATTAATGTTAACAGATGAAAATTTGCCAATTTGCTGTATCTCTGGCTCCTTTTGTGCCACTGGATTTATTGGCTCATTAACCAGAATTTGAGGTTGAGAAGGCAGGCTGGAATGAGGCAATTGGCTCTGTGGTAAACTTTGCAGTTCCTCATTTTGTTGTAAATATTGCCAATTGGAAAATTGTGGATTTTGTACAAAAGAGTACATTATTTCAGGATTTGTTGGCTTGTGGGGATTAATGCCCGATTGTGCAGCAAAGTTGTCATCTGGTGGCTGGACATACAGCCAATTTTCATTTCCAGATGGTAAGGACTGGGATGAAATTGGATCAGGGGTGATGCTCTGGGTGTCAGATCCTTCTGGTAATTTTTGGGGCTGAGCAAAACCTAAGCCACTGATAAACCTAGAAAATGTGAAGTCATTTGAAGAAATGAATGGGAGCCCTGGATAAATTGCAGGACTCTCTTTACCAGTTCCAGGAGGGACAACATGATGGAGATGTTGATGAAAAGCAATTTGAGGACAGCAGTTAAAAAAGCCAGTTGGGCAAAACTGAGGGCAATACATGGGTGACACATATGCTGTGCCTGGCTGAGAACCTTCGGGGATAACATCACTGGGTTGAAGTGTGGTGGACTTCAGGGGTTTTTCATTTCCACTTGTCCCCTCCTGTGGTCTCTTAGAAGGGGGTAATGTTACAGAATGGGGGCTTGAGGGCTGCTGTGGAAGAAAATATGGGTGTTGCATCTGCCCATTGTGAGGATTGATTGTTGGATGCTTTGTATTTTCAAAGGGACTTTTACCATTTGGCCCACTGACTGGTATTGCAGGTGGTTGAGGGTAAAGAGGTTGGTGTACATGTCCTTTCGGAGTTTCAGTGGGGGTTTCAAGGGAAGCTGGCTTTTTAATTGGTTCTTTTTCAGGCCCTGGCACTGGATCCAAGGGCTGAGGGTAGACTGGCTGCTGCCCTTGACCCCGAGGAGCTTCAGTTTGTGACGGCTGGGGTTGCTTAGGAGCAGATGTAGGCCCAGGGTAGAAGGGATAAGGGAAAACTGGCTGCTGCCCTTGACCCCGAGGAGCTTCAGTTTGTGACGGCTGGGGTTGCTTAGGAGCAGATGTAGGCCCAGGGTAGAAGGGATAAGGGAAAACTGGCTGCTGCCCTTGACCCCGAGGAGCTTCAGTTTGTGACGGCTGGGGTTGCTTAGGAGCAGATGTAGGCCCAGGGTAGAAGGGATAAGGGAAAACTGGCTGCTGCCCTTGACCCCGAGGAGCTTCAGTTTGTGACGGCTGGGGTTGCTTAGGAGCAGATGTAGGCTCAGGGTAGAAGGGATAAGGGAAAACTGGCTGCTGCCCTTGACCCGGAGGCGCTTCAGTTTGTGACGGCTGGGGTTGCTTAGGAGCAGATGTAGGCCCAGGGTAGAAGGGATGGGGGAAAACTGGCTGCTGCCCTTGACCCCGAGGCACGTCAGTTTGTGACGGCTGGGGTTGCTTAGGAGCAGATGTAGGCCCAGGGTAGAAGGGATGGGGGAAAACTGGCTGCTGCCCTTGACCCCGAGGAGCTTCAGTTTGTGACGGCTGGGGTTGCTTAGGAGCAGATGTAGGCCCAGGGTAGAAGGGATAAGGGAAAACTGGCTGCTGCCCTTGACCCCGAGGAGCTTCAGTTTGTGACGGCTGGGGTTGCTTAGGAGCAGATGTAGGCCCAGGGTAGAAGGGATGGGGGAAAACTGGCTGCTGCCCTTGACCCCGAGGAGCTTCAGTTTGTGACGGCTGGGGTTGCTTAGGAGCAGATGTAGGCCCAGGGTAGAAGGGATAAGGGAAAACTGGCTGCTGCCCTTGACCCCGAGGAGCTTCAGTTTGTGACGGCTGGGGTTGCTTAGGAGCAGATGTAGGCCCAGGGTAGAAGGGATGGGGGAAAACTGGCTGCTGCCCTTGACCCGGAGGTGCTTCAGTTTGTGACGGCTGGGGTTGCTTAGGAGCAGATGTAGGCCCAGGGTAGAAGGGATGGGGGAAAACTGGCTGCTGCCCTTGACCCGGAGGCGCTTCAGTTTGTGACGGCTGGGGTTGCTTAGGAGCAGATGTAGGCCCAGGGTAGAAGGGATGGGGGAAAACTGGCTGTTGCCCTTGACCCGGAGGCGCTTCAGTTTGTGACGGCTGGGGTTGCTTAGGAGCAGATGTAGGCCCAGGGTAGAAGGGATGGGGGAAAACTGGCTGCTGCCCTTGACCCAGAGGCGCTTCAGTTTGTGACGGCTGGGGTTGCTTAGGAGCAGATGTAGGCCCAGGGTAGAAGGGATGAGGGAAAACTGGCTGCTGCCCTTGACCCTGAGGCATGTCAGTTTGTGATGGCTGGGGTTGCTTAGGAACAGATGTAGGTTCAGGGTAGAAGGGATAAGGGAAAACTGGCTGCTGCCCTTGACCCAGAGGCATGTCAGTTTGTGACGGCTGGGGTTGCTTAGGAGCAGATGTAGGCCCAGGGTAGAAGGGATGAGGGAAAACTGGCTGCTGCCCTTGACCCTGAGGCATGTCAGTTTGTGACGGCTGGGGTTGCTTAGGAGCAGATGTAGGTTCAGGGTAGAAGGGATAAGGGAAAACTGGCTGCTGCCCTTGACCCCGAGGCACGTCAGTTTGTGACGGCTGGGGTTGCTTAGGAGCAGATGTAGGTTCAGGGTAGAAGGGATAAGGGAAAACTGGCTGCTGCACTTGACCCTGAGGCGCTTCAGTTTGTGACGGCTGAGGTTGCTTTGGAGCAGATGTTGGCACAGGGTAGAAGGGATGAGGGAAAACTGGTTGCTGCACTTGACCCTGAGGGGCCTCAGTGTGTGATGTTCGGGGTTGCAGAGGAGCAGGAGTTGGCTGTGTAGGTACTTCCTTTTCAGGCACTGTCATTGTGTAGAAGGGATAAGGAAACACTGGCTTGTGCACCTGACCCTGTGGGGCCTCTGGCTGGGGTAGTTGAGGAGCAGGAGGTGGCATTGTACCCGGTTCCCTTTCAGGGACTTGCACTGGGTAGAAGGGATAAGGGTAGACTGGCTGCTGCTCTTGACCCCAAGGAGCCTCAGTT
Organism: Aulostomus chinensis; assembly: GCF_037954235.1. Classification (NCBI taxonomy): domain Eukaryota; kingdom Metazoa; phylum Chordata; class Actinopteri; order Syngnathiformes; family Aulostomidae; genus Aulostomus; species Aulostomus chinensis. The sequence goes on from NC_141324.1 coordinate 12,698,653, forward strand.
TGTGGTAGTTGGGGTTGCTGAGGAGAAGGAGTTTTTTCTGTAGCTTCTTTTCCAGGCACTGGCTTTGGGTAGAAGGGAAAGGGGAAAACCGGCTGGTGCACCTGAACCTGAGGGGCCTCTGGCTGTGATGGATGAGGGGCAAGTGTAGGCCCTGTGTTGAAGGGATGAGGGAACACTAGCTGATGCCCTTGACCCTGAGGGTTCTCAGGGTGTGGTGGTTGGTGTTGCTGAGGATTAGGAGGGTTCTTTGTAACTGGTTTCTTTTCAGGCCCTGGCTTTGGGTAGTATGGCTGAGGGAAGACTGGCTGCTGCACCTGACCCTCAGTATTTTGGGTAACTGGAGGAGATGTAGCTTTCGATTCTAGTCCATGTGCAGGGGGCACATTGTCAGGTTTTGGATTAATGTAGAATGGGTAGGGGTAAAGATGTTCCTTTTGGCCAATTGAAGGTTTGGTCAATGGATGCTTTTCAGGCACATCTGGTTGAGGGTGCCAGGGTAGCAATGGAATGACTGAGTGGTACATTTGCCCCCCAGGTTTAGCTGGCAGCATTGTAGGAACTACTTGAGATGGCAAGCTTTCCTTTGTCTGTGTAACAGGATGCAGGATTGAAGCTGAAGTATGTGTTGGGCTTGATGGGGACACCCCTTGACCTGGTGTTTCAGTTTGCTGGTCTGGACTCTTTGCTGGGTTTTTTGTGGGTGCAGGTTCAGATTGTGACAGTGATGGACAGGAAATCTTGGTTTCTCCATCACAAGCTAGTTCAATGGTGTACATCCCATCCTGTAACACCAAATATCAATTGTTCACTTTATGCAGATGAAATTAGTGGGGGAAACAAAAGTGTACAGTTACCTTTTCCTCCACACAAGGTGAGTAGCGAACAGAGATGACAACACCTTCAGGATGTACAACCAGACTGATCCCGCATCTGGGTGACGCACTAGTCAGAGATTCCCAATTGCCATTCACTGCAAAGTAATACATTAGTTAAACACTCAGTTCCTCCCCTTTGAAAATAGTTGCATGCCAATAGTAAGCTATATTTGTAATGTTGACTACAATGTAAAACTCAAATGACAATATATGGTAGACAGTCTTCATGCCATCCTTCAAAATTTATAATTCTGCAATTGTACTGTAGAACTACAAGTAAACAGGTTACAAACCTATTTGAGTTATCACTACACAAACTCAATTGAAACAGTTAAAGCATGTTCAAAGTAATGTGATTATTGAAACTTGGGAAGGGCTCATTTCATGGGTTAAGTGTGATTTCAATTAAGTAAAAGACATAAAATGTGCATTGTGACCAACAAAACGAGCAGCACTCCCTCCTTTGTCTTCCTCTACAAAAATAGTTCCACACTAGGCTGTTATGTGGAGAGGTAGGAAATAGAATTTAGCAGCTTTGTTCATTTTCAGCAGGGCGGCCCAAATTTGGGCCATTAGGCTCACTTGGCCGATCAAATGTTGAAGTCGGCCCAACGCTAAAAACATGTATGAAATCAGTTTGCTGTATTGTATATGGTGAAGTAAAATGTTCTCATTGTATATACACAATCTGTAATTATCCTTTTTCATTATTTGATCAGGCTACAGTGTGATACTTTGCATCATCGGGTTGGCTGCACAAGTAAGAAAGTCAGGGCAAGATTTTTTTAAAAATTTTAAATCTTTCTAAAGTAGATCCCAAGGGTATCATGTCACAAAAGATGGTTGGGTCCTGCTAAATAAAAAAAGGTGAATATTTAACCCTGAAAAATGTTGTCATGCAGCTTTACGAGTTACGACACTGATGGTTCACAGAGAAATATAGGCAAGTAATCACAAAGCAATGTGGTGTATACATATAAAAACATTTTATTTAAATTATACTGTCATGATGGACTGCCAGTTCAACAGCATGATGTACAATAGAGTACTGTCTAGTACTGCAATCATGAGCCCCTTTCACACAGCACCAAGAACACGGGTCAACATGGGTTTTGGGGCACTCTGAAAGGGTCGACTTTGCATTTCGACCCGCGTCGACCGACTCGCCAAGTGACTCGGGTGTTGAGCGGTTCGGCTCGCCTGCAGTGTGAAAAAGGCAACCCGTCGTCTCAGGTTTCACTTCCTTGTCGCATCCTGATTTTGTCACTGTGCCGCCTGTCAGGCTTTGCCTGTAGCTTCTTCGGCTCCCTTTCAGACTCGCCAAAGCGCCATCCTCCTTCGCTGCATTAGCGCTCGGACATTTTCCATTATGCGCCGAGTTAGTATGCTTTGCAGAAGAGACAACATCGCAATGCACGCAACAACAACGTGGACGTTCGACTCGGCGACGTCCACGTTGTCGTTTGTTTATCTCGGCGTTCCACCGCACGATTGCGTGAAATGATTATGTGGTCAGCGCGATGACGTACGAATAACAAACAAAACAGGCACGCAGCCCTCACAGCGGGAGTTCAGACCCGGGTCTTCTGGAAGCTTGAACGTTCCCTATTGCCGAGCAAACGCGGGTCCAAAAACCCACGTTGACACGCGTTTTTTAGTGTGAAAAGGGTAATTGTTTCATGTTTAGTGCAACGCAGTGGACTGGCTGTCAAAAATGTTGGATTATCTTAAATAGATGTGCAACTTACAGTTTACTTTAATTTTGGAAGCAGATGCAGTCCATTCCGTTTTCACAACCATGCCCTCTGCATGGCAGGTAACCATTGGAGGATTGGATGTAGACTGTCTCATCAAAGGGCATGACATCCTCACCGGTAACCCCCACCAGCGCAATGGGAGTACATAAGCATCCTCCTGAAACCACAAGAGATAGATTCTTAATTACTGATAGTTAGGATCATAAAATACATGCACACCTCTTTCAAAATGTAGTATCCCACCTCAAGAGTAACAAAGCAGCCATCGTAAGGTGCAACTAAAACCATGTCTCTCCTTGTTGACCTGACAGAGTAACCACAGCTTGGTGGCAACTGGGATAGGGGCAAGGGAGAAAGGCGACTCCCTACAAAAGACAAACCATACTATTAACAATGCACTGCAAGTTACTCTGAGAATACTTATAAAAATATTAAGTGTGAATCCATGAGAACTTACCCCTGTCAACAAAAAGCAGAGATCCAGGGGTGGAAGCAGCATTGAGCACTTGAAGTTTCATGGAGTCACTTGTACATTCAACCTTTGGTTCCATTTTCAGAAGCTGGTCAACCATTGAGTTATGTGGCATTAAAACCCCATCACCTTGACCTTTAAGTGGAGTGGGAACCTCCCAACCTTTAAAAACCCACAATATACACACACGTGTGTGAGTAGCCTTTTTATTATTAGGGCCTACTAGTCTAAGAGGAGGTTACAATGAATTCTCTGAATAGGTAAGCTTTACTTACTCATATCAGCTTGGTAGTCTGAATGAACATCTGTGAGGTTCCTTGAGGATTTGGTTCTTGTGACTTTACCATCTTGCTGAGGATTTATCCCAATTAAGAGCTGGCCATGATACAGATGACTACCTTCACCTTGATGGCGACTCAGTGTTATCTTTTTTCTTAATTTAGCTGCAGTCTTAAGCCCTGTTAGTTTTGCGCAATGGCAAAGTGAACTAGCAACCACTAAAAGTCCTAAGCATAGTAAAATCTTAGAGCCCCCGATCTCTACACACGCCATTGTACCGAGAGAAAGCGCTGCACTCAGGTAGGGAAGCGTGCAGCGCAGGCAGATCTCTCCTCTACACAAACAGTTTTGGAGGCCGACTTCCGCCTAATTTGCGATTAAAGAAAAGTTCGACCACAACAGGTGTTGCTAATAATGTAATTAAAGGTGTGATCCCGAAAGAAACCTTTTTATTTTGACCTGGCTTTACGGGTTAAACAGGTGTAACTGATTATATTAATGGCTCCGTTGGATTTCGAATGTCGCCATTCCAGCCGGTCAGTGTTCAATTTAGAAGGCACTGGGCTACCTAAATGAACAGCCTAACATTGAAATGATATTAATAAAGCCTTTTATGATATAAGTCATTTTTTTCTGATGACACAAGTCCTATTGAAAGTCGTTCTTATCCTCTACCATTAGTTCACATCCAGGGCTGTCTGTTTTACTTTGATGAGCAACATTTGAATATTTTTACCTCAAAAATATAAAATATTTTTAATATCCTCACCCCATGCTTGGCAGTGCAGAGAGAATTTAAAAACCATGAGGATAAGAAGCAGTTATCTTAACATGCACAATTTTTTTTCCACATATATTGCTTGATTAAGCGTCTTGTTTGAAACCTCTGTAGTTTGATATTTGACCATTATCCTTACATTAGTTAAATGCTTGGATTTATCAACTTTATTCATCTTACATCTTATTAAAGCCACAAGTCATTGACTTATATGCTAATTACAAAATTCTCCAATTAAAAAAAAAAGTTAAATTGCTCATCTAGGGTAACACTGACGATAAAAATTAGCTTTTTTTTTTTTTCTCAGTGCATACCTCTGGATCTTTATGAGCCACTTTTAGGAAATGTTCAGCATGTTATTTTCTTTAAAACTGAAAACAAAGCCTGATGGCTATTTCTAAGTCTTTGCTTCTGACATTTCATGTGTACTCCCTCTGTCAATGACCCAGGCTTGCAAAAGCTTCAATTTTGGCAGAACACAACAGATGTCAGGAACAATGAGTTACAAATGGCCAACAGGCTTTTTTCCTGTCAGTAGACTAAACTGTGGGATACAAAACAATGGCCATTTTAATTTTGCACTGCAAAAGTATAGTACATCGTTAAAAAGAATACTGAATTGAATGCCAGGGTTAAACTAGACCGATTCAGCTCATGTACAAGTTTAATGATCACAGCAACAGACAGGCCATACTGGCTTTACCTCTGGTTGGAATAACTTTTATTTGATCCGTCTGTAAACAAGATGTCTCATCAATTCATGGCATTTGAAATAGCAGATTTTGTGGTGGAAAGAATTTCCAACTCAAAAAGAAGACAACACAAACTTTTTTAAATTCTGTACATATTCCACAAGAGTCTGGAGATTACTGATGCCAAAATATCCCTTAGGGAAAGTGCCATTCAAAGTTACTTCTTGCTGGGGTAGCAGGTAAAAATTCAACTTGTCATAGCAACACATCAGAGCAATTTTATGGCACAGAATACAGTTATTCTCAGAAATTTTTCACAAGACAACTTACAAATGTTCTTATTCCAACCAACACCATTTTCTATATGTTTTAAGTACACAGCATTTTTTTTCTTTTAAATATACTTCTAAGTACCTTACTATGACAATTTGTGAATACATCTTTGATGACTAAAGCACAAGGCAAATAATTCCAAGGTGTTGGAGCCCAACAGCCTGGGTTTACAGTCAAAATGCATCCATGTGGTAAAATGACATTGCCGTTTCACTGGTTAATGAGCAAGAAGTTAGCAACAAATTAGTGAAGAGAACTTTAGGTAGTGTTGAAGTCTAAAAAAAAACAACAAAAAAAAAAAAACAGTTAAATGTTTTACAGCTATCTGAAGTCATCTTCATGATACACAGTCAACAGGTGATGCTAACAATCATCTATCAGAATGAGCCACTGATAATCCTCATATTGACAATTGGTCCGGGGGGGGGAACGGGACCTTACACAACATTAGTGTGTACTTGTTTACAGCAAATTTTACTATAGCTGACAAATGTCTGCGCCGTCAGAGTTGGAATGTCCACTGAGACTCCAGGATGTGTTGAAGTGTGACAACTTGTCCTTACACTACACTCAAACAACCCAACACCACATCATTAACTTTTACAACCACATTCAGGTACAACAGCAAAAGCGTGTGATGGTGGGTAAAATAAATTGTGCTTTGGCAGCAAACTGCTACACATACAGACTTTGTTGTTCTTTCGTGGAGGCTTGACGATGGATGCAAATGAAAGGTTGATTTTGGCTATTATGAAGATGAGGGCTGGGACCTAGCTGCTTCTGAGGATATGCATGCAACTTTTTAATGCCAACATGCTGATGAGGAGAAAAACAGAACAGCATCTCTACGTAGTGCTCAAATAGCTCAACTAACTGGCCCCACCATCTACATGTGTACTTTCCCTTTGAATATAAGCTATTTGTAAAGTGAATGGTATGCAAAGCAAGTCCAAATTTGTTGTACACTTTTATTACACTTTGCAAGTTTTTTTTTTTTTGCACACTCCTTTGGTTCAAAAACATTTAAACAATTTTAATTCACATGCCATCACTTGAGTGACAAACCAAGAAATACAATGTTAAAGTGGAGAGGGGGAAACATACAAACAAAAAACAATAAAACAGGGTTGCGGCGATAACAAAAAGGCTGTGTGTGTGTAATTATATATATATATATATATATATATATATATATATATATATATATATATATATATATATATATATATATATATATATATATATATATATATATATATATATATATATATATATATATGTGTGTGTGTGTGTGTGTGTGTGTGTGTGTGTGTGTGTGTGTGTGTGTGTACAAGAATAAAAAGACTGGGGGGGAAGTAACAATGCTTGTAATCCTGGAAGCAGTGTCAACACAATATGGTGAGTGGGAGTGAGCTGTTATGTTGATGAATGGGTAGAATAGTTGGAGAAGTTGCTTAATATCCAGACTTCCTCAGGTATTCAGCCATTGAATGTGCTTTCTTGTTAAGATTTCCACCATGGACCGCCTCCTTTCCCATGACTAAAACCAAGACTGGAGCACACAAGGAAAAAAGAGAAATGAACACATTTGAAGAGTCTCCTCCCCCCACAGGATGAAGGGGAGGGACAAAGGTGACAGCATCTTACCACCCTTCATTGCTATCAAAAGTTTCCATGAAATTTGACTGCTTGCAGGAGAAATCTTAACAGCAACATTTCTTTTCTCTTCTTTTTGTCCCTCAATTTTATCTAAGTGAAATTGAAAACATTAAAACCCTGAATCCCTCAAGTATTTTGCCATCGAGTACGCCTTCTTATTCAATCCACCTCCATGGACCCCTTCTTTGCCCATTACAAGAACCAAAACTGAAAGAGAAAAGATAGGAAACAAAAGGACAGTTAAGAAAAGGTGAAGAGGTACAGCAGCCCATTCCAAATCTTTCAGTGATTCCACCAGTGTGCCGTGAAGGGGTAATTCACTGTCCTACAGCGCCACCTTCTGCAGGTTCTCTTTGCTATGGAATACTTTTCCAGTACGACTGCAATTCTGACTGCTGCCACATTATAATTTGGATTTGGTGTTCAAAATTTATCATAACTCCCTAGTTTAATCAACTGGAAATAGACAGGGAGGGAATTAATAGAGATTTTAATCCAGCATAGTAAAGAGTAGAATACCTCTGTAGGGCCAAGTACTTTCTGTGATACTTGAATTTGATGGAAAAAAATTGGAAAGTATCATAGCATTTGAATGCATGAGTTTCTACAGTTGCCAGTTTCTTGGGCAGGACTCAGCTCCTGCTCCAAAACACCCATCACAGAGCCTCAGAGGGCTGAAGTAGTGTACTGATATAAAAGTGATACGATTCTCAAATGTGATTTTGTTGCAGTCCTCGGTCAAAATAAAAAGTAGACAATAGTACGGCTCAATTTAGAGTTGGGAAAAATCCAGATATGTCAGGAGCCATATCACAGATTTCATAGGGCCCTTTCATGACTTACGTTAAAAAAAAAAAAGACATAACAAATAGAAGCTGCAGGGAATCTAAGCAGTGGCTTCGTGGCCTTTTGATTTTTGCAACTGAACATTGACGAGCCAATGAACAGTATAAATATAGATTACACATGATAGGTACTTGTACTACATGCAACAGTTTGTGCATTTGTGATGACCCTTTGGAAACGACAACATGCAGAGCAGGAAAGCAACAGGCGGAAATGTCTGAAGGGAAAAGCAAACATTGATTTGGAAAATAGAATCTGATTCAGCGTTTCTCATGTCAGGAATAAAAGACAATTATCCTTTTACCCAATACAGTTGAGAACTGTTTTTAAAAACGGCCTGTCAGGGTTTGTTGTTCAAGTGGACCCATACTGAGATAGAATGGCTTGCAAACGCTACCATCTTGTTCTCAGAACCCCAACTGCAGAGAAATACTGAAGCAAATCAGAAAATGAAAACCACAGGAGCAAACAGGTGGGGTAAGTGAACACTATCTTATATGAGGCTAATTCTGCTAATAGGAATATTAATGAAATCTATGGGAGAGTTGCAGTTGACAAGTCTGCATCTACGCCAGTAAGCCATCCGATGGCCTGTTGCCTAAATGAAAAGTGAGTACTACCGAGACACTGATTTTAAAATGGTTGCAAATCAGAGTGGTAGCAACTGACTATTATTTAGTGAAGAAAGAGCAAATTGGTATTTATATGTGCTTGCTTCTAATCAGTGGGCACTTGCAGATTTTCAACTAACATTACAGTAAAGCCAAAACATTCCTGTATTCACACGCTGATCAACTAAAATCAAGTAAACAAAAAGGTCAACTTGGGCTCTAAGGAATTGTGATTTTTTCTAAGATATTCTGACACTGCAGAGAACAAATTAACCATTCCAAGGAAATAATGGTGTAGCTCAAAGTTATGAGATTTGTTTTGACTGAAAACAGATTGATTGAAAAGAAGACGATATAACCCTTTGCTGCAAAATATGGGAAAGCAGACTTGTTTGATTTGTACTCCCTCATGTCTCCTGCTATATGGGATCTAAAGTGATGAAATCTTGTTACCTTTTCCGGCTCTTCCCACAGAGACATTGTATGTTGGTTCTCCTCCTTGGCTCTTTGTCCTCAAGTCCATTGTCCAGTCTCCATCATCCTGGAGGCTGTCTCTGAGGACTGAACACTTCTTTGAACCCAAAGTGAGGCCACTGGTGTAAAAGGTCTCCCTGTCTTTACCAATGAGGACATCAATTTCTTGAGACTGAAATACAGACAAAACCAGAGAACTGAAGCAAATTGCTTGAATTAACAAAATCATTCTGAGCATAAACCGGACTACTAGTCCTCAGTCATACATGCAGCTGCAACAAGTCGTGTAAGTGACAAGATTACAGAGTAGTGATAATCTCTATACTGTAAAACATTTCGGCAACTTCACCTGCAACAATGGCAAATACTGCTGATTTCAGGCTAGAGAATGATTTTTAATCACATTCACTTGTTACTTACTGTATGCCACACTAAATTCGATAATTACACAAGTGATACTGGGCACGTTTAAACGTTTTATCGGTTCCATAATGGGAGACGAATAAATTATTTTTCAGATTACTGACAGTAAACCTATCAATCTTGGACCACTAGTGTGATAAAAATTTATGACAATCCCCTTAGATGTTACTGTAGTTGAGGCAGTGAAATAAATTTTACAATTCAAGCAATAATCTAGGCTAATAGCGTAGTGAGTCTACATCTGCAAACTCACAATGAATGAATAAAATATCACACATGGACGTCACCTCGAATTATTATATGTGACAGTAGGAATAGCTTAAAATCATGAAGCAAATGTGTTCATGACAGGCTAACACAAACTCGGGCATACAGCCTTTTTAACTCACAGGTAACCGGAAAGTAGCGGCTTAACATTCGCTAATCACGGAGGCTGTGCACACAAAAGCATGCACGCTCCTTTAGCTCAACCAAGGCATTCGCTGGTTTTATTATTAGCATGCAGCTGATTTATTGGTCCCTGAGATGTTTATTAATGCTTCGTACATGTCTCCAGAATGCCTTGAGCATTTTGGCACACGAATACCTCAATAAATGGCGTTATGTGGTCCACACGAGGTCTAACCCTGCAGTTTCTCTGGCAGGAAATAGCTGCGACAGGCCACTTGAGAGCTAGCTACAGCGTATTAGGCTAGCATGGTACATTTAGCCTGCTCGTCGTTTATACCCTGAGAGGTAACGGAAAACAGTTACCCCGACCGGTGAGCATCTGCGTGGGTGATTAATAACAACAATGTCAAACGGAACCACACTTCCACCGCATTGGCCTCAGTTAGATTACTTACTGTGATATTATTGAAAGTACCGCCCGCGTGTGCTGCCCAAACATATTTGGCGTCCGTATAACCAACAATGGCGCTATCCTGACAGCTGCCATCGGCCATCAGGTTTTCCACGTAGCTTTGCCAAGACATGTTAAAGAAACTGCTGCTGTATAAAAATCTCTAATGCTTTGAAAAGGAAGGTCTCCAAATGAAAGAGAATCAAATTGGGGGGGGGAGCCCTATTGACGAATTTAGATTCTCCAATGTAACCCGCACTCCGACGTTATCCAACGTCAAGGCTGGGGCAGCAAAGAAAGCCAGGATAGTGAGGCAGCGGCTGGGTGTAGTCCGAATCAGATCCCTCCGCACAATGAGCTCCCGGCGCTTTTATGGCAGCAGGCGGCGGAATAAAGAGGGACTTAACGGCTCAGCCAAGAGTTGCTGTCTGAGGGAATGCTGGGGTACACATAGCCTACAGGCTGCTGGGGATTTACTGATTGACTCATTTTGTCATTCATTCTTTCATTCATTGGGCTTGTTTCCATTTTGTAAATAACATGATAAGATGTCACACTAGTAGGAGAGATTTTACAGTTGCCATCATGCACACAGGCAACATCATACTTTACACTTCCTGTGGGTGCTGGTTTTTGAAATTATCTTTCCCAAATTTTTGAAATGGTTGGAGCCTGGTTGAAACTGGAAAACCTTTTAAATCCACCTATACTCTTTTGATAAATCTTGAAAGATGAATATTTTGCTTTCTTTGTGCCAAATGATGTTCGCTTCTATTTCTCTGAGCAAATACATTTCTGAGGATACGGACATGATTTTATATCATTCTGTGTCCATCATGGTTTCATAAAATAGAGGAGATCTTGTGTCAGTTTTTGTGTGTCATACATAGATTTGGGGTTTTCAGAGAATTTTCTCAAATGGGTTGAGATAGGATCCTATAATCTTTTTATCTTTTAATTTCAGAAGTTATTTATATTTGAGTAGATGACGGGCTTCAAAACTGACGAACTAGCTCTTCCCATCCACATATTTACATAAGCAGAGGGAAATGTTTCCAAAAGGAAATTCTTACCTTTGATGACATCAGGGATCAAATATGATGCCTTGACAAATTCCTAAATTGTTAAGTCCATGTTTGCATCACCCTGTTGTCATGCTATGCCTGGCATTACAAAAGCGAATTGTTTCATCATGTCCTCTTTATAAGTCATATTAAGTGATGAAAACAAAAGGTCATTTTACTTTAATCCATGATCAAGTTTTCTATTATAGTTGCTCTGTTTTGGGGCTAAAAGAATCTGGCAGGCCCAACTGGATCCACACACAGATAACCTGTTACTCTACTTTGTGAGTGACTCTATTGATTGTTTTTGAATGCTGCCAGTAGTGTAGTAGTTTCATATGTCTCCTCTATGACCCCTGAAGGTTGATCCAACCAGGTCGCATCAAAATGTAATTTTTATTCATGACAGATGGCAGCTCAAGATTGTAAGGTCCCTTTTACTTTTGTAATTTCTTAAATTTACAAAATTAACATAACCAAAGAGCAATGTTTGTGGAAATGTCCGTTGACTATGGGCATGGCTCATGCCCATAAAGAGGAGCAAATAAGAGTCAGATCTAGCAGTTTTATGATGTGATGAGTAAAACACACAAAATGCATGATTTCTGATAAAACAGCATTGTTGTTCTGTTTCACTGTTCACTATCAAATAAACATTTTTTTTATATCTGGTTTCGAGACCTCTGACTAATTCAAAAATACCTTTTTGGAACAACTTTGAAATAAGAATTAATATTAATATCAATATCAATAGCCATAAAACAATCTTATTCGGGGTTATAAATCGGGATAACAAAAAAGAAAGAAAGATGTTTGGCACACTGGAAATGCATTCCTTTGCCACCAGGGGCCGTGTTTCCTTCAATTTCTGGTTTGCTGCTTCTCTCTGGTGCAGGGCCATAAAAAACTGCATAAAAATTGCACATAATAATTGAATGGTTAAAGTATTTTTATGTGTCACTCTATATATATATATATATATATATATATATATATATTTGATATAGTATTATATAGTTTTTGTTCACCTTAAGTGCTTCAGCTTCAAGTCAATTCCATTAGATGATGGGGGGGTCGATAGATCATCAGATCCCTATGGACCAGAACCAGCCAAGTTAGATTTGATGAACAATAATTGTGTATCTAAATGTGAGGGTCAGTTATTTACTACAGTATATCTTATTTGAAAGGTGATAGCTATTGCAAATGAGGATTAAGTGGAAGCGTTATATCAATGATCTGGAACAAATTAAAATTAGAAAAAGACTGTATGAAAGGCTGGACAACAATTTCACTGTGGCTGATTTTTTTGATAAAGCATTCTCTTGGTATTATCAAATGTAAGTAGACTTATGTTCAAGCATCTGCACATGTTGCACTTGAAAATATCTGCATACTGTAAGTAAAGTAAACATCTTTCAACCATGTGCTTGCTTTTTTGGACACTCAAGGACAGGAGCAGAGGGGTTGTTGCAAAATGATGCTGTTCTCCTTTAGTGTTATTACTTTCAAGGCGTACTCCAAAGTAGTGCTCTTAAATTATTTTATCCGTGAGGGACAACCAAAGTCGCTAAAATGTTCAATTTTCTGATTTTATTGATGGACCATGAAGGCAGCTCTAAACGCATCGTACGTAAACATCCTTGCGCACTGTAGCTACCCACGATGCAGCGCGGTTGCATACAACATAGCCATCTTGTCAAGAGTGACTGAGTGAGGGAGGTAACTGTGGCCGCTGTTTAGACTCGTTTGTTTTTTTGAAATTTGGGATTTTTTAAAAGCCTTTTTCCTCCCTCGACTGGCGTTAGCTTTATATCGAGGATCGCCTCCGAGTGTCTTCCAGCTGTAGAAGTGAGCGGGTACAACGGACTGCTTTCGAGAAGATGTCTCGCATACTTGTTCCTACGTAGGGGGAGTGTGCAGCACCCAGTTGGCTTGACTTGCTAGCTTGCTCGGTGAGTGTAGGGCTACGGGCCCACCTCAGCTTAAACTAGCTCCTGTTGCTGAGAAAAAATCTCTTCAACCGAAAACTCTGTATCAGACATTCAGGCTGCTGGTTTCTGCGTCTAAAGCCGCATTGCTGGACAAGACGACGTGAAGTGTTGCGTTGCGTTATGAGCTCATGAAACGCAACAGGAGAGAAGAAAAAGGATGGCGCAGATTCATCTTGATTCCAGTTAGACAAGCGGAGTAAAATAGACCCAGGTGTTCTGCCTAGTATGAGTTATCATTTTGGAAGCTTCAACCAGCTCGTCCCATTTTGACGGAGGAGAAACATAGCCACACAAGACTTGGATTCAGCTTGTCAATATGTCGAAAATGCCGGCCAAGAAGAAAAGCTGTTTTCAGATCACAAGTGTGACACAGGCCCAGGTGGCGGCTATAGGTGCCACCGACGACACGGAAAGCCTGGATGACCCAGACGAATCACGGACTGAAGATGTGTCGTCAGGAATCTACGACATGTCCCGGGCTGAATACGAACCAGCATGCGATAGAAGTTCGTCTGAAGAAGCCCTTAACAATGCTGGAGAGCCAGAAGCGAGCGGCGTCATGCCACCACCACACATACCTCAGTTGTCTGCGCTGTCAAACAGTCCCTTGGGGGAGTATCGAGTGTCGGCCACATCTCAAGGTGGTCATCAGCCACCCGGGATTGGCGGTCCAGCTGGTTTACCCCTCATCACTCAGCCTGGGGCTATGCAGCATCAGGCTACTCCTGGCACCAGTGCTGTAGCCAGTGTGTCAGTGAATGCATCCCAACCAGCTTCAGCTACCAGTTCAGCTCCTCCTGCCACCTCCACGGTGAGTTGCACTTCACGCTTCAGGGTCATTAAACTCGACCATGGTACTGGGGAACCTTTTCGACGAGGCCGGTGGACATGTACAGAGTTTTATGAGAAAGACTCAGAGAGTTCTGCAGTTAGTCGGACTGGTGATAGTATTCGGCATGCCAGTGCAACACTGGAACCTGCTGCAGACAGAGACAGTGGGCTTGGGCATACAGGAGGCTCTGTGGTTGCCTTGGCAACACACTCAGGTCAGGGCTTGGGCTCTATGGCAGATGCTTCATTTTCTTCATCCCGCATGCATTCAGTGGAGACACAACCACAGCAGCCACAAATCCTTCATCAAAGCTACAGCACCCGGCAACAGGGTGCTAGTGGATCTGCTCTGTCTAGCAGCAAGCCCACCACTGCCCCAGCTCAGCAGCAGCCTTCACTGATGGCGCTCCAGCCTGCTGCTCACCAGAGTGTTTTGCCTGTTGGGCAAAATGGTTTGCCTCAAGTTGTCCACATCCAGAAGTCTCCCATCATGCCCCCATCAGCCCAGTCTATTGCTTACCCTCAGCAGCAGCAGCAGCAGCTTCCTAAGGGGCACCACCTGAGCAGCCAGGCACCTGGGTTGAAGGCAGAGTACTATCAGCAGCAGCCTGGACTTTCCACTGGCCAGTCACTTTCAGTATCCAGTCTGCCTGCAGCGTTGCAGAGTGTGGGACATGGAACTTCGTCTGTCATGCCTCCAGCCTCTGGAGGGGCTTCTGTGCCAAGTCAGGTTGGAGATGTCGCTGGAGGTGGAGGAGGATCTTTACTCTCTGTACAGCCAGTTCCAGTCCTCCTTCAGCAGCAGGCTGGAGGAATGGGAGGTGCCGGGGCCTCTATACTGGTGGGGGGATCTACTTTGCCGCAGCAGACTGTCAGTCAGTTTGCCACCACTGGACAGCCTCAACCCCATGGCCTCCACCCGACATCGTCAGGTGTACAAAACGTGCCTGCCATCGCAGCGAGCTCCAGTGTTCCCAGCACTGTGCCCACTGCTGTGCCCAGTGCCTCTAGTGCAGCCATGCCAAAGGTGACAAGCTCCAATTTGCCTCCCGCTCAGATACCCCTCAGCAAGACTCCAGGAGCTTTGGGGGCACAGGGCCTCCTTGCATCTGGATTTGGACAGGTGGAGGATGGCGGTGGAAGGAAGTCAGATGGTCTTATCAATGTACAGTCTTCTGTTGTCTCTGGAAAGGAAGCAGTGAAGCCCCTCATGCCAGAGAGCCTGCAGCTTGCCACTCCAACTGTCAACAGCCTGTTTGGAATCCACATACCTGTTGACGGGGATGAGGACAGGTAACATTCATTTCTTGTACACTCAAGTAACATTTTGATTGAAAGATTTCTGGGTGTTAAATTGCATCTCTTTGGAATAGCAACAATATCACATATTCTGCCTTAAATGTACTCTTGTAGAATGGGGGGAACATTTTACTGGCTATTTGTTGATGTGTATCTTGCCATGTGAACCAAAGTGTTATAGTGTGGCTCATTGAGTTTTGTCAGATGAGCAGGGTTTTTCCCACAGTTTCGGGGGAAGGGGGGGTAGAGGGAAGAGAGAAGCGGAAGGAAATGTGCTGTTTCTCATATGTTCTTAACAAAGTTCATAGCACATGTGAAGAGAACACTCATGGCCTCCACTAAAGGCAAGCATATACATGAAATGTGAGTGCCTTTTTAACACAGTTTGGCCTTTGTTTCAGGTTTTTCCACTCCCACATCTGCTATCACTCTCCAAGGTGTTTCTGCTGCATACTTAAAAGATGTGCTTTTTGCTAAAGTGCTTGGAGTTAACTTAGCTCTTCTCCAAGCCTTAGGCCAGTATGGCTCTTCTCCACATATATGGCATAGCTGACCTTTTGTAATAAATGCCATTGAAAAGACCTTCTGATACAAACATAGCAAGGACTTTTTGATTTTGTTGTTACCACATTTACAGCATGGTTTCCACTGTCAGCCCCATATGGCTCCCCCAAGGAGCGTTTGCTGAGAGTTTTACAGCATTGGCTGAAATAACAGTTGATTAGCTTGAAGTGTAAGTTGGTGAATGATCATTTAGGTTGCTGTTGAAAGATACCTTAGCTGGGATTTACGCATTTTAATGGGGGACTATAGTTTTAGAGCAATTAAGGTAGAATAGTTTGACAGTAATCTTTTGGGTTTTAGTGCTTTGTTGCGTTCCAGTTAATGGGAAGCATGATCAGAAATGATACAGTGCCTGAAATCTCTGTTTTCCTTTTACAGTCTCACAAACGCACTAGGTTGTAGACAAAGCTGCTGCAGAGCATTGGCTCTGTTTCTTTTCTTGTGTGGGTGGACAGCCTCTCCAATATTGTGACGTGTTACAGCATGGCATGTGCACTTTGGGGATGCTTCTTGGTCTTTGATCACAATTTTATTATTTTACATAAATAACAAACATCAATTTACACATTTCACTGAATTTAGTTACTCTTTTTAAATGCATGACCAGAGTCAGAACTAACCACCATTAATGGGAAAATGAATTTACTTAGTAAAACCTTTTCAAATTTTTAAAAAAATTACCGTTTTATGCCTTTGAATTTAGGTCCATGGCAATACAAGCAACCGCAAGCAGTGTTCTTTTCTTTTTTAGTACCAGTGTATTGCTTGTGAGAAGAACCAGCTCTCAGACTGATAAGAGCAGGAGTCTCTTACCTCAGCACAAGCCTATCAGACATTGAGCAGTGGTCTGTCCACTGTGCCCCTACTCTCCTGATAAGAGCCCTTGTCAATGGGTGTGTCTATCAACTATGCTTGCTACTGAACGTTAACTCTTTTAGAATTAAGATGGGAAACAAATGAAAGAACCTACGATGATTCGTGTCAAACAAGAATGCAGATGCTGCTGCGCAGAACACAAGGGTTGTGAAGCGATTTGGTGACAAATATGAAAAGGATGTGAGAATCATATGTTGTGGCCGTTGCTGTCAACAGCTCTCTCAGACAGACAGCAAGCTCTCCACCAGCATCATCAAAACACCAAATGAGGGAATATCTTCTGGGAGGATGATGTTAATCACTCTTCTAGAGTTCCAGAGAGACTTGTATAATCTGTGCCAAACGTGTTGAAACTCTTCAGTCACACTTTAACTAACTTACTAAAACGCTCTAGTTCATGTGTAACATTTCTTAGTGTACCAAGGAGGCACACAGCTTCCTGCAGGATTTATGGGCATTATGAACAAGTGCAGATGCTGCTTTGTAGATACTATCCGTCCAATGCCTAACAGAGAAGGCATGTCAGTTGTTGCTGTATAGACGAAATGCTGAGTGACATTCCTCTGCTGCAGCAGGAGTCAGGACGAGGAAGCTGTAGAGGGAAACTTTTTGTGTCTCGCTTCAAAAGGCTATGCCCCCCAACACACACACACACACACACACACACACACACACACACTTTTATACCTCCTGATTTGCTTAAAGGGATAGTTCAGCCGAAAATGAAAACTGTTGGCGTTTCACAGGAAAAGGGAACAAATATTATTTTAAAATGCATAATAAATCAACAATATGAAGTATTCCAAATGTCCTTAAACCTCAACATGCCTTATTGTTAAAACCATTTGTAACACCACGTTTTTAGCCTCATCATTCACTGTAACCTGGAGACCACAGCCTTGACTCCATGTTTCTAGGTTTAAAACATGGAGTCAGTGATTTAAAAAAAAAAAAAAATTTTTTTGGAACACCATTTTGCATGTCAAGGTTTCAGGACACTTTGATTACTTAAGACAGCTGTATGTAGGTGTTTTATGATTTTACTTTTGTTTTTTTTTTAACATTTGAGAATCAGTCACCATTCAGCTTTTTTTTGGGTTTTTTTTTTGGTGAAACTCCAGCAGTGTTTTGTTGAGTAGAAAAGCACCCAATCCTCTTTCGGCACGGGGGTGATTAGACGATGACTGACTTTTCATTTTCAGGTGAATTATACAATTAATATCTACACTTGTGTCTTCTTCCCTCATGTAACCCTCGACTGCTACCTCAGTAGCTAATTTAAAAGACACATGCACCCCCACATGCCCAGTACAGTGTGTGTGTGTGTGTGCGTGTGTGTGTGTATGAGTGACGTTTACAGAGATTACACAACCTTGAAAATAGCCATTTGGTTTGTCCCGTTACTCCTCCACCCTTTAGCACTTTCTGCAAGTAATTAAGGCACAACAGTGTTGATATAGACTAGATTCTGAGGATGTTGTCCACATACTTAGAATATGAATCGCAGAGGCTAATGTTTCCCAGATGGCATCAGCAACTGAAGGGGTAAAATAACAATGTGGGGTTGTCATAATGTCTTTGTGCAAATCGCAGTGGAATTGCTTCTATTTTGCAGAATCATTTGCATAAATGCATTGCGTCTGCAGTCTGCGTGTAATCAAACTCATGCTGAGGAGGTTTGGTTCATTGTCCTCACATAATGAGAGCTTATGTAAAATCAGAGTCTTCAGGAGGTTTGGGAGGGGAGAGGAGTCCAGCTTCAAGTGAAGCAGTTACAGCTACTGGGAATTGAGTGTGTGTGTGTGTGTGTTGGGTGGGTGGATGAGGGGTGTGTCTTCAGCAGGGGATGGGTTGGCTCAGTGTGTGTGTAGTATCCATTTTGGGGGCGGGGGGCCCTCTCGCTAAGGAAAGCGGCACTGTGTGGCAATAATCTTGGACAAGTTCATCTATACATATTCATCATATACACTTCTAAATTTGTGTATTCGAGAGAGAGTGACACTGACAGACACTGGGGTTTTCCCCTCTCTTGTTTGACCTCTGGTTTACTGCTATATCCTGTTTTCACTCGCAGTCCCTCATCTTGCTCCCCACCTCCTATTCATTTGATATTCCTCGGCTCACTCCCTACTTCCGTGCCGAGGCTCTCTGGTCATATCATGTGACATTTGGTGGGCACATTTTCCCCAGAGTGCCTCACAGAGCTAAAGGTACATACAACTTTATTGAAAATCAGTGGAGTTGGTGCAAGAGTCCGAAACGCGGCTGCCGTCATTCATGCCTTACAGCTTGTTGAGCTGGGCAGTGCCTTAACTGGAAATCTTATTTTCATGAGGATTATAATGTTCAGTTTTGCTGAGGGTGTCATATTTTTAAGGTTTTTATATCACTTTGTATAATAAAAAAGATCGGCACCATGACAACATCCTAAACATTTTTAAAGGGCCAGTGAAACAGACGTCAGAGTGCTATTTGTTTCCACATATTTACGTGTATTTGGTGGCAGAAGGAAAAAGTTGTCGTAGAGATTGATTTTACATTCGCCCGTAGTGCTGAATGCTAAAATTCATCACATTATGGTAGTGAAACAACTCATTTCGTGGGGATTTTGTCTAGCTCAAAACAATTTATCCACAGCTCTTCAGCCAAAGCCTGGAAGTTAACAATAAAACAAGTGGAGGGCTAAAAGTTAGTCCTTTAACTTGAATGTGAATAAACAATGGAATGTGAGCAAACCAATCATGTGATGGTAGTGAAATGGGCCATTTGTGTTCCTTGATGCTCCAAGCAATTTTTCCACCGTTCATTTGATGCCTCTTGCGATGTAAATCTGTAGGAAAAGTATTTTTGAGCCATGGTGCATTGGTTGTTAAATGGGGAAGGGACATACATGGATACAAGATAGCTTTTTCATTGGATAAAAATAAGCACAAGCCCCTGAGTGCAGGATGAGTCATCCAATGTTTTAATTGTTTTTACAGGAAGAGAAAAGACAGCGGGCGGTGTGGTGGTTAGCTCCGTTGCTCCACAGCAAGAAGGTTCTGGGTTCGAGTCCTGGCTCGAGCACGGGATCTTTCTGTGTGGAGTTTGCATGTTCTCCCTGTTCCTGTGTGGGTTCTCTCTGGTACTCCGGCTTCCTCCCACAGTCCAAAGACATCAAGAGGGGACGAGGCTGATTGATGCTCTAAATTGACTGTAGGTGTGACTGTGACTGTGAATGGTTGTCTGTCCATATGTGTTGACCCTGTGATGGACAGGTGACCCGCCCTGGGTGAACCCCTCCTCTCCCCCGAAGGCAGCTGGGATAGGCTCCAGCCCCCCCGCGAACCTTAACTGAATCAGCGGTAGAAAATTGATGGATTGATCGAGAAATGGCAGCGATTTTGATGTGAAAATACTCTTAATATTCATCTGGTATTTATTTTGACGTATCAAGATATACATGAACACTTACCACATGGACACAGAACTGAAACTCAGAAAATGTGTTTTCATTTCATGGGGCATTTAAGGTTTATTAAAAAACTCTTTAAAAAAAGTAATTTCATCAAGAACTGAGCATAATCATCTTTATTAGTGCTGGTTTTATTGAAAGCCTGTTGATTTGAATGCATCAGTTTAGCTAAGTGTACTTTATCTACCAAATCAACATTATTTAGCAGTGTTGCAATAAGCCTCTGCCCCTACTATGAACACTTCACTCTCTGTTTCTGTGTACACTTGTCAAGTTGTTTGTCCTATGTTAGCCCTGCCTTCTCTTAGCCTTAAAGCTATTTTGAAAAGAAAGATGTATTGTTCTGGATGTAATGACACTTCTCGTCAGCAGGTTTGTAGGCTTTGCGTCAGTCATCACCTCTGCCTCAGGTATGGAAGCCCTCCATTGTCCTGACAAGGCAGCAAAATAAGTCAAAGATTTAATGGCTTGAGCTGCACGTTCACAACTGGGGACATGCCGTACTGTGTTGTAGATAAGCTCTGCTAAAATATGCTTTTTATCTTGTTTTTGGAAAAAGTGCTACCGAAGGGACTGAGGCTCACTTTTCAGCTATTTTGTACATCAGTGTTTTTACTTTCTGGGCATATCTGAGATAAGTGACTTGAGACTTAAAATAGGTCGTTGTTCTTATCTATCTTTTTTTTTTTTTCATAACCAGTCAACTGTTATTTAAAGAAATTATTGATTTACTAAACGTTTCTTTCATCAGTTTTGTCAAAAGTCATAAAACACTGTTGATATGTTCAGATGCTTATTTGGTAGCAGCATGGAGAGAACCATTATATGTGAGTAAATTGTTAATTTGTATTTGCCCCACATTATAATGATGATTTAAATTGAAAACCTTCAAACTGTCGTGAAAGCACACAACTGTTATGCTTGGTTCATTTGCTCAAACAAACCCAAGCATGCTACCTCCCTGGTTTATAACAGCCAATCATACCCATAAAAAATGGGCCATGCTGTGATTGACTTGCGAACAGACAATTCAAAAGGTAGAAACCCTCCAACGGCTCAACACAAGCGGCTCATCGCAGCAGTTTTTATGAGCAGTTTTAGTTGCATGTGCTGGTGTCATGGTTCATTTGCATACACACTCCAGCAACAGCTTTGTCAACTATCAGCATGTGCTGAAAAAACAAAAGGCATATTGTGGGACTGCGCCATCAAGAAAGGCAGCAATGTTGCATGTAAAATGTATGATGCTTCTCTTCAGTTTTTAGTTTAGGCTTTAGTATGAACACTATGCTGTACCATTTTAAGAACAAGCACACGGCTGTGTCTGTAAATGCCTCTCAGCCATTAATGACATTATTGATATGCTGCTAGTCAGAACTACTATGACTAAACACAAAGAAAGTCCCTCAAGGAGAGCAGTGAGTGAAAAGTCAAGCTAACTTCTGACAAGTGCCTCGTTTCCCATACATAGACTTTAATTGGCGACCTGCCCAGGAAGACACAATCCGAATTCCACTTGTTTCTCAATCGACAATGTAATTTTACAGTGCACAGACCATCTGCCCTCCAGCCCCATCCACCTTGTCACACGTGTGCATGTGAGTAAATTACTTCTGGGGATGAGGCATGAAATCACCAGCTAATGTTAATGTGCATAGAAATGAAGTCGAAACTGACTTTATGTTTTGTGAGCTAAATTAGAGTCAACAGCTGAAATTATATTACCAACGTAACACTCACTACACAAACACTGAACTCATAGTCGTCATTACTCCTCATAATTTCTTCATTGTCTCTGTGTTGCGTTTTATTCCATAACACAGTGCCTCTCCCCATGACAGGTTCAGCGACTCTAGCACAAAGGTTAGCCAGCAAGTTCAGTCATTTTAATAGATGTTTTGCTCTTCAGCATCATTAATTATCCTATCTGGTGATGACGATCCCTGGCTATCATTTCTGTGCACAATTAATGAGCAGGCAGCCCATGGTTAATTTACATAAAATGCATGTGGTTCATTTGAATAAAAGCTAAGTAGGATTTGTTGCAAATTAAATGGGCATAAAACTCTAACCTCAAATATGGTGAACCTTTTCAGTTTAAACGTCACTTGGAGGTGACGAAATCAACATTCAACACTTTAGTTAGACATGGAAAGCTAGACTAACATAACCAAGTTAAGCCATGCCTTCCTTCTGTGAGCCTTGAAGCCGGTCGAGAATCATATGGGCCAGCACTGAATTATTCATAGATATTTAATCGAGATACCCGATTTAAACAATGCGATTGGCCAAATGCAACAGCTGCAATTAATCTTAAGTAATAATCATTTAGTATGGTTCATCTCCCTAAGAGTTTTTCAATATGTGGCAGACAGTCATGTTAACCAATCAGAAGTGTGTGCTCCTCAGTATCCGTCACTGCTATCTAATGAGAAGTGACCTAAGGCCACGTGTGCCAAGTGTTGCAGTCTCCCAAAACAAAAAATGACACTACACCGGGATACTTAAATGGCGGTTTGCCATGTCCTTGCTTTATTAAACCATAAGTTAAATATAGCAAGGAATCTGTCTCTGTGTGATTTTTGATAAACTAAATAATCCGCTCCGCTTTGTGCAGCTCGCAGCAGAGGGCGGAGCTTCAGGGATAGGCTACCTTGCTACAGGGTTCAGGGAGAGTGGAGAGATGAGGCTGAGAGGAGTCCAAGGAAAATGTCCAAAATCAGACTAATACACAGTGAAAAAAGCACATTCATCAAATCAGCTGAGGCGACTCCTCAGGGGGTATTCTGGTACATTGAGTGTAGGTCATCCCTATTTAGGAAGTGACTGGAGGCCAATATACATGGAGTTACGTTCAGTAATTGCAGCAAATACCTGTTTGTGCCTTATGCACTAAGATCTCTCTGTTACCACAGTCTCTCTGTTCGGTGCATGTCTGTCAACCTTGTAGAGGGGTTAACAGCTGGGGTGGAGACCTGGGGCCGTTGGCCTGCATCCCAGATGGGGGCTAACTCGCCAGTACACTTCCCCTGGACCATGATATGTGCAATCAAAACTGAAGTCCACAACCAGAATGCACTGGGCTTGTTGCCTTCAAAGGCTGCTGTGTTCCAATGTCACTGTTGCACTTACTTGATGGTCAGCTTTGCATTGCTTATTTGATGATAATGTGCTGGACAACTTATGCAGTTTTTGCAGCTGAGAGGTGCTTGTCTGACTGTCATGGTGGACGTACAATAATGTGGAAGTACTGTACAATGCGTAACTTATGCGCTGCTCTGCTAGTTGATGCATTTTTTTGCATCACCTATTACACTTTTGCAAGTAGCTGAGTGGCCATTCTGGGCACAGGCAACACAGAGGGAAGTTCAGCTCTGTCCATTTGCATGCACTAGCAAAGCTGGTTTGCCTCTAACAGACCTAACAGATGTGTTGCATCATCAACAGATGACACTGTTGCTACTTCAAGTATCAACCTAATACAAATGGATTTTACACTCAAAAAATGTGACAAAAATGGCAAAATTAAGTTTTATGTTGTGTGAATGCAACGGTTAATGTCTAGTTTACAGTACTGCAATCAAATACTTTACAAGTAAAGCTTGTGTTTGTTTTCCCCATCTTTTCTCTGAGTTTCTTTAGTTGACTGCCCAATTTTGCCTGCCTCCTCACAATGTTAAACAAGTCAGTGATGATCAGTACTGCAAATTCTACCACGATTCATCGTCCCTTGGAAGAGGCTTTTGGGAGAAACCTTAAGACATTCTAGAGTTCCTCTGTATTGGCTGTAGCTAGCTACCATTTTCTTCTGGTGATCATGTTGCATTGGTGCACTGGGTTCTCCCTTCTCTATAAAGCAGAACATGTCAAAGAGAGAGGTTCCTCAGGAAGAATCCGAATAGGTTTGACCTACTTCTTCTCAGTGGCAGGTGGATGGATGTGCTGAGAACTTGAAGCCTTGTGAGCATCAACAATGAGAGCTTTCAACATCCTACTTTAACCTCCTGATCTTCCTCTTGCACCTCCTATTACTCTGCCTGTCCATCTACTGCCACTCTTTGAGAGTTACCCTAAAGGCCTTTTCTCTATCCTAACACGCTAAAGATCTCTTAATGAATGACCCCGACTCCGATGTGTCAGTTCAGCAAAGTTGACATTTAATATGATCAATCACATAGAAAGTTGAGTGCAACTGAAAACAGTGGTTCCAGAAGGCTACATGAAAAGGCATTCTGTGAACCTGCAGTTGGTTGCCTGTCCCCAGCAACTGCGTGTGTCTCAATAAACTGAAGTAGAGTTTTAAGAACATAAATATGAGAACTGAACACAGTTTAGAGCTCAGCTCAAGACTAATGAATGCAAATTCAAAGGATGTGTTCAAAATTGTACTTCCTGCTGGCACCTTAGTCTCCCTGCACCCACCTCCCTTTGCTCATCAGTCAAGGGTTTTCACGTGCTGACTGAATGAGGGAAGTTATTAAGAGATTCAGCACCCGTGAAACTGAACCTTTGATGCTGACGATATTTGACAGAGAAGTAAGTAACCCTAAAGCAAAAAAATGTGACATCAACAAACAAGGATGCACCAGAAGGTTATTTTCATCTGCTGTCAGGTCATATGTTTGCTTGGGGGCACAGTGTGAGCAATCATTGGTTTTTTGTCCGTTTGGGAAGGATTTGGAGAATGTTTTCCGACATGTACTTAGGTCCTGAGAGATCAGACTGCAAGTGGACAAATATGACTGCACTAAGGATGCATTGATGTCACATCATTCAGACCACATTTGGCCGTGTATAGATTTGAATGTGTGATGGGCTATGCTGAAGGACTGCATCATAATCTTTTAAACTGAGCTGCTGTTATTAGCATACCAGTGGGAGCTCATATTTATTATTATTGTTTTGATTCCCCCCTTTTCCTGCTTTTAATTTCCAACTGACCAGGCACAGGAAAAGCATCCTGCATCCTCAATCTCTAACCCGATGCATCACTTAAAACAAAAAGGAATCAAGCAAAACCTTCAAAATAAGATGCATTTCCATAATTAGACACTAAGTTGCCAATTTAATGTCAGTGTTAGACACATTAAACAGGTTTTTAAAATAATATGAATAGTATATTTTATTTCATCACACTATTTTTACAATATACTTTTAGAGACAAACTTCCCTGCATAGATACTCCAGTTAAAAGTGACACATTTAGTCTTTGCAAATGAAAATAATGGAGGTGTATATTTGCATATAGAGTGGGAAAGTGAGATCTTTCATTTTGCTAAGCGTGGATGGATGGATGGCCAAAGAGACTTTAATTTCTTGTCTGTCTGTCTTCCCCTAGTCCCCAATGTCAGGTCAAAACAGGGAATGGCACTTTGACTGCAGCGGAAGACGTTGAATAGTTTAATTAGGGTTACAAAGAGGTGCTTTCATAAGTGGATAAATGGATATTGTTTGCTGCTTGAAAACAGGCAATGATGATTCTTCCAGTTCTTACCTCATTCATGAGCTGCTTACTGCACTCAGAAGTCATCTGATCTTGGACCACTCTGATCCATTACTGGCTTGTACTGACTTTAGCTGTGAAGAAGGAGGTTTTCTGTGGAGGCGTGTGCTTTGCACATGTGTTTTTTTTTTGTTTTTGCATGGTTGCCCGCAAAGCAAAGTAGAGCAGAGGCATAGGAGGAGGCTTGTGAGAGTGTTTAGTCATGAGGTAATGTGACAAAGGGAGTTTGTACCAAAGATTTCTAGGAAAAGCGCCTTGGCAGTGCTTCAATATTCACACACATGCTGTAAATCAACTCCTTATTCCCTTGTGCTGTATGCGCAGTGTGCATATGTTCATGTGTGTGCGCGTGTGCTCGTTTGTGTGCATAGTTGAGTCTGTGTGAATGTGGAGGAGTAGTTTTGAAATGCACAAGCTGGGAATAGTGGTCATGGTGTGTGTTTTTGGCTTGGCCTTGTTTTACTATACATGTGGGGTCTAAGAACAGAGGACCACTATACTCATGAGGTCCTTTATGTTTTGTAGGGGCCAAAACACTGGAGCCCATCAGTTTATGGCTGCTAATGTTGATAAAGTCTTGTTGAAACGTTTGTATGTTATATATTTCCAGAGCTTTACTTTTCTAAAAAAAAATTTTTTTTAAAAATCCATGTTTTCTATCTTTTATTTTTCCATCATGGACAATAGCTGAAACCACATACTTAATAGATATCACCCCTATTGTGGTTCCTTGTGAGCTGATAATAATACGTGGATGTCAAAACTCTTTGGTAACTGATTGGTGCGAGAGTCACTGTGTGACACGTGCTGGCCTCTGTTCGTCTGATTATTTTTTGGTCATTCACTTGCTGTGTTTAGTAAACACGTAAAACCAGCGTAGGAGTGGAACAATTGATTCTTAGATTCATCGGGCTGGTGAAAGATGATATCTTAAGGTAAAAAATTACCGAATTGGAAATTTAAGACCAAATCTTAAATATCACGATCAGCAGTCATAGCTATATTTCCTGAGTTGTAGGACAGCAGGGCAGTGTGTGTATTGGCATGCATGGGTATTTGTTCACTGCTATGCTTCCACTCTTTCACTGCAGCTTTTATGACAAAAAGGCCAAGGGCATGATATTGGATTTTTGCCAGTGTCTGATACACTGATAATTACAACTTGTTTGTCCTGTTACAGATATATCCATATTTTCCCCCACCTAATTGTTGAAGCGCCTTTCAGGGAGAATGCGCGGTCTTGCCTGTGTGAAATGGAGGTGTAATATTCCTCTTTCCAAAAAAGCCGCCACTTGTGTGGGTGTAAACATGTGACGTGACGTGCAGTTTGAAGATGTGCATGAACAGTGACGTACAACATATACAACGGAAGAATATTCAGCCCTGTGACAGTCTGGCAAACCTCGTAGTGTCCCAGTCCAACCTCCCCCTGCTGCTGCTGCTGTTGTGGTCACAGACCCGGTGGTACTTTTTCCCAAGTTTTTCGACTTGCCGGTGATATTCCGTCATCTGGCGATAGCCACATCGACCAAGCTCCTCTGCGACCTTTTCATACATGCCATCCTTCACAGTCCCGTGAGGTGGTTGTCCACGGTCCTCTCGCTAGTGATGGTCAACAGCTCCCTGATCTCAGCGGCTCCCCAGGTGCTCATCTTGCTGAAGCGACGATGCGTCGGAAGAACATTTAGCTCCATGACTGTCTGTAAGTTTCAAAACAGCAGTTCGCCGCTCTGGCTGCCAGCAGTATTGGTGTTGACATTCTCTGAGGTGTTTGATGCGGGAGAACAGGTGAGCGTTATGTTGACGAGTTCACGTCTTTATCAAAATCTCCGCCCACCTTACGGCTGGTTGGAGGAAGAATATTGCCAGGCTAAAACTGACCCCCAATTTGCCACACTCTGTCGGAAAACTCGGACCGAGCCGCAAAAAAGATGGGTTAATTAGTGGCTCAGTGGCCAGTGTGAAAGTGCCGAGAGACGGTCAGGTCTCCTCTTCTGTAGAATGGACGAGTTATTATGTATATACTCTTGTCATGGTGCAGACATAAAATAAGATGCATGTGAAGAATAAGAATAACAGTTCAACTTAGGTTATCCTGGTTATTTTATAACTACGTTGAAACAAAATGTGTTAAGATTGTTACTTAAAAGAGGCTCGGATGAAGCTTTCTCTGGGACAAGCATAACAACCAGGGTGATTTTGGCTGATTATGCAAATTACAAAGTAATCATGGGAAAGTATAAGACAAATGCAACTGTACAGTTACAGCATTTATAGCAACCTAGAGATTTAATAAGGTGACATCAGCAACAAACCTTTCAGTGTAAATGAGTTCTTATATCTCAGGTAAGTTCATGCTAAATCCACATCAGTCACATTTCTGTGACTGGGACGTCTTGTTTCCCTCTTTGGACTCCATAAGAGTCCGTACACTTGGGAGTCTGTTCTTTTCCAATAGAAATCTCTGTAACCTGAGTACAACGAATGAAATTAACTTTTGCCAAAGATGTGAAATGACAGTGGACTCACGAAAAACAAGTTAATGTTAGCATCCAACAATTGAGCCAGGAGGCTATGAGTGAAAGCTACAGGCTGCGACTATTTTCACAGCTTATTCACAGCAATAACGTTACACTCCTGCAGTTTCCTGATGCCTTTAGCTCTGGGGTGGTCAGGAAGTGTTCTCTGGCTTTATCCAGGAGTGGACAAAAGGCCGCTGCTGAGGTTTGCCCTGGTGGGTCCACGTTGTTTTTCAGTGTCCCTCTTTGTTGTCACATACTCCAGTCAGACTGACGGCTCTTGGCTCCTCCCAGGATGGCTGACACTGAGCCATTATTGCAAATCGCCTCTTCTCTATCTGTTTCCGACACTTAGAAACATAACAAAAACACCTCAAACATTTTCTCTCCCCCTCTCAGCTTATGCAGCAGCGGATGATGACCTCATCGCACTGCGCACAGCTCCCTCATGCTGGAGACATGGTGGCGAGTATTCAGTTAAGGAAATAGAGGCCTAATGTTGTTATCTGTTATGGTGCAAATAATTGGTTATGACTGCAAATATAAACTGATACTGCAGATGTGCAATTAATATCAAGCACTGATACAGCGGTGCATTTGCTGACAGATACCACAACATTTTAAGCATATGCAGGTCGTGTGGTTCACGTAAAGTTTGGCCGTTAGCAAATGTGCTAACATCATGGCATAATTCTGAATAAAATTCCCAATGCAAGCAATACCAGTTAATAAACTGGTTGTCATGATCCACAAACAAAAATTCCTTTAGCCAGAGGTTATAATTATGTCCAAATTAGTATTATTTTCCCTACAATGTTTGTTTGCTTTTGAGAAAAACAACACAAACATGAGCAATTGTCAGCAGACTGTTGGTGGGTTGCCTGAAGGACCCTTCTTTTCCCATCTTTCCAGAGGCTGAAAGTGTTTTTTTCAGTGTAAACTACACCATATAAGCAAAGGCATTTTCTGGGAGACAGTGAAACTGCAAGAACACACCTCTAGGAATCAGATTTGAGATGGCGCACTGAAGAGTATGACTGTTTCAATTCCTTTTCTTATCTCTGTCTCTTTTCCCTTTTCCTGGATGTGGTCGACACAGGAACCCCTCCAAGGCGTTCTACCAGGCCTTCCAGTCTGGCAGCAGATTAAGGGACTCAAAGGCCCACAGTGATAGGTACAGTACTGTACTGGATTGGACTGGACAGGCCTGCACGAGTGTAAAAATGTGTGTGTGCAGTGTTCAGTAGAAGATAGCTTTGCTTTCTCCATGTGCATGAATTAGGTTTGGAAAAGAAAAACCCTGGCAGCAAGAGCAGGATTGACCTCAACAACATCTTTGTAATTCTCTGGTGCTTCTGTTTCTGTTCTGTTTACTGCCCGACTGCTACTTTCACAGTTTAACCACCATCTGACAAACCGCCTTCATTTTCAAAGTCTTATGCAGATATGTTAAGAGTGGAAGCAACACTCATAGTAAGTCAAGCTAGAACACAATATTCACAGTATCACATTTAGAATTCACTTTTCATTTCCATTTCCCAGTAAGCAATTCAGTAACTCAAAGTACTTATTTACAACATGTCCGATCATCTGACTGCTCTTGTTGCAGACCTCAGCAGTTAATTTGTGATGGTTTTCATTGTGGACATAACAGCTAAAACTCTGAAGACCAGACTATTGTTGGAATCTTCTGGCAACCTCAACTTGTTGCTTTCAGCATCTAAGATTTATGAAGCTGAGGAGCGTGTGCATGCAGCCTGTACCCTTTAGACACAGGGCTTAAATACCAAGCTTGAGTGAGGCCTGGTCTCTAGTGCATCACTCTCACTCTCTCCACTGAGTCACTGCTTCCGTCAGATGACTTTTATTCACAGTTCCATTCTAAATACGGCATGAAATTACTACATCGACAAGGGGCCATGTAGCGTGTGGACATAAAAACCTGTCAGTGTCAATACAGAGCAAACAGACTGAACACTTGCTTTGACTTTAACAAATATGAACAAGGAAGCACATGAAGGCCTACCTGATTGACAGGAAATGAAAGTGAGTGAAATATCCAGCTCAAACACTCACCGGCCAATGAACTCACACACACATAGTAACATCGGTCCACTTGTTGCTTTATTTAGGATAACATGATGGCATCCAGTCTGTGATGCTTTATGGACCTGTATTTGTTTGATTTTTAATCTGATTTAATGATTTCCTTCCAAAAGAGGGTGAACTGTTGCGATGACACGGAAATTACTTTTACAACATGTTTCACATGAGCAGAGCTGTTGTGGATACACTCTTCTGCTGAGGGCTGTTTGTTTCCATGGATTCAAAAATAGTCAGTGCTCTGTTTGTCTGTTTAGAAGATCTCAGTATTGATCCTTAATCAGTTTATGTTATTTGCTTAGGATCATGGCAGGCAGGGGGCATTTACTAAAAATATTATTTTGTTGCCATCCCGTGTTCAGCTTTTTAACATCTCTGCTGAAAATAACACCATTAGAAAAGCATGGGAATTAACTATTCTTTTAATGTACCTCATGTTTGTTTAGATCTAGTGAAAACGCTTCTGTCACATCCGTGAATCATTTGACTCTCCCACAACTTCATTGTAGCTCATATTTTAGGCCTGACCGACTGGCCTTCAGAAGAACCAGCCAGAAGCTCTGCTGCGCTGTTTAAATGTCAAAATAAAAGGCTCCCATTTAAGCATCCTTGTGACTCACTTGGCACATGATCCTGGCAGAGGACCGTGAGTGGTCGATGATGGCAGTTTGTACTCGGGCTGGATGATGCTGCCTATAAATAATCCTGTGATATTTTTAGACTATATCGTGATAAATGTTATCTTTATATTTTGAAATCTGATTTAAAGTACTTATGTTGGATTGAACTTTTTTTTTTTTTGATGGCGCGCCTTTAAATGTCTTAGGGGGTTTCTGAATGAGTGGCTCTCCGTTGTTGAAATTTGTATGCAGTAGTGTTGAGCAGTGGCAGCAAGTTCCTAGCAAAATACAGAAAAACAACAAAACCAAATGTCACAAAAGTTTACCAAAAAGAGTCAGTGGCCAAAAGAGGAGATAGAAACTAGAAACCCCCTTTTCTTAAAAGCCCAGACATTCTGAATTTTTAACTAACATGACCTGACAAGCTTTCTCTGCTGCCCGCGCCTTCTCAGATATTTCCAAACTTTGTCTTCACCTCCGGATAGAATACATGTCCGATACTCACTTGGACTTAAGAACTTTTTAACTGATTGTAATTTTTAAAAAGCTCTGTCCATTTTTACTGGGAGACTCTTCTTCTTTTTGTAACAGCTGTGTGCAACATGTCAGATATCGCCATCTTCTGGTGGCATTGCATAACTGTTTTATTCATCCCAAACCAGTTAGTGGAAACGTACTCGATTCACATTTCCCTTTCTGCTACCTATCCACTATTTGCCTACAATTTGTGTGACAATTATGTGGAAACATAATTGCTATTTATTAGTGTGGATACAAGCCTGGCTTGACTGGCTCTTGTTGTTGTGGTTGTCCCCACAACATAAATGGGTCTGTACTCAATTACTTTTGTTTATTAGTATTTATGGTACTTGACTCTTTTGGTGTTACACTTTTTAGATGGTCTGTGGGTACTTGTCTCACTGCTGTCTGCTGCTGCACAGAGGCCATCCAATGATAGAAATTAGGTCTTCGCTTAATCTTGGCACTTTTGTCCAATACTGGCCTAAGCCTGTCGGCTCCCATCAGTAATCAGGGTCTAGTTGGGATGCCTCTTGCTGTATGTTTACAGTTTCACTCTCCTCCTCAATGTTTGCCCTGATTCCATCCCTTTACTTGGGGAGGCACCTGGTTTTTCAAGAGCGCGTGACATTTGTCAGCCCTTGGCATTTGTCCCACAGTACGCATTGTACGCTCTCTGTGAGATGAATTGATGTTGGTCTGCTTTTACTTGCTAACAGAGACCTACAGTTCATAAATACCGGCGGTTCTGCCATAGAAGATGAATGACATCTATTTGATGTTCAGACGTGTTTACCCCCGCTGCTCCACTTGGCTGCGCTCTACCTGAGAGTAAACTTTTCTTTCTGTAATAGAGGCTTTTATTGACATTCCTATTTTACAGCTAAGATGGCATGGGAAACTCCAGACTCTATTTGAAGCTTATAAACGTCAGTAGACGTTTAAGTTTATGGAGGTGTTTGTTGCATAATCAGTGGCAGGATAAGTTCAAGCCCTCGTTAGCATTGTCTTTCATCTGCCCTTTAGCCCTTTCGGCTTTGACCTTCCGTACATCAGTGGTTCTATCATGTTTACAGAGAATTTAACAGAGAGGACTTAACTGTGCATTCAACATGTTTTGTTTTGAAGACATGCGTTCAAACAAGCTCTTGGTGTGACATGAGATCTTGAAGCTTAAATAAGATCCTGTGTGTCAGGAGTTGTGCTCTTACCAAGCACACCCACTGCAAAACACTCGTCACTCATGCTGCGGTTTCCAAAATCTTCCTCCGGTGCCAGCTGTTCTTGGAAATTCTGCTTGGAGCACCAGATGGTGTCCTAATATGGTTTTGACTTGATCGTTATCCTTGCTTGCTTCAATGTAACTAGTGTATTTGAAGCTGAAGTAGAGAGCAGTCACCCAAACCACCATAACTGAACAAATCAGCCGCTGCTCATTTTACCCAGGTTGACTCAGAGAAGCAGAACTGTATTTTATCATCCAAATCTTAGAAGTCTATCCAAATCTTTGAAAACACAATTACACGATTGATATTTTCCAGTCTTCATAGTTACTAGCTCATCTCTAGCTACATGGGTGATATTCCACGCTGCAGCTCCCACATTGCCTCCACTAAAGCAGCTGTAAGAACACTTTCGTAGCTCCTGTTATACTTGCACCGGTGAAATGCAATGTGATCAGGACATGAGGAAATACACCAAAATATCCCTTAAAAGCTGTCCAGTACACTGAATAACTTGGGGCTGAAGCATGAGCTCTTGGCCCAAATCTCCCTCCAAAGACAACTTTGCTCCCTTTCTGCTACAATTCAGAAAGTGTCTGTCTTTTGTTTTTAACATCCAGTATCTTTCCCAGAATGTGTCCATCTGTCTTTGCCATGCTTTGTTTATCTAGCTTTCATCACTGAAATCACGTGAACCACTTTTGCCTTTGGACAGTGAGTCTCTGTTTACGAACTGCTCAACCAAATATTTAGTTTACATTCAATGTGTAGTGTTTTACTCCTTCCTCATATTTTTGACTTCATTCATTTACTCACAGTTTGCACAAAGACCATGACAGCAGTTTGAATTGCTGCACAGGGATATGTGTTTTAACCTATTAAATTTAGAATACGAACAAAATTATTGCACAACAGATGTGCTAAGAAATAAATCTATCTAGTAACAGCAACAAAATAAGCACTTGAGGATATGACGTGTACGAGAAGGAGAAAATAAGACATGAATAAAATTTAAGTCTACAACACAGGGACTTAACTAGTACCCCCCTACTTAACTAGTACCCCCCTACTTAACTAGTGGCCCCCCTTATTGGTTGACAACACAGACCACTGCGTTATCTGGGCAACCATTTCTAGATTCTTTAAAAATTATTCTCACATCATATCGGTGTTTCTATAAGAGAAAATTGAGCTGACATTTTAAGGAGCTGTCATTGGCATGACTAACACAGACCTTAACCAAACACTTGAATGCATGAATTGCAGTTGATTTTCAACAGTGAAATTGTGTTGTTATGTTTCTGCACTGTATGAAGCAACAAGGGTGTAGCCCAGAGCCCATTCCTGCTCTGAGTTTTATAGAGTGAGAGATTCTTGTGTGCACACAGACTTATTAAACTCCTGTTAGGGGGGTGGGTGGGTGGGGATATAGGAGGGTGTGTGTGACGCCTCATCAAAATTAAGCACACAGTGAGTAAAACTATGGTTGATGCAGTATTTTTATGTAACATTTGTATTGTGTAACAACTTGCAGGGGTTACAGAGGGGCTTGACGAACACTGCTGAAGTGTTCTTGAGGTGTGTGTGTGTGTGTGTGTGTGTGTCCATATAGCTTGACTGATACTACGTCTTCAACAGATCTTCCTTCTTCGTTGTGTGTTGTGTATTGGCCTGTAGCTCATGTAACATGCTTTCATATCTGAAAGAGATCAAAGTCAGGCATACAGCATGAGAATGTGAGTGACAGACTTTCATAGCGGCTGAGGTATGGAGAACATTCCTTGCAGCTACAGTTCCTGATAACAATCTTCCTGAGCTCTTCCGCTGACCTCACACCCAGAAATTGGGTGGTGTGGAACAGAACATCTTGTCCTCAGGGGGAGTCCATTGTCAACTATGTGTCTACTAGCAGACATTGTTCCACCACCTGGTGGTGCTGGTAATCAACCCTATAAAAAGGAAATGTGATTCTTGACAATCAGACTGTTGTAAAAAAAAAAATATTTTTGGTGTTTCTGCTTTTGTTAGAACCAGACTGATTTACCAGAGTAATTTTTTTTTTTTTAAATTACAACATCTAAAGAATTATGGGGACATGGAAGGCCCAAGAACGATCAATGGAAACCAATATCCCTCTGAGGATTCCGAATCATAATCAAAATCTAAGTGGAAAATGAGAGCACAGGCTGATCCAACATCCATGAATTTCCTCAAGAGAACCCATAATGTGAGATGAGATGATGGATGGTCTTCTGGGGGATCTCCTCCCAGATGTGGATCAGCATCAGTCAGTTCCTGGACTTTCTCTGCTGTGATGCGATGTGGTGGATGCAATGATACATGCTGTACTAGAGGTACTCTATTAGATCCAGGTCTGGGGAAAGGGTGGGCCGGTCAAATAACATCAGTGCCTTTAGCATCCAGGAACTGCTGACACATTTCAGCCACATGAGGCTGGGCATTGTCCTGCACCAGATGGAACCCAGGGCCCACTGCACCAGCATATGGTCTGAAAATGGGTCTGAGGATCTCATCCCAGTACCAATCAGCACTCAGTTCCTCTGGCTAGCATGTGGAGGTCTATATGACCTTCCAATGATATGTCTCCCTGACCATCACTGACCCACTGCCAAAAAGGTCCCACTGAAGGATGTTTCTGGCAGCAGAATGTTCTTTAAAGTGTCTCTAGTCTTTCACATCTCTCACATGTGCTCAGTGTGAGCCTGTGAGAACAGGGCACCGATGGCAAATTTGACAATTCTGGTGTTGTCTGGGGGATGGCTGCACAAACCTTGTCTATGAGCACATGCCCCAATTGTGGAGGTCGGGCCCTCAAGCCACCCTCATGGGGTCTATTTCTGAGAGTTTGGTCAGAAACATGCACACGACTGGCCAGCTGGAAATCATTTTGTATGGCTTTGGCAGTACTCCTCCTGTTCCTCCTTGCAAAAAGGAGCAGCTAGTGGTCCTGCTGCTAGGTTGTTGCCCTCCTGTGGCCCCCTCTATCTCACGTTGTACTGGCCTGTCTCCTGATATCTCCTCCTCGGTCTTGACACGCTGCTGGGAGACACGGCAAACCTTCTGGGCATGTGCTGTCCTGGAGGAGTTGCACGACCTGAGCAACTTCTGTGGGCTGCAGGTACCACCTCATGATACCAATTGTGGTCTGTGGCTACCACCTACAAAACCTTTCCTTAGAAGGGGTTGTCTTGCACGGAAGATCATTAGGGCCACCCATGATGGAAAAAAATGAGAGGAGATCGATTTTTTTCATCATGCACCTTGAGAAAAAAATTCAAAATACAATGTCGAGCGTAAAGTTGACCTTTTGAGACTGTAACAACCAGCGCATGTGACTGCTCCTACAAAATACCGTGCGGGCGGATAGATGAACTGGTGAAACTATACTTCAGACTCAGCTTTAGTAACAAAGAAATACTTTCTCTTGCAGCTCACAAACACACTGTAGTCATCGGTGTTATGACTTTAAAGAGACTGTGCCGAAAACTGCGACTGTTCTGAAGGATAAACCACACAAGCTTGGAAGAGAATTCAAGACACTATATGTCACCTTTTTTCTCAACATTGTATTTTGACTTTGTTCTCGACATTTTGACTTTTTCCTCAGAGTCTCAAATCTACCTCCTCTTTTTTTTCCCTCATGGGTGGCCCTAATACTCTTCTGCAGTCTTGCTACTTATGCCTCTCCTTTTCACTTATTGTCTCTTTTGTACAACTGCAGGTGAAATGTATTCACAGTCATTATTGCTTCGTAACGGACAGGTTGATATGATTTGACCTGACTTTGAGCAGTATATAATAAATGTGTAACACATTTTTGGTTAAGATCCCTAGCTTTAAAGTTTGTGCTGAACAGGACATTCTGGAATTTAAACACGAAGGTGCTCTCTGGGGAACAAACAAGCTCATGGTAATATTGCTCTGTAAATGAGCTTAAAAAATAAAGACGCTGTCTTTGGTATTTTACTTCTGCATTCTTTTGTCTTCTGTTGATATCTGTGTCCTGTTTGACATTCACAAAATAAATGTCCCCTTCATATTGTCATGAGATAGGGCTGACATGGACACGTGTAATGATTTATTCTTTAGTTGGGATTATTAAATGTTCCCATCAGGATGAACTCCGATGATCACCTGTCAATTGTCAAAGTTGCAGTCCATCCTATGTATGCACAAATTAATGACTTTTCCATTATTGGTAGCAATTATGATATTTTAAAAATGTATTTTTTCCTTGTGTTAAAAATACACGTGATAATATTTAATTAAGTAATCCACCACCAACAACCATCTGGTTCACACTTCAAAACAAGTGGTTGCCGACTATTTATTTTGAGTATAATTCATTTGCCAAATGGATGGTATTCCATAAACACATTTTAGCCTTAATTTGACTGATAGCATTATTATTTAGTCCTGCATGTTTTCTATGGATATCACAAAAATCTGCATTTATGAATTCTTTTATCCTCGTTGAAAATGTGATTGGAGTCTTACACCGCTGCTGTGCTGCAGCCTGTAATCGCCATTTGTGGCAGTAGAGGCCGCTGTTGCTAGTGCAACTTTTAAACTTAATAAAAATCAGTCAGTGGAAGAAGCTTGGCTGCCTGACAGTGGACTTACTGAAACGGCAATTTTCTGCATATTTTTAACCAGGCAATATTATCAGCAGCATTTCATATGATACATACGTATTCATATTTCTAGAGGTGAACGGTTATCTTTGTAGGTCGATCTCGTCCAGGGAGACTGAGGCGGGCGGAGCCAGAGATCGCGTCATTTGTTCCCGCCTCCTCTCTCCGGTTCATATTTCTTTATTCTAAATGTGGTGTCCGCTACCTCGCTTCCCTCTGTTACGGTACTGCGACCCTCTTTTTGTCTCGGCGGAGGAAGCAGTCAGTTTTGTCGGACCAACCATGCAGTGTGCGGTGTCCTACACTTCCTTGTGCTGTTCTGGAGACCCTATCCGGTACTCGCGGCTCTCTCCTGGTGCCTGTCGCAGGTAAAAGCTGACCCGCCGGCAGAGCACCTGCTGCTGCTGAATTCAGTCAGATATGCTCGATTTTAGGGATGCGGGATTTTGTCCTAAACTCATACTTATTCTGTTAAAGTTGATGGGTGTGCTTTCTCAGTGCTTGACATGGTGGTGGGATGCTCGCTCCATGTGCTTCGGCTGCGTTGACTTGGATATGATGAGGCTGTCTCATTTCTCCTGACCCACATAGCCCTTGTAGCGTACATGACCATGTGTGGTGTTGACGTATGGTTTGATGTGGTCTGTCCTAGATAACCAGGGTGAGTCACTCCAGGTGATTTGATCCGTTCCTGTCTTCAGTCAGCAAGCTTTTAATTGAACACAGTTAATCTTCTACCTCTTTTGTAATGTTTAATTCAGCAGATGAGAAAAATGCATGGCAAATAAAGCTTCTCTTCTGACTTTTACATGACTATCTTTTTTGTTTTGCAGTGCCTCTGGAACCAATGTTGTTGCCATCGATAATAAAATTGAACAGGCAATGGTGAGTAGTGACTTCAGTGTACTTCTGAGTAAAGAAAGGGACTTCATATTTTTTTGCTGAAGTCAAGTTAAAATGAAGTATTTTGCTGGGTGAAGGTCTTGTTTTCACAAGGTCTTCTATTGTGTTTGTCAAAAAATGTGTAGCGCTCCACATGAACTGATTTGCACCTCAAGCATCAATCTGATGTCCTTGTGTGGAGCAGGTTATGACATCATCAACCAGCCACTATGTGCTCCTCACATCTGCCTTATCCTGCATCTGCTCTCCTCTAGGACCTGGTGAAAAGCCATCTGATGTATGCAGTGCGTGAGGAGGTGGAGGTCTTGAAAGAACAGATCAAGGAGTTGTTTGAGAGAAACTCTGTGCTGGAGCGAGAGAATGCTGTGCTGAAATCTCTTGCCAATAGTGAGCAGCTGTCTCAGCTCTCCACCCAGTCGTCCACCAGCTCCAGCACCACTCCCCCCCAGCAAGGACTCAGCCAACCCCAGCCACTGTCCCAGCAACAGACCCAGCCTCCGCTTCAAGTTCAGCCGCAGCCCCACCCCCAGCTCCAGCACCTCCCAAAACCCCAGCAGCTCCAGACTCAGCTTGATTCTAGCCAACAACAGCAGCCCAGTGTCACCTCGGCTTGAAGTGCGTCCGAGAAAAAAACAAAACCAACATCTTCTCTACAACTTATAAGTATATGTGAAACTAAAAAGAAGTCAAAAGAAACATTGTCCTCTTAGCCACCAGCTTGACCACAAAGTACAGTGCTTGTGTGTGTGTGTGTGTGTGTGTGTGTGCCCATGTCAGGGTGAGTTCTTAAGTGTGACTGTGCATCAGTGTTGAATGTAAGTGCGTTTGTGTGTGTGTGTGTGTGTGTGTGTGTGTGTGTGTGTGTGTGTGTGAGAGAGTAAGAGAGAGAGAGAGAGCGAGCGAGCAAAAATCTGTACTGTGGGCCTTTCCAGTGTTAATGCAATCATCAGGAGACAGACAAAGAGAGTAGAGGTGGAGCATCAGGGAGTGTCTGGGTGTTTTTTGGATCTGGCCGGTTTCCTGGATTGGTTGACTGCTGGGGTACGAGTTTGTGGGACAGGATGCCTTTTTTTCTTGGACAAGGCCTGAGCCAGATTGACCCGCAACCTGCTCAAACCACGGAGGTGGACATTGACAGGTTTGCTTCGCATAAGGGACAAACGGGATTTGATTGTCAAAAGAGAGTGATTATTTTTTTAAATGAGAGAACTGTGGGTTAAAGGGGCATTTTTAGCCTTGCTGTTTCATTGTGGAGAAGTGGGAGAGTGTTTTTCAGAGTGCCACCGCTGCCGTTACTTTTCCATCGAGTTCAACCCTCGCATCAGTCTTTTGAGTTCTACTGTTAACTGTTTTAATTTATTACAGGGCTGCTATTTTCATACATGAACAATGTCATTAAACCCGTTTAACAGTAGCCCACTTCTTCCTTTTACAGTATTGGAAATAATTGACCATACTTATTGACAAAAATCAATTCTGACAAATGTTAAACACTAACTCAAATTTACACTGCAGTTTCAATTCATAGTCAAGATCCAGTATGAATGTACT
Organism: Aulostomus chinensis; assembly: GCF_037954235.1. Taxonomy (NCBI): domain Eukaryota; kingdom Metazoa; phylum Chordata; class Actinopteri; order Syngnathiformes; family Aulostomidae; genus Aulostomus; species Aulostomus chinensis. The sequence continues at coordinate 12,738,371 of NC_141324.1, forward strand.
TTCTTTTGTAAGAGCCGTGATAGGTGACTTCACCTGCTGATATCAAATTGGAACGCGAGCAGATTGGCATCTCTCTAAAAGTGAAATAAAATCACTATACCTCCCTCCTTCCTTCATGTTTCCCCCCCACGTTTTTCCTGAGGGGGCCAGGAGAGGGAAAAGCTGTGAAATCATTCAATCTACTTTGTAACCAAAGATGCAAGCTGTGTAAATTGATTATTTTAAATGCACACATGTATTTTGTTCTTTATTTTGTTACTTTCTCCATCACAAAATTATGTTGCCGTTCAGCATGTTCTGTAAACTTCAAACCACTTTCTTACCTCATTTTTATTCAGCACTCTTATTGTAAGATAGTCTGTGAACAGTGTAAATGGGGGGGGGGGGCGGGGCGGGGGTGAGTGATGCAGAGCAGATGTCGGTGTCGGCAGAGAGAAAAAAAAATATTCTAGTGTTACTGACACTAGTCACAGAAAATGAAGTGAGCCATGTTTTTGTTCATTTAAATGGTGTTTGAATTTCATATGCCAATAGTTTTGTTACATTGCAAATTTTAATGTATTTAAATAAAAGCAATATTCAAATTCCAATCTGTTTCAGTTTATTGCAGGGGTGGGCAACTTTGGTTTTGTATGCTTTTCTTTTTTTTTTTAAATTTAAGAGAGTAAAATGCACACTTGTTTGTATAATCAAACCTCTGGGTTCTGTTTGTAATCTCCGTGCACCCAGGTACCATTCTTGTTCAAGCCATACATATGGAATCGCTCGAGATTTTGATTGTCAAAGCTCACATCATGGGTTCTAACCACTGTGGTGTCGGCGGTTTTTCCTTGTGACATTGCAGGGCACGTCTGAGTTAAATGAAAAAAAGGGTTCAGAAACCAGTCATTAATTGAGACAACCTTCACATTTTTCATCCTTCCCATTTTCGGAGGTAAAGCCTACACGTTTTGTTGGACAAGCTGTCCTGTCATCACAGTTAAAGTTAAATTCTCAAAAGACTTAGTCTGGGCTGCTCCAGAGAGTTAAACCATATTTCTTTAGAGAAATCCATTTATTGGAGGAAACATTACAAAACAAGTCTCAAAAAAGGTACATGCCTCCCTAAACACAGTTATCTCTTCAAAAAAATTCTTGCAGACATTCTTCATGTCAACATCCATGTCCAGAGGGGGCGGGGACTCTTGCTCCGTATTCATACACAAACAGCTGAATACAATGAAATGGACAGCGAAGCTTCCCCTGACTCTTGAGTTCTCAGTACCCGTTAGTCCCATCAGTCAGTGGGTATCCCATCCATGCATCTGTCAGATAGACGTGGAGTTCACTGTGAGGGTCTGGGAAAGACAAAAGCGCCATCACTCTTCTTGCAGGCTAACCCACGGTAACAAACCGGCTGCCTTTACTGCTTTGAGATGTGGCCGTGCGCCGGTCTTTCAAGATCCTGAATCGCTCATTCAAGGTCATTGACGTCTGCTGTGGAAATTCAAAATACAGGCGTTACCTAATTGATATGACAAAAACCATGCAAACAGTTTGAGTGAAAATTCAAAGAAAACATTTGAGCTCTCACCGGTTTCCCAACACTGTTGATGTCAAACTGCAGAGGGACTCCCTTTGGGATTTTCTTCTCCAACGTTTCCGCCTTGACAGGCGCAGAGGTGGCAACCGGAGGATGCAGCGTCCAAGCGGAGGGAGGCCTAGTCATGAATGGGATGTTAAAACCAAAAATTCCACCCTTATGTGCAAAATAGACCACTCTGTTAGACTGAACAAAGATAAGAGCTCTGTTTGAAACACTTGACAACAGATAATGTGGAGTGATATTTACTCAGGCTGAGTCCTGGCTGTGGGGTTGTCAATGGATACGGTCAAGATTCCATTGGTGGTTGTCGATGTACGCCACCTAGTGGATAAACAGAAAAAGTGCATCACACCCCACACAAACAACCGACCCAACCTTAAATGAAACATGGGTGAAAACTCACTGCCGGGTCCGGGCTGGAGCAGTGTGAAGACTCGGCTTCTGCACCTGGGCTTGTACCTGACACGTGGAACAACTGATATTTAGATTTGCTTCCAGGTACATGAGTCACTTGCTATGAGAAAAACAGAGGGTACCTTGAGTCCTCTGTGAAAAAGAAATGTTGCCTGGCGTGCTTCCCTCTGTGTCTGCTGGACAGGCGGTAGGGGTCTGTACAAGGGGAAGGTAACATTTTTTTTTATATTATGACACAGCTTGCATATCTCTGACTGTAATCAGACGATACATGGTCACGGGTGCATTAGGGGCTATGTACACATTTTCCTCACCGCCGCCGCAGCTGAAATGGTCTCCTGACTGAAGTAGTGTTCTGACTTCCCTGTGGCTCTGGCTGCCTGTACGGCCTCCTCTGGACAACAGGCTTCCTAAACTGGCTTTCGGTACGAGGAATGAAGGGCCTCGGCTTCTGTCTTGTTCTCTATGTACAGAGACACAGTAGATAATCCTTCCAGTAGATCTCGACAACTGCAAACATTCTGAAAAGCTGAGTGACAACAATGCCAGGCAAAAAGAAAAAAAAAAAATCATCACCAAAAAAAAGGTCATACACCAATATTTTGTTGGACCGCCTTTAGCTTTGATCATGGCACACATTCATTGTGGATTGTTTTGATAAGCTTCTGCAATGTAACAAGATTTATTTCCATCCAGTGTTGCATCAATGGTGCACCAAGATCTTGTATTGATGATGGGAGATCCCGACCACTGCGCGAACCCTTCTCCAGCCCATCCCAAAGATTCCCAAAGGGGTTAAGGACAGGAATCTGTGGTAGCCCATCCAAATGATGCCTCATGCTCCCTGAACCACTCTTTCACAATTTGAGCCTGATGAATCCTGGCATTGCCATCTTGGAATATGCCAGTGCCATCAGGGAAGAAAAAATCCATTGATTGGATTAACCTGGTCATTCAGTATATTCAGGTAGTCAGCTGACCTCATTCTTATAGCACAAACTGTTGCTGAACCTAGACCTGACCAACTGCAGCAACCCCAGATCATAGCACTGCCCCCTCAGGCATGATGGGTGCATCACTTCATCTGCCTCTCTTCTTACCCTGATGCGCCCATCACTCTGGAACAGGGTAAATCTGGACTCATCAGACCACATGACCTTCTTCCATTGCTCCAGAGTCCAACTTTTATGCTCCCTAGCAAATTGAAGTGTTTTTTTTCCCAGTTGGCCTCACTGATTATTGGTTTTCTTGAGGCTACACAGCTGTTCAGTCCCAATCCCTTGAGTTCTCTTCGCATTGTGCGTGTGGAAATGCTCTTACTTTCACTATTAAACACAGCCCAGAGTTCTACTGCTGTTTTTCTTTGATTTGATTTCACCAAACGTTTAAGCGATTGCTGATCACGCTCAATGAGAATCAAAGATGATGGTTTTTGCAATCTCCTTAGATGTTTTCTCTGCTTGATGCATGCCAATGATTTGACCCTTGTCAAACAGACTAACATCTTTTCCCTGACCACGGGAAGCGTCTCTCGACGTGGCTGTTTAGGAAAAAGAAGCCCCTCATTGCATCAGTTGGGGTTAAATAACTTGTTGCCAGCTGAAAGATAATCGCCCATGCAGTACTTATCCAATAGGAGGCTCGTATCTAATTGCGTATTTAAATCCAGGCGGTGACTTTTTTGGGCCAGGCAGTGTGTGTCCTGAGTCAAGATCAATGGCACAAATACAAACTTCATGGGCTCCTGAGGATGAAAAGAGTCTGAAGAAGTCCAAACTCCACAGACGTGTGTAATATAGAGACTGACTGTACTTTGTTTAAAATGTCTGTTTACACTTGGAAAAATGAACCAATTTAAAAAATGTTCCATTGTAAAGCTAAGCAGTCACGCATAAACACGTATTAAGATAAGTCAATTACGAGCAAAAGATTCATTTTCTCAGCTGATCTGTACTGAGACACTGACTCCCCCCCCCCCCCCCCCAAGTTTCCTATTTTTATCTATTTGTCAAATTATTTTTTAGACATTTCCTAATTCCATGACCTTCTAGATTTACACAACTGTATGAGAAAACATGCTTTTCGAGTTGCACAAACACAAGAGCATCATATTCCCCAGATCACTTCACATTCTGGATTAATATAAATTGCAATTGGATGCGGATTCATCTTAAAAAATCGGACTGTTTATAGCTAAGGTGCGCTATACAATTGGGGATCAGCATTAGGACTTGCATTTACAACATATTTACTTTTATGCTTATTATGAAGGTATTGAACGAAACAGGAACTTCCATTTGAAACTGATGCCTGTGAAGGTAGTCACACTGCTTCACTGTTTCATGGTTAAAGCGGTGAACGAAACATACATACAGATTATGGAAATACGAAATAAATGGACCTCATCAATATGAAGAAGCCCACCCACGCTTTCCCCCTTCACCACCCTCAACAACACTGTGTCTACTGAGGACACTTGAACGTTTCTTGAAACTCCAATCTCTCACAACTTGAAGCAGACCTCCCACACTGTCTGGAAAAGGGCCCAGCAGATGTGTTACTTCCTGCTACAGCTCAGGAAGTTGAACCTGCCACAGGAGCTGCCCATCATCTTCTATACTGGAATCATTCAGTCTGTCCTATGCACAGCCGTCACTGTCTGGTTTGGCTCGGCCACCAAACAAGACAGGATCACACTGCAACGGACAATCAGGTCAGCAGAGAGAATCATCGGGGCCGACCTGCCTTCCATCCAGGACCTTTATCAGTCCAGGGTCAGGCAACGGTCAGGCACCATCCCTGCGGACCATCACACCCTGGTCACAAACTGTTTGATCCCCTCCCCTGTGGAAGACGCTACAGAGCCCTGTACGCCAAGACCACCAGGTACAAAAAACACTTTCTACCCACAGGCTGACACTCTGATGAACTGTAAATATTCAAAGTGTCAGGAAATGAAAACAAAAAAATACCCATACTGAACTTTTCATTTCCACCCTGCACTTCTGTGTAACTATTGCACATTTTTGTACATATTTGTACATATACTGCCTATTTTGTACGTACCACTAAATGTATATTTTTCCTTCATATTTTTTTACCTAACTTATTCCCTTCCCTGCACAGTGAGCAATGCAATCCTGTAACAAATTCCTTGTTTGTTTTTTAACTTGGTTAGAAAAAAAGGGATTCTGATTCTGATGGACAGTCACTCTTGGATACGAGTGTCCTCTGGGGGAAATCAGAATTTGAGAGCAAGAGCATTAGAAAGAATTCACAACACCAGGATAACGCACGCCTGAAGCAGGAAATAATACATGCCAGTGATGGATAAAAGGTTTGTGAAGCAAACACTGGGTTTCATTCATTTACTTTTTAGCCCTAAATTTAGTCTTTGTTGAGCTACACAAAAGATGTCAGGAGAAAAGAGTTACAAACAGCCATCTGGCTGAAAGAACACACTGTGCTGGGGGGAACAGCAGCAGGATATCCTGCTGTACCTGGCTGATGGGAGCTCTGTTGGGTCGTCGGAGCAGAGCAGCTGGCCTCCTCGCTGCCAGTCCAGTGATAACCCCTTGACCACGCCTTCGACCCGGCAGGGGGAGAACCCTTCTGTTTCTTAATTTAGGCGCTCCACCCCGGGGCACGCCACCTAAGTTGAATAACATTAGTTAACGTTAAAAATGCACGGACATGTTTCGACAGAGAAACAAACAAAAGTTAATGATCACCTCTTTGGACGGGTCCACTATTCCTCGATGAAACTCCCTTTCCTTGGGCTAATAGGCCCTTCTTCTTGACTGGCCGGTGGTTCATTATGGCCTGTTTCCTTTTTAAATGTTGTTCTTTTTTGTTCAATCGAATGATGTCATCTGTTAAAATTAATCATACGAGCATTGTAAACAACCCTGTCTGAATCTTCCAATGCCATCCATCTACTTAGCAAGCTGTTAGCTAGTATTCCTGACAACCTGCCAATATTAGCTGCTACTCAGTAGCATTGATGCTAACTACACGTCTTACCAAGGGACATGTCGACTTTATCGGGAACCGCAGGTCTTCTCCCCCGGCCAGCTGTAAACTCACCCTTGTTCATCTCGATAGACAGCAGATAAATATAGTAGTAAAGTGTAGCCTAGCTTGTCTCTCTCTCCTCAAGCTATTAACGCTGCACGTACCTCCCCCCGACGTAAACTGTTATGCGCACGCTCGAAATACGTTCCTGTTGTATTGTGGTAAATGTAGTTCCAGAAAACCAAAACAAAAGGCGCATTCCATTCTGCCAATTATGCATCCTCCTCTCTGTCCTTCGTCCAGCGCTGCTGATAACATGGTGAAGAGCAGCGAGACCGAACACGTTGTCCCACAGGACAAACACATTATAGAAGTGAATCATGAAAACGCTTTACAATCAAATTTTCTGTTACAAGTGCCTCTGAACTCAAGACTCAAGAATGCAGCTACTCTCTTACAATCGGGATAATATTTTATAATGACACCCAAGAATTAAATCAGGTGTGATTTTTTTGTGTTTTCACAATTTAACTTAAAATATATATATATAGCTATTTTTATTGCTTGCTCATATGAGAGAGGCAACGTTTTTCTTGTTGCCGGCATTGACCTCGGGTGGCAGTCTGTGGTTATTGGAAAACTTCCTGTAAATTTGGGGTGAAGCCCATACGATATGAGAACATGTTACCATTTAGTTTGACATAACACTATAATGTTAAAAATGATTCTTGAACAATAGAAAAGGAATCGTTGAAGAGAATATTTGCGTTCCCTTTTACCTATGTATGCTTATATTATCCATATTTAGCAGTATTATACATATAAAATATGTTACATATTGTAATGAATGCACCCTAGATGTGTTACCAGTGCATTTAAATTGAAAACATTTAGCTTTCGTTGATATGAAGCATGTTAATTCCGGCTGAAGGGGGATGACTTGATGAACTGAACCTTTGTCAAAGCAGCCAGTTCGACACTAACAAGTCACTACTGGGTGTAAATCACATGAATAAATCCAACATACTATGGGAAACCAGGATATTCATGAAGGCTGCCGACACCAGCGTTGGCTGGGAGGAGCTCTGTGACGTAGGCCGTTCGTCGCAGCACATGCAAGCTAAATGGAATGGTCCCCGTGAGTTACAAAACCCAAACTCCTGCCCATTTAATCGGTTGTGTAAGGGTAACACACGGTACGCTTTCCCGTGTGTTTTCTCACCGAGCTGCAGAAACTGTAACCGCGTGCAACGACTACCGTTTGGCGTTAGTTTCTAATTATCGTGTATGCACAGAGTTCGGCGGCGTTTGCTTGGAGTTTTTGCTACACTGTATGGTCCTTTGGTGGAGGTAAGCGATGCTAGTCTGAACGAAAAGGTTAACGTTATCTCTGTTACCTTTCCTCACATTTGTGTTGTTCCTACTTCCCCCCACGGACGCGATGTAACTTGAGACATGATCCCCATCATTGTGGTTTGATTGCAGCTCATCCTTCTCACTTGCATCGAAGCGTTTCTCGGAGCTTGTTCGACTCAGATCATTGCAGTCACACACCAGTGGAACCATCATGTCAGACAAGAAGCGCAAGGCTACCTCTGCTGTTGCTAAAGAGCCCGGTGCCAAGCAGCAGAAGTTGGCCCCTGTGAAGGAGGAGAAGCAGGAGAGAGCCGCCGGATGGCTCCGGGAGCTTCTGAGACAGCAAAGGACAAACAATAAGGAAATGAAAGTCAGCAAAAAGCGTATTCGTTTTATATCGGACACACAGAAGGTCAAACAAGGAACAGAGGGTGTGCTGTACTGGATGTTGAGAGACCACAGAGTGCAGGGTAATCTCATGAATGGAAACGAGTTTCTCCTCTCGCGTTCGTCCGTGAATTCATTTGTAACATGTTTGGTGCGTTTTCCTTTTGTGGTTTAGATAACTGGGCTCTGATCCACGCCCAGCGGCTTGCGGTGAAGGAAAACTTGCCCCTGCACGTCTGTGTCTGCTTGGTTGTCCCCAAGTCAGAGCTGTCCACCCTGAGACATTACAGCTTCATGCTGAACGGACTGGAAGAAGTCGCAAAGGTACAAACTTCAAGAACTGTTTGTCTAATGTTGTATTTTTTCAGTGGGGGGGGGGGTGGCGCTGCTAAAATAATACCATTTTTTAATAATAATAATAATAATAATAACAAATAAGCACTTCTGCACTTGACTTATTTTCTCTCGTTAAACGTAACATCCAGCAGCAGCTCAGTGCCTGACGTCATCTGTGTTGAATGCAGAATGGCAAAATGGACACAGGGGGGCGCGCTCACGCTTTGCAGAGCACCATCGCTGACGGGGCTGTTTGCAGACATAATTTGATTATTTTTTTAAATGGGCCTTGAGTACTTTATTTTTTATCGATTGTCAGATAAAGCATCAGATCTGAGAAAATTGGGTAGGGATAATTACAGCTGATCAATTGGTGTTTAGATGTAGAAGACCATAATAAGCATGACATCCAATGTCCCTGGCAGTTTCCTAAACGAGTATTCCATGTTGTTGTGGTGGTGGTGGTGGTGTTGTGTTCATACAGAAATGTAAAGCCTTAAACATCCAGTTCCATTTGCTGCACGGCTCAGCGGGCGAGGTACTGCCTGGCTTTGTTTCTGACCGCAGCCTTGGGGCGGTGGTGACTGACTTCTCTCCTCTCAGAGAGCCGCTACAATGGTTAGAGGATGTCAAGAAGACGCTTCCGAAGGATATTCCTCTCATACAGGTATAGTGAGGAGGAGATTGTTAATGTCCTGATTCTGTTTGATTTCTAACTTTTGTTTTGGTGTCTTCCTTTTTGTTGTCATGATGTCTCCATCATTTTCTCAAAGACCAAAATGATTAAACGGACTTCAGTCACATTTTATGCCTTTTTATTATATTTCAATCCATTGGAATACTCCCGATGGCTGCAGTGTCTGTCCTTCCCTTTTACAGGTTGATGCCCACAATATTGTTCCATGCTGGGTCGCGTCACCAAAACTTGAGTATGCTGCCAGAACCATCAGAACAAAAATACACAAACTTTTACCCGAGTTCCTGTCTGACTTTCCCCCAGTTGAGAAACATCCCCACACAGTGACGAGAACCGCCAAAGTAAGTGTCGCTGTTAACGGTAAAGATATACTCAGTAAGTTGGCCAGTGTCAGTACAAAAGTCTGAATCAAACTTGGCAGGAACTGTGAATCACTCAGTATTTATCCTACAAATATTCACTGCTTGCTCACTGACATGGGATTTAGACATCAGTGAAATACTTAAGTTCATCTTTCAGCTTCTGTACAGTATTTATTGATAACAGAATGTAAAAACACTTATTTGACGACTCCAAAATGAAATATCCCCATCTTGATTGATATTAACGCTGCAGTCAATATTTCTACTTCTGAGTTGAGTTTTTCTCCTCGATTATATCTACACATTTTGTTAAACGTCAGGATGCATGGTAACAGTCTGAACCTTACAGCCAATCAACTGGGACGAAACCCTGGCCTCTCTTGAGGTTGACCGTACAGTGGGAGAGCCGGAATGGGCGAAACCCGGCACCACGGCAGGAGTGGCCATGTTGGAGTCCTTCATCGATGTACGCCTCAAATTGTTTGGCACCCAGCGCAATGATCCAAACGCTCCAGCCCTCAGCCAGCTCTCTCCCTGGATCCGCTTTGGTCAGTAATACACACTACACTATAGAATAGCCTCTGTTATTGCACTTCTCCATGATCTGTTCTTCTCATCTTTGCCATCTCCTCCACCCCATCAGGCCACCTGTCAGCCCAGCGTGTGGTACTGCAAGTTCAGAAGAGTGGGAAGAAAGCTGGGGAGTCTGTCTCTGCTTTCATTGAAGAGCTAGTGGTGCGCAGGGAGCTGACTGACAACTTCTGCTTCTACAACAAGCAGTACGACAGTGTGGAGGGTCAGTGGAGCTTAAAAATGCCAGTGTTCTAAGTTTTCACCTAACTGAGAAGAGGTTTTCATTCAGATGATCTGATTCTTTTGACTCTTCATCAGCCTGGTATGGTTGAGTTGTTAGGTGTTAGAATAGCATAAATTATACTCAGTGGAGTTGAATACGTGTACTAAAACTTGTTTTTATGTTGCACCCTTTTCTAACACCTCTGACATCGTGGTCATGCTGTAAACATTTCTGTCGCATGCTCTTGAACCCAGCTTAAGGGTTTGGGAGCACGTCACCTCTTTCACCCCATCTTGATGTGACCTCATTAGGATGAGTCTTAAGGGATTTGTTTTAAACTAGTTTCTGCTCTGTGTATGTGTGTTGCGCCCAGGTGCTCACGACTGGGCAAAGAAGACACTGAAAGACCACGCCAAAGACGAGAGGCCATATCTGTACTCACGAGAACAACTGGAGAAAGCCAAGACCCATGACAAGCTGTGGAACGCAGCCCAGGTATTTCTATTAGTTGACAATTTGTCTTAAATGCGGCATTTATGTAATGAGGTTTGTTCCTCCTCCCTGTTAACATGATATCTCAATAATATCGGCCTGAGCAACGAAACAGTAGCAATATGTGTTGGTGCAGATGCTTTAACAATGGCAGCAAGGAATGTTTTGAGTAGAATATTTGATAGTTAATTTGCTTCCTGCCATGAAAGCACATAACCAATATTTAAGTTAAGTTGTATGTCTTGGTAATGCCTCAAGGGAATAATGTTGAGTTCCAGGTTCTCTAAAAAGAGTTTTTATTCTTTTTTTTTTTTTTTTTTTTGAGCCTGGAGGAACGGATGAAAACTGCAGAGACTTCAGCTTCCTGTCATCGTTGCGTGACTGCAGTAAAGTCGTTCTTCTGTAGTTTGACAACATCTTAACACATTTAATGCTCATGACTTAAAAATCTTGCAGCAGTGGACAGAGTACTCATATCAGATACCGAAGCAATGAAAGACAATTTCTGAAGTATTCAAATACCTGTGGGGATGTCTAACATGAGCCTATCTGAACACACAGGCAAGCTTTAAACAGCCACGTGTAATACAACAACTGCACAACCATGATGGGTTCCTTCTACCCTGCTGCATGTCGTTATTTTAGTACCAGATGGTGACCGAGGGGAAGATGCATGGCTTCCTCAGGATGTACTGGGCCAAAAAGATTCTCGAGTGGACGACATCACCAGAGGAGGCTCTCTCAATTGCCCTGCACCTCAATGACCGTTACGAGCTTGATGGCCAAGACCCCAATGGCTTTGTTGGTAAGGGACGGATGTGTTTACACGTGTTGTTGTTGTTGTGGCTGACCTATCGGCTTCTTTTCTAATTCATGTCCTCTCCACCGGGTTCATCCTCCTTTCAGGATGCATGTGGTCTATTTGTGGCATCCACGACCAGGGCTGGGCAGAGAGACCCATTTTTGGAAAGATCCGTTACATGAACTACAAAGGCTGCCTTCGCAAGTTTGACGTCGCCCAGTTTGAGAGGAAGTACTGTCCCAAACATCTTTGAAGAATAAAATGTTTTGAAGGATTCAGAAGAATAATCTTGGTCTACTACATCCGCACCTCAGGGAGAATGTGTGAGGCAGCAGACTTGCTTTATTCTTCACTACCGGTTTTGTCATTTGTGTGTTGAACCAGCTGTTTACCTGGAGATTCGCTGTTGCTTGATATAAGAAAAGTTTTTCTTGATCTGCTGAAGAGCATGCAGGGTTGTTTTTTTTTTTCCTACTCTGACACGTTTTTATATTCTCTGTTGTTTGTTAACAAAAGCTGTTCTCATTAAAGAGATGTAGTTTCTAAAAAAAACATTCTTCCACAGAAAACTGATTATTCCCTCACACATTAGGTTTTTTTTTTTCAGTCACGTCTCTAAGACCCGCAAAAAAGGATATATTGCATGAGATTAATTGGTCTGACTAATCTTTATTAAAAACACCCAAGGTCACAAACATGAACTACAGAGTTGCATCACACTTTCAAATATGGTTGAAATGAAAAGGGATGTAATTAACCAACGGAATCTTGTACCCAGCCTCGATAGCAGATGGAAAATAGCCCCTTCAAGAATCGAGACTCATAACACCCTCTCCCATATTGCTATATGACACGCTCAATGCCAAGGCCCTTTGGTAATGTCAGGTTTTTCAGGAGAAATAAATCCTTGTCTCCCTTTAGTGCTCCTTGGTGCTAATTGGCTGAAACCAGCTTCGGTTCGGTCAAAAGGAATACGAATATTGCAGTGTGATGATCTCGCTGTAATTTACTGCTTTCAGGACCGAGTTTCTATGACAGAGAGGGTGCTAGGATGAACATTCAATCTGTGCTTGATAAATAGGCTGAATAAAAAGCAGTAGTGAGTGCAATGAATCCTATTTAGGGAGGTTCCAAGCAATCAAAGTCTTTTTGTCCCAGAGGAAATAAGACAGTGTTGCTTAAACCCATTGAACATTGTATAATAAAAAAAGATGTTGTGACTTTAAGACAATATGAATCATTAAAGCTGATCTAGTCTCCAACTGAATTTCATTAAACTGTCTCAGAAGCAGAACATGAAAAACACTAGTATGTGTTGATAAAATTTCACTTGAGAAAACAACCATTTACATTTTAAAGCCATCAAAATAATTTCCTCCGATTTTTTGGGAGATGTTCACCATCTGGCTGAATGCGACTAGCCAGTTCTCTCTGTACTCGTAGCATGGTTACAAGCTGGTGAGTCAGTTTGGCAGAATGCTGCAGCTGTAAGTGTACATTTTTTCAGCCAATTGAATGCGTGTTCACCGACAGGTGACATTTTGTAATGTGTGAGAAGTTGGTTTATGTGTCCATCGACCCACAGAGGCCTCACCCCGGTTCTGTGTCCTGTGCCCTTTGTCTGTCAGCATATATTTTCAGTGAGATTTCAGTCTCATGTTGCTAGGTTGTGCCCAAAGTTTCTGGAGGCAGAAAACATGCCTGTTTTTGAGTGGCTCCCTTTTCACTCGACACATGGACCACTGGGTACATCAGTGTGTCCCCATGCATGTCCGGAACTCTTGAAAATTCAACTCTTGTAGAGGAATGAGACACCAACCAAGACCATGGTCGTGTTCCCACTCACTCGCTGTTTATGCGTCTGCCACATTAATTTGTCTGAAGGTAAACTTTACTGTCGTGTTATTATTTGAGTTTCTAAGAGCCGCCGCTGCGGTCCATTTTCACTGCGCAGTTTATTGAACTCTGTTTGGTTCCCTGGAAACCTTGCAAAGCCTTTAAAGACTAATCAATCAGCCCTGCATCACAGAGATGGGAGAGCACATTTCTCATAAATGTGGCTTAAAACAATAATTCAAAATTTTTCTCACAATGTGCCATAACAGACAAGAGGTGGAGGTAAGACAAAAAAACAGATGAGATGCGGGACTTTGAGAAAAACTGTGCACGTCCTTCTGGAGGACTTAACTTCCATGTGTTTGAAACATTTCCGCTAAACAGCACTAGACAAGTGGATGGAATTTACGCATTTTCAGATTTATTTGTATTTGTGAAGCAGCCTTCATGCAAGGAATGAATGGAGAAGGGAGTAACAAAGAGAAAATGAAAACAGGATTGGAGCACCAGAGTCTGGGTAATGTGCATTGATATCCTTTTTTATAATACAACAGTTACAATTCCTTCAAAGGTTTTGTGCTCACACAGACAATTTCTGTAACGTTGTTCTTTCATATTATCAAAGAAACATGCTTACTTTTTGGGAAGTGCTCTTATTTTCCATCTTCTCCAGAGCCAGGCAGCAAGATAGACACCTTTCTCTCCTCTGTGTCTGCATGAAGGAGCTGGGGCCAGCAGAGATTGCTGGTTAGCCTAGCACAATGAATGATAATGGATGGGAAGTGTAAGCATACGTCTTTCAAAAATAATCAACCAGATAAGATTAGGGATTTGGGTTTGCCCAAAAGTAATCATCCTCATTCCCTCTTACACAGTTGGCCAGGACTAGAATGAGCAGTCTATCTTTGAGTGGAGAACAAATGTTTTGTTTTAGCTGCAGCTCTTTGAGCTGCTGCCTAAAATCATTGTTATCAGTAAAGTAGTTCAGACACTGGGCTCCATGTAAAAAAAAAGCCACTGTATGGCTCCAGGTGGTTGGTGCTATGTGTGCACCGTGTGTTCAGTGCATGTTCGGCCTCATTTTGGTATTTAGAGGCACGTAATCAGAGCACAAACCACAGCGCAAAGAGGCACTTAGACACCCGATTATTCATAGGTGTGTTTCAGGCACATCAGTCAAACCAATCGGAGTGCCACATGTCACTCCCTTTAAAAGCCCAGGGTATGTCAGGACTTGGCGTCTACACACATTTCATCTTGTTATTTATATTAGTGCTATGTTGACCTGCCCGTCCACTACCTCTCATTGTGCTAAGCCAACTATAGCAGTCAGCTGGTCGCTGTGGCTCTCAGTTCCTTTAATGTACACACAAAGGAGAGCGGGGTATCTATCTTCCTGTCTGACACTGGGAAAGATGGCATGTAACCCTATTTACCGAAATGTTGCCATGTTCCATTTATAAAAAAGTAGGATTTAGACTGCAGTTGATTAATCAGGTTTGCATGCAACTGCATTTACACTTAAACATCACAGTTCTGTTGCATGTGAGTCCAGTTCCCTGCCACAGCCCTGATGCTTTTCTCTGTTTGTCAAGGATTTATCCAGCTCACGTCTCTTCAGTCTTTATACTTGTTAAATTGACCTCTGCATCTGCCATTAATAAAGATCTCAAGTCACCCTCTCCACCACCATACTCCTGCATGTTTCCTCATCTCATCAACATGACTTCCTCTCCCAGTGTCTTGTGTTTTGGTCTTGGTGTCATAAGAAGAAGAGGAGTGCTGGAGCTCTTTTTAAAGTATCCATCCCTTATCATTTGGTGCTTTAGTAAACCTGACATATGAGTTTACTCTTGTGTTGACTGTGTCAATGAAGTTCCCAAATGATGTAACCCTCTATGCTTCAATTTGTTGTGAATCTAAAAATGTCAAGATAACGCATCTAAATTTCTTCCTGATGTGAAGCTAAATGCTTGTTTCCTTTAACTCCTGCTGAGCATCTAATCAGCCTTGAAAAGTTTCCTCTCCTGACATTTTTTTAGTGCTTAGCATGTTGACATTTTCAGAACACTGCTCATCTCTGTGTTCAGCACATAGCTCTCATTTGGCTACATTTACTGCAATTTCAAACATCCATCCATCCATCCATTGTCTTCCGCTTATTCCTGGTAAGGGTCGCAGGGGGGCTGGAGCCTATCCCAGCTGCTACGGGCGAGAGGCAGGGTTCACCATGGACAGGTCACCAGTCCATCGCAGGGCCAACACATAGAGACAGACAACCATTCACACTCACAGTCACACCTACGGTCAATTTAGAGTATCAATCAGCCTCGTCCTCTCTTGATGTCTTTGGACTGTGGGAGGAAGCTGGAGTACCAGAGAGAACCCACACAGGAACAGGGAGAACATGGAGACTCACACAGAAAGATCCCGTGTCCGAGCCGGGACTCGAACCCAGAACCTTCTTGCTGTGAGGCCACAGTGCAGCTGCAATTTCAAACACTCCTTGTTAAATGATTTGTTTCCTTTTCTCAAAGTGCCATGGGTGGTAAAAACAAGGCTTTTGAGTGATGTTGCCATGCAGGCTGGTCGTGAATATTTGCTGTGAGCTAATAGAGTATTTTGTTATGATGATAGAAGTAATATGTAGATTGCCGCTCACTGATAGCACAGTGTCATTACAAACTGATTTGCAACTTTCCATCAGCTCATCTTTGTCTCCTTCCTCTTTCATCTACTCTGTCATTATTAATTTTAAGATATCCACCCAATGACATCATTGTTTCCCACCCACATCTCTTTTCCTCTCTACTCCACATAATTCAATCTATTTGTACAGTGCGCCTCACCCAAAGAAACAGTGAAAAGTTTCCTGACACTATTATTTAAGCAGCATGTAAATATGATATTTACCCTGGAGATATTTCTGCTTGCACTCCAAACACACAAAAAAACAAGTTCAGAGACGCATTACATCTTTTCTTTCGAAATTACAACAGCAAAGGAACAAACAACAATCTTACCAGCAGCTCAGATGTTCAAAAGCAGGTCATGGAACCATAAAGCTATTTCAAGAATACACAAAGAGAAAAACATTCATGCTTTTGAGTAAAAGAGAATACTGCCTCTGATCCTGAGCGGTGAGGTGATAATATTCACATCCTTTATACAGGTACTACCTTCAAGAGAGGTAAATCTAAATCACACAAGCTTTTACTCACTTTATATGGAAGGTAACAAGCGGCATGAAAAATCATTTCACTTCATTATTTCCAGAGTTTAATTACATCCTTGCAAGGTTCATGATTATTAGCCTTTTCACAGGTTGAAAATACCTCCAGCCAAAAGTTTACTTTTATTTCTCTCTTGCACTTAATTGTCTTTCATTCTCCCCTCATCATCATCAGTCAGTGTTCTGACACTGGCACTAATGTGAACTCATTCTTGGCTGTGACAGCATGTTACTGTTGGATCAGAGAGCTGCACAGCATTTAACAGGAAAGGGTGGAAATTTTATGAACCACATAATTCTCTACATATTATAAATATTTGTACCCGGTCGCCAAAACAGAAATTACATACCTTTGAGATTGCTAATGGACTACATTTTTCCATACATTTATCTGCTACTTTTGCATTTGAATGATCATTTTCATGGTTCCCCCCTAACACTGACCCCGTAAGAACCAAATTTGCCACAATTCCTGTGAAATGTACAGTAAAACATGCAACATGCATTTTTTTTTACAATGGGCCTCATTCATGAAATATTCCTATGTGCAAATTTGTTCCTACATATGATAGGATTTTTTTTAGCCCTCAGTTTAGTATTACAGGCAGAAGGCAAAGCCTGTTTGTAACTCCTGTCTCCTACAATCTATTGGTTGCCTCTTGTACTTGCGAAGCCTGGGTGCTCCACCATAACAAGATGTCCACAACAGATGTCAGGATGAGCAAAGTTTTACAAATAGCTACCAGAATTTGCTTCCAGCATATAAGAATATATTGAGGGCTAAAAAAAAATAAAAAAATAAAAAAAAAAATAAAAAAATAAACATATATATATATATATATATATATATATATATATATATATATATATATAATAATAATGTAATGTAAGATTACATGTAAAGTGTAAGACTAAAATGCACTTATTTACCATTCTCCCCAGAGCCGGACATGAAGATTTTAGACTGCTGTTTAGATTAGCATAATGAATGGTAGTGGAAGGGAAATGTTAGCCTAACTCCATCAATGTCATTAAATAGTTAGGCTCAGGATCTTGGTTTGTTCAGACATAATCACCCTTATCCTCTTTTAGAAAGTCAGCCATGAATTGTAGCAGCGGTCACCCCTCTAGTTGTCAACAAATGTTTGACAAAGTTTTTCCATTCTGAATCAAATCACTATGTCAGTTTTGTCAGGATAATAGTCCCCACTATGTGTCTGATACTAACATTAAAATGTCTCGTTCATAGCAAGTGATATGCACAACCCTGCTAAAATGAATGCAGGCAAAGGTCGAGTGGATCTGATTACTTTTTGACGAAGGTATGTGAACACTTCCCTCCCACTACCATACATTGCTCTGGCAGATGGCAAAAAAGTGTATTTCCATAAAAGACGGGCATGTTTCTTCAAAGTCTAGTCACCCTCATGTGCAGGTTGATCTTCCAAGACCATCTGTGCTGCTTATATATAGAGAGAGAGATGACCAGAATTTAAAGAAAACCCAAGTCAGCTGTACAATACATTGGGCAAACAATTAAAAACAGCATCATCTGGAATGCTGTCTGGTGAATGCTTAGGCAAGAGCCTCAAACCATTCAGTGAGCCCTCATGTAAGAAGTCACATTTATTCAGGTTTTTCTTAAAATTGGCCCTTAATCAGGGAGAAGATTCATTAAAAGCTTTATGTCTGTTTTGTATGGTTGGATATTGCTTGCTCAAGGTGCTGTGTTGGGTCATCTCTATGCTGGAATGTGATGGCCAGGTGTTAGCATGACAGGCAATGTGACTGAACATTTCTCTGAACCTGGTGGACATGAGGTTGTAGAGGATCGGGTTGATGGCAGAGTTCAAGTAGAAGCAGACTCCGGAGATGATGTGGACTTGCTCAAATATCTTGATGTGCTGCTCAGATGAGATGTCAATGTAGCTCCACGTCAGGCGGTCCACGTGAAAGGGAGCCCAGCAAAGACCAAACATTATCACCAGCACACCTGACCAAATACACAGCACATGCAGGATCAGATCAGTCAAGAAATGAGGTAAATCATGACAAGGCCTCAACAGATATAAACACAGAGCACCCCCCCCCCCCCCACACACACACACACACACCCCAGTGTACAGGGGAAACAGATTTGAAATGACACATACACAACATTTTGGTGACTTGCTTGTTGCTTTTGTTCAGCTTCTGCTTGTGGGCCCAGGAGAGGCTCTCCGCTCCAAAGCTGTACCTGGTGTCCACCGTGGTCATGCTGGTCTCACCGTGTAGGTGCAAGCCAATAAGTATGTAGAGAATGCTGATTATTAGCATTGGGAGGAAGAAGAAGGCCAGTGTGGAAAGTAGGATGACCAGGTTGTAGATCCACCTGGGCTTGACCACATCTAAAGATTGAAATGTAACAATTAAGGTGAGAATAACTCATCCCCAAATTTTTGTTCTACTGATACAAAGGAGTGAATAACCTAGAAACAGGAGGAGATATGGGACGAGAACAGGGTCAGTAGTGAGTGAAGGGTCAGTGTGTATACCACTGAAAATATTCTAATCCTATTCTGCAAGTGCAGATGATGAAATAGAAATAATGAAATAACAAAATAGAATATAAGCTCTATACATACAGCAGATAGCAGACTGAGGGAAGTGCCGCCCGAACTTTGGAGGCAGCACCACAACTCCGTGCAGAATGGTGTTTGGCACTGCACACACCATGGACATAACCCACAGCATGAAGATGACCCTCCTGACATGTGCATGTGTGGTCATGTGTTTCACTTTGAGGGGGTGCACCACCGCTATATAGCGTTCTATACTGAGTGCTGTGACGTTGAGGATGGAGGCAAAGCAGACTGTCTCAAACAGGAAGGTTTTGAAGTAGCATCCTCCCTCCCCCAGTAGGAAGGGGTAGTTCTGCCACATCTCATAGAGCTCCAACGGCATGCTGAGCACCAGTAACAGCAGGTCTGACACTGCCAGACTCAACAGATAATAGTTGGTGGGTGTCTGCATCACCTTGTAGCACAGGATGACAGCACAGGTGAGGGAATTGCCCAGGACACCCACCACAAATATGATGAGGTAGGTAAGACAGATTGAAAGGAAGACAGGGGACCTCAGAGGCCCCAGGTGCTTTGCCAGGTACTGCTCTTCAGTCAAGCAAATTTCATCTACATCCTGTGTTGTAGCATTTGCTAGAACCCAGGAGATATTCATTCCGCACACCACAGCAGCCTTGGGGCAGTAGATGTCACTGAAAACTGTAGCACTGGTGGCAAGAGCTTCAAGGGAGCAGTTCAGTCCCAGCATCTTGCAAGAAGGCTTCTGGTTTCTCTGAACCTAACAGCAAGAATAAAGAGGAGAGAAAGCAAAGTTTACAAATGAAGTTTGGTATACTTATTAATTAGTAAGTGAGCTGATCACCTGTGGTTGCATCTCTATACAGATGTGAATATACGCAGGATGCACTGAGACCCAATCACCATGAGATCACTAAGCCTCAAGATTTGAGCAAATATACTCACAATTGTCACTTATAAAGATTACAAACTGTTTCATGTAAATACAATACATTTGTTTTTTGCAGCTAGTAATGACCTTGGTGGTTATTTACATAAAAGCCAAGAAGTGAGATCCTATCTGATAGAAGTGGTCACTCGAGATGGATATGGAGGCGTATTCGAATGGCAAGCATGAATGCATGTGCTAAAAGTAAATATGAGGGCTTCGCATCTGGACACATCTGCTCAAATCTATGAGATGTGATTCGCTTTGCTTTGACGTGACTGTTTTCACCGCGGTAGCAGGTCACTTACATTCTTATTTCACTGCTTAGGAGTAAAGCATGTTTTTGAAAATGAGAGTTTTGCTTCGTTATTTTTTATCATAGCAGAACTTTAGAGATTGATCAAATCCAGACCGTTTGGGATTACGCAAATTCAGATATGTTGAGCTACAAATTGAGCCGCCATATCCATCACGCACCTCGCATTCAGCAAGATAACATCGGCCATCTGATTCAGCCACTTGAGACCACATCATTGAGAAAGCATGTTAATGCTGGTTTTAACAGTGCCACAGTGACGATGTCATAGGATCCAACAGGTCTAGCGCTATTTGCCCGCATAAATCTCAAAATCAGTCATAGTACAGATATAATCTTGCCAAGTGTCTGGTGAAAGTGGAATACATCTTTAGAATCTACTTGAAAATTGAACTCAAAGACCAATTGGGATTTTTTTTTCATAGGCCATTGTCAATAAATACTGAAGGTCAGAAATCTGCTTCATTATGGGATGATGGAGTTTAGATTCTGCCAACTCCCTAAAACATGCTATATTTAACCAGTCAAGAGATTAAAATGAGCTCAAAACAGCCATCAAACCACTTTTATGGTTGCTGTACTGTATCACCACAGCAGCAGTCAATTACATTCAAATATACACGTAAGAATCTTGAATAAACAACCTGTCTGTTTTTCAAATTAGTTTGTAATCCTCTCTCCTTTATCACATAGATATGTGCTTCAAGTTTAAAAATTCATTCACAGAAATACCTTTTATGTTCTCCGTATAGGTTTTTTGTATGGTTTCTTGCATGAGTTTGTTCATCTGTTCGAACTGCAGTTCAGTCTTACTATTTAGATCAATTAACACTTTTTTTGGTAAATAGCAACAAGAAGAAAAATTCACCTGCTGCAGACTCCTGAAGGAATTGATCCTCTTCTGCTTTACCAAATCAACAACAATTGATGTAATTTGAAGAGACGTGTGATCATCGTAGTTCTCTTGGATCCTGGATTTAAGTGCTCTGCTACATCATCCCTACTGCTCTGGTGCATCAGTGTGTCAAAGCTGCCTGGAATTTCTCTATTTGAACACTGGTGTTCACCCCACCTCTCTCTCTCTCTCTCTCTCTCTCTCACACACACACACACACACACACACACACACACACACACACACACACACACCTACACACACACACACCTCATCCTGGTCTGCACAGTTCCATTTACTGAACTAATTTTACCCCTTTTCCCTCTCTCATTCTCCTACTCTCTCTCTCTCTGTCTCTCTCTCTCTCACACACACACACACACACACACACACACACACAGACACGCACACACACGCACACACACACATGTGTTATTATGTAATTATCCCTGTATCTGACACCACAGACTCGATACTTCGTCATCTCCTTTTCTATTATTTATCCCATTGAAAGACCCCAACAGTGCAGCAGAGTGGAAATGAAGGTTTAAGATTGCTTTGACCCCTCCAACCTGTGGCCTGCATGTTGGCCTAAAGATGACAGCAATTTCTCTTTTTCTGAAGTTAGGTACAAAACAATGACCCTTAACACATTCTAATAAAAAGATCTAACAGTAAGAATCAAACATCCAAAAAGTTGGTTTTCTTGTTAAGTAGCACTTGTGAATTGGTGTGAATTTTCAAAAACGTGTGAATTATCTGACTTTATTTGTAAAGGATTTTCCCATTACAAAAAATACAGTGCACAATACACAAATACAAAACACTGACACACACAAGCGCACACACAGGAATCCAAGACTAAACGATGAACACTTACAAAACATTTGGAATGAGGGTCTAAGTGCATAGGATATTGTTATGATGAAAAAGCCCTTTGAGACAAACTGGCTACACAAATAAAATTGCCTTGCCTCGGAGGCACTATGTAAAATAAGGAAATACTAGAGTCACAAAAAATGAAGAACTGACTGAAGATAAAGCCAAATAAGAATAAAATTCAAAGTAAAAGTATTTTCCATGAGTAAAATTTGCAAATACTGCAAAGTAAAAATGCAACACTGTTATGTGTTAAAGCATGAGGAAATAAAAATAATAAATTGGCAGATAAAGGAATCATTATAGAAAAAAAGGATAAGGTTAAAATGACCAAATAAATATTACCATTGTTGTCTTCCGCTTATTCCTCACAAGTAAGGGTCATGGGGGGGGGGGGGAGCCTATCCCAGCATCTACGGGCGAGAGGCAGGGTTCACCCTCAACAGGTCACCAGTCCATCACAGGACCAACACATAGAGACAGACAACCATTCACACTCACAGTCACACCTACAGTCAATTTAGAGTATCAATCAGCCTCGTCCCCTCTTGATGTCTTTGGACTGTGGCAGGAAGCTGGAGTACCAGAGAGAACCCACACAGGAACAGAGAGAACATGGAGACTCCACACAGAAAGATCCCGTGATGGAGCCGGGACTCGAACCCGGAACCTTCTTGCTGTGAGGCCACAGTGCTGACCACTGCACCAATGTGCAGCCTATAAATATTACCAATATATCAAATATAAAAACAGAAATACAAAGTATTAAAAGGAAAACAGTCTTCAAAATAAATTTCTAAATTGGAATAAAACAGGCCAAAACGTATAATTAAAAGCTAGCATTAACCTAAGGATGTGAGTGATTTCATGAGACATTTGCTACAGATATTCATGGATCCTAGAAGAAGAACTATTAACTTATAATCACCATCATTATCCACAGTCAAAATTACATATGGTTTTGTAATAAAATTGCAAAGATAATGACATTATCCTTACATAGATTTATATGTGTTCAGTGATAAACAAGAATTAGCATGCTATCTTGTAAATTGACATGTTGAACATAAATGCTAAACAGTGACATGTTTGAATTGTCACTGGAGTAAGTAGCCTTGCTGGTGTTAGCGTACATTTTTGTCTGTTGCTATGACTTTTTTATATGAATGTAGGATGACACAAAGAGATGAATATTATCAGCAAACAATGAATGCAATTCCCTCCAGTCAGGCTGCATCAATAAGTTTAGAAAACTCTCCAGCTGGTCCAAAAGGCTGCTGCCCATAGACTGACAAGAACTTATAGAAGAGACCATGTCTCTCCTGTACTGGCTTCTCTGCACTGGCTCCCTGCCAAATTCAGAATATAATTTCAAAATTCTCCTTCTAAC
Organism: Aulostomus chinensis; assembly: GCF_037954235.1. NCBI lineage: Eukaryota > Metazoa > Chordata > Actinopteri > Syngnathiformes > Aulostomidae > Aulostomus > Aulostomus chinensis. The sequence goes on from NC_141324.1 coordinate 12,761,667, forward strand.
ATACAAAGCCCCTATTATCCAGCTTGAACCCTTCACTCCCAGGATGCAGGGTTACTTGTGGTCCCTAGAGTCTCGAAAAGTAGTCATCAGCCACCAGGCTCCTCTAATGTGGAGCCGTCTCTCAGTTTTGGCCTGGGATCCAGACACCCTTCTCCAGTTTGAGTGCAGACTTAAGACCTTCCTCACTGATGGAGCTTATAGGTAGAGCTGGCTTGGGCTACCCCTTAGATATGCTGCTATAGGCTTAGACCGCCAGGGGATTTCCCATGATGCAGTGAGATTCTCTCTCCTTCTGTCATCATTCATGTCCCGTACCGCAATGTTATTGACTTGACTTCTTACCAAGAGTCTTTTGTCTTGTCTTCTCTCTCACCAGCCCAGATCCCAGACTGCTGCCGCTGGAGGAGGCTCCAGCCCTGAAGAAGCTCAGGCTGCCACCCTTAGCATCAGTATTAGTACGATTCATATTAGTATTCTCAATACTGTACTAACATTAACATCAGCATAATGATAGCATTAATATCAGTGCTAGCACCTAATTGTGCTGCCCATATGTGCTGACATTGATTACTTAAGTAGCTGGTAGACATTACTTTTGGTAGCAAGTTTGCTATTATTGCTGGGTTTTGTTTATTTTTTAGTTGTTGTATGTCGTCCCTCTGTCTTTCTCTCTCCTTATCTTTCTCCTTCCATCTTGTTCATGTTACCCATCTGTCTGTCATTCTCTTTTCCCTCTTTCTTTCTCCTTGTCTCAGTCCCCCTAATTCCTTTTCTGTCTCTGCCTGCATTTTCCATCTCTCCTTTGCCCTCAAAGCAGATGGCCGTCCCCATTGAGCCTGGATCTGCTCCACATTCCTGCCTGTTAAAAGGAAGGTTTTTATCGCTGCTGTTGCAGGATGTGCTGCTGATGGAGAATTGTTGGGTGTAAATTCATTGAAAGAGTGTGGTGCTGGACCTGCTCTACTTGTACAGTGTCATGAGATAACTTTGTTTGTTTTTGGTGTTATGCAAATAAAATAGACTTAACTTGACTTGACACACATCTTAGTTCATCCCTGCAGTAAATTGTCAATGCTAGAGGATAAAATATCTTAGTGGGCGTGAACAGATGCACCTAATGACTCATGAACATAGAGAGACAGACTGTTTTAGGGTTTGTCTTGAGGATTGAGCTGATGATTACTGGAAACTGAATCATATGCATGTAAGTGAGGACACAGACAGCAACTGTTGTGTATGATACAGTTCATCATCAATACGGTCTCCTCAGAGAGAAACAGAATCATTTTTTAGTGCTTGATGAACACAGCCTAATGACTGTATTCAACACACACATTTGTCCCCAGAGTGCTGCTTAATTTAATCTGTAAGCGGATGGTTGTTTAGTGTCTATTGTTTCTATATATATTGCATTTCTCTTGTGCCCCTCAGTTGTTTATTTTGCAGCAGGCATGACAATCGCAGCAGGTGTGTATCACAGGCTGCTGTTTGCCCTGCCTTGCCTCTTACCTCCATAGCTTGCCTCTAGTCACTTTTCTTTTTTTTTCCTGGCTCATTTAGACCTGTAGCCACTCTTCCATCATCACTTAGATGCTTTTCTAAAGTAGTTTATTGTAATTCAAGACTGACTCCAATTACATCGTGAGTCATTAGTGGAAAGGTTGTTACAGCATAGTTTAGGATCCTGCAAAACTGATGCTGTAGCATGTTTTCTTTTGTTTTTCTTTCATTTTGACTCGAGTTTGCAGTTGTTTTGGATATGAATATTTTGTTCTCTAGATCTGTCACTCACAGTTAAACTGGTATCACCACAAGTCACTCTATTTAATCCAAATGCAGAGGTTTCAATAATTCCTCAGCAAGACATGGACATGTTAGTTGAGCTCCTGAGTCAAAAACTACTGAGACTTTATCAGATTCCTATGTGGTCAGCAGGTTAACCTTCCTCACCATGTGTAATGGATGAACAAAAAAACGAAATGACTTCCTCACGATCAAAGACGGAATTGGGAGCTAAAATGGCATCTAATACCAAACTCTCTACGTTTTGAACTCTGTAATATTGTGCAATTTTATCAATTACACAACTGCAATGGAGAAAGAAGACTGCAATCATTGCACATCAGGGCTCAGGCCACAAGATTTCATCTATGTTACAGACAGTAGCAACATGATTAGCCTGAAGCTTTTTTTTCTGCTCATATCCAATTCTGTCAGTGCTTATTCTCCCCTGGCATCAGAAAAAAGACAAGATTCTAGGACTGTTCTTGGACCAGATGTGTAAAATTAAAAAAAACACAGAATGTCCTGGTTGCTGTTGTTGAAATCTATTTCAATCGGGACAGACATTTGTGGAAGAATGTCTATTACAAGCAGAAGTAATAGAAAAAAGTCTCTGGGGTGTAGGTACCACAACACACCACCCCAGATCAGCTATGAGGTAGACTTGCGAAGACCAGGTGGAGATGAGGAGGAGGCGTATATACTGTATAACAGCACCAAACCAAGGCTGGGCAGAAAGAGAGTGGTACATTTAAAAAAAAGAATCACGTGCGACATGGGACAGTCAGAGGATTTCCTCATGGAAGAAAGAATCTCAGGTCCACCTGTGCCATCAGAAGATTCACTACACCATAAAGTCTCCAAATAAAATTCGGTTGAGTTTATGATGTCATTTTGCTTACGGAGCCGTGCCAATTTTTTTACTGACTTGCAGATTTAATCAACATACGAGAGTCTTAAAACTGTGAACGTTTGCCCAAAATGAAGGGTGAATTGCTCTCCTGAAGAGTTCTGTATACTGACTCTGATTGGGGGCAGCTTCAGTACATCTTTTGTTATTAAAAGCTATGCAGCATCATCTTGCTTCTCCATACTTTAAAGCTCTAAACTTACCATATATATGACAGTCTTCATTGTTAATGGTTGACAGTGAAGATCTTTACAGGAGAGAGGACTCATTTGTTATCTCAGAGCTGGAGATGCATTTTAAACAAAATCTACAATTGTGGATAACTTGGGACCACATCAAATTCATGGTTTTATTCTTTTTTAAGAATGAAGTAGAATGAATAAAAGGGTTTCTAAGTACAACAATTGCTGACAGTAAAAAAGACTGCTCTTCATTATTAGATTGGTTACATAGTTGCAGGGGATGCAGATGTTGGTATCTGATATTCTGTTAGAGGCTGCATAGTGTGTCGTGCAGCTGTCTAACAATGCTCACACTTATTTATTTTTTCCATACTTTATATCCTCTATTGTTTCTTTCAAATTCTGTTGGGAGAGTTCAATATTTTTCCATCTGCTTGGTATTTGTTTGTTTGTTTGAGTATATTTCAGATTTGGCCTTTTGTAGCGCTTCGTGACATAATCCCTATGATAAAAATTTCAGATTGCCTGCTATCCTAAACATAATGTTTTAAAATCAAAGCAGTAGGTTTGTTGTTTGTTTTCTTTTGAGATGACTATTAAATGTGAACAGCTTTATTAACTCCATCATCTGTAATTATTTGTGACAATAGTTTTTCCTTAAAGTCATCCCTCTTTTGCAGAGATTGTGGGAATTTCTGTCATCGCTACTGGCTCCACTGTCACTCTACTGTTTCTCCAAACTCGGATAGAGGCTATTTTTAAATTCAAGCACAGTTTACAAAAGAGTTTATGAGCCAGTTGTTCACAGACTTTCAAGAAAAGTACTGAGGAAAATTCTGCAGAAAGCGTCTGTCGGAGAACACCTATTAAATCAGATGACAGCATGACTTAACCTGTTGGGCCCTTCAGACCAACTAAAAGCCGCAAACATAATATTATGGTAAATGTGCTTACTGGAGAGTTCGCCTGGTCCTATCCTTACAAAAAGCTTTCTAGAATTTATATGCGCTGGGGTCGTTCTATCAAATTTTGTATAGTTGTAGAGAAGGACATACTAAGTGGACTCAGTGTGTGGTGAAGCTCAACGTCTAACAAGAAAAACATTTTCATTTGCTTCATCACAAATCACAGGCATGTTAACAGTGAGCGTAAGAATGCCCAGCCCGGATCGTTCCTGGGGCCCCACCCTGGAGCCAGGCCTGGGGTAGGGGCCCGTGGGCAAGTGCCAGGTGGTCAGGCATTTGCCATGGTGCCTGGTCGGGCCCAGCCCGAACTGGATTTGTGAACTCGTCCCCCCGTGGGCCCACAACCTGCAGGGGGAACCAGAATGGTCCAGTGCTATGTGTATTGGGCAGCAGACCAAGGCAGGGCCTTGGCGGTCTGATCCCCAGCTATGGAAGCTAGCTTTTTGGACATGGAATGTCACCTCACTAGTGGGGAAGGGGCCAGAGCTGGTGGAAGAGGTTGAGTGTTACAAGCTAGATATAGTCAGTCTCACCTTGACACATAGCTCGGGTTCCTGAACCCCAGTCCTTGAGAAGGGTTGGACTCTCTCCTTTGCTGAAGTTGCTCCCATTGAGAGGCAGAGGGCTGAGGTGGGCTTTCTGATAGCCCCTAGACTCACGGCCTGTATGTTGGGGTCCACCCTGTTTGATGAAGGGTTGCATCCCTTCCCCTTTGGGTTGGGGTAAGTGTCCTGACTGTTGTCTGTGGTTATGCGCCAAACAGCAGCTCAGAGTACCCACCCTTTTTTGGACTCCCTGGGAAAGGTGCTGGTTGGCGCCCCAACTGGGGACTTCATTGTCCTACTGGGGGACTTCAACACTAACGTGGACAATGACAGTGTGACCTGGAGAGGAGTGATTCAGAGGAATAGCCGACACTGACCTTGCAGTTTTTCCCTCACTAACATCATGTTCGAACATAAGAATGTCCATTGGTGCATGTGGCATCAGGACATCCTAAGTTTTAGATCTATAATTGATTTTTGTATCATCTGATCTGCAACCAAGGCTGCACAGTGGTGAAGTGGTCAGCACTGTGGCCTCACAGCAAGAAGGTTCCGGGTTTGAGTCCCGGCTTGGGCGTGGGATCTTTCTGTGTGGAGTTTGCATGTTCTCCCCGTGCCTGCGTGGGTTCTCTCCGGGTACTCCGGCTTCCTCCCACCATCCAAAGACATGCAATTTGGGGACGAGGCTGATTGATACTCTAAATTGACCGTAGGTATGAATGTGATTGTGAATGATTGTTCGTCTCTGTATATTGGCCCTGCGATGGACTGGCGACCTGTCCAGGGTGAACCCCGCCTCTCGCCCGTAGATGCTGGGATAGGCTCCAGCCCCCCCGCGACCCTTACTAGTAAAGAATAAGCGGAAGACGACGATGGATGGATCTGCAACCATATTTTCTGGACACTCGGGTGAAGAGAGGGGCCAAGTTGTTAACTGATCAACACCTGGTGTTGAGTTGGACCAGGCGTGGAGATCCGCCCTGGGTATCTCAAGGCTCTGGATGTTGTTGGGCTGTCTTGGTTGACACGTCTTCGCAACATTATGTGGACATCGGGGGCATTGCCTTTGGAGTTGCAGACTGTGATGGTCGTGATCCCCATCTTTAAGAAAGGGGACCAGAGGGTGTGTTCCAACTATCAAGGGATCACACTCCTCAGCCTCCCCAGAAAAGTCTATGCAAGGGAAATGGAGAGGAGGATCTGGTCGATAGTCGGACCTCATATTGAAGAAGAGCAATGTGGTTTTTGTCCCGGCCGTGGAACTGTGAATCAGCTCTTTACCCTTTCTAGGGTGCTGGAGGGGGTCATGGGAGTTTGCCCGACCAGTCCGCATGTGCTTTGTGGATTTGGAGAAGGCTTATGACCGTGTTCCTAGGAGCATCCTATGGGGGGTACCCCGGGGTATGGGATGGATGTCCCTACCAAAGGGCCATTCAGTCTCTGCATTAAAGGAGTAGGTAGGCCAGTCTGGTCAAAAATGCCAGGTCCAAATTTTTTTCCCAGTCCGCCCCGTCACGGGGTACACCTTGTATGAGATGCCAATCTGTCACAGGGCAATTAGGGGTTCAGTATCTTGCTCAAGGATACTTCAACATGGTCACCGGGGGAAGTGAGGATCTAACCAGTAACCCTTCAGTTGCTACTGTAGATGTTTCACTTTTTCCCTTCAAAATCACCAAATTTGCAAAACCTACTTCTCTTAGACTGTTCATCCCATCAAACTGAAAACTTTGCATAGAGGATCTATGGAAGCTCATTTTAAAAAAATAGATCTGTCAAAGGATTTTTGATCCTGCAAAAAAAAAATCATAAATTATTGAGGAACAACTTCCTATCTGTTTCAGTTTAAACAGGAAGTTGTAAAACATCTTGGTAACAAAAAGTTGCACCAAAGTTTGAATATTCCCCTTGCCCCACTGAGCCTTTGTGCCAAATTTCCATCCATCCGTCCATCTTCAACCGCTTATGTGAAATCAGGTCACAGGGGTAGCAACCCCATAGGGAACCCCAAACTTCCCCTTCCCTGGCCTGATTGACCAGCTCTGACTGGGGGTTCTAGAAACATTTTCCAGGCCAGCATGGCAATGTAGTCCCTCTACCTAGTCCTTTGTCTGCCTCCTTGGGAGGCTGGACATACTTTGGACATCTTCTTAGGTTGATGTTCAGGTAGCATTGTAACCAGATGACTGAATCACCTTAACTGGCTCTTAACACTTCTCCACTTATGCCAAATGGAGACACCAGCCATCATGACCTATTGTTCATGACCATAAGTGAGAGTAGAACAAAGACTTACAAATAGATTGAGAGCTTTGCCCTCAGGATCAGCTCTCTTTTTGTAACAATGTTGCAGTAGAGTGAACACACAAAACAACTCCTGCTGCTCTGATTCTTCACCCCATCTTGATTGCTCACTCACTCGAGAGCAGGACCCTGAGATGCTCAAACTTCTTCTCTTGGGGTAAGGACGTCCCTACCTCAAGTGGACAATCCTATCATTTTCCTGCTAAGAACCATGGCCTCAGATTTTGAATGCTGATCCTCATCCCTGCAGCTTCAAATTTGGCTGCAAACTGATTAAGGGAAAGCTGATGGTCCCAGACTGATGAAGCCAGCAGGACCACATCATTGACAAAAAGCAGCAATGCAATTCTCAGCACCTTAAGAACTTAAACTGTTTGAGTTCTTGGGTTTGTACGAACAATACATCCAATCCATACTAGATTTGGTGCAATATTTAACCTACCCACACTAAATGTATAAAATAAAAATGACACATCACAATCATTCACTAGATGGCCGTGGTTAAGAATATTGTGTAATGTTCAAAACAAAATTGAGTTAAATGTACTGAAATTTGCAGGATGGCTCAAGAATGCGTCATAGACAGAAGCCAAAATAATGTACTTCCCCCACTAGGTGCTGCGAAATTAAAAACAAATGCATTTAGACCCATAACCCTCTAACTGAAAATCAAAAATCTTACATCCGCATATATTCTGATGTGAGCTAATTCAAGTCATATCGACCACACCTATTTTTACTAGTGAAATTTTTTCATAAAATTGTGAAAATACAAAACTTTTTAAAACTCTTTTCTTGGGTTTATGTCAGGATGAAAATTCAGATACATTCTGATGAATGTTTTTGATCACCAAAAATTGTATGTCCGCCTGACACTCTGTGCTAATATTGTTTCCAAACCCACTCTATTTATCAAATACAATATATAACGAGTGTGCCCAGCAAACATAATAGGGTCTTCGCCCAGAAGTACCTTCTGGCTCAGGCCCTAATAAAGATACATTTTATGAACTCCTATAAAGCCACTTGTCCATTTTGGACAAAGGTTTGCACATATATATTTATTGTAAGTCTAATATTAAATCATTTTTGCTTTCAAGTGTTTGGATGTTATAAAAAGACAGTCGGACAAAACAAACAGCTTTTGGTGGCAGTAGAGGAAATGCGAAAGATCATTAGGGTTGGATTCATTACTTGTCTTTTTTATAATTTCAAGGCAATTTATCTGGTAGATGTTGAGCTATCTTTGTCTTGACAGAAGAGAGACAACCCTTTTGTCTATCTGATAGACCAGCAGACTGATACTGCCAGTCCCTATTGTGCTACCTACAGAGAAACTAAAAAATAGAGCAAACTTTGGCACCTATATGCCAAAGCCACATGGCACTGATATCGATATAGAAATTGAGCATACTAGTACATTGTCACAATGTCATTTTTCTATTCTCTGGGTATAGTTTACTTAGGGTTTCATCATAACTTCGCTTCCATTGCGTCCCTTTTGACAGACCGCCATTGCCTTGCTCAGAGTTTTGTTTGGGAAGCAGAGAGAGAGCTCCCTAGTGCAGACTTTACAGAGCCAGTCAAGTTGGAAATTGACAAAAGGGGCTGTGCTGCTCCAGGAAGTGTCTGAAGGGAGTTCTTGACAGTCCAGTTCTCTTTTATTACTTTCTTATTTTTCTATTTCATTTTTATGTTATTTTGCTGTTCTAACAGTTGCATATACACACAAATTGCTTGTACGCATACATGATGAAAAAGGTCTGATCTTGTTTTGATCAATTTCCTTTCCACAGAGTTGGTAAGGGCTGACGAAAAACATATATACGTGGAGTTCAGCTTTTGCACTCAACTTTCCTGACACTAGGAGGTGCTCAGGTTCTATGAATACACATTCACTGAAGGACTGAAGCACATGCCTACTGAGTCACACAGCCGGCTGCATTATGATGCAATATTCCCTATGCCCTCATGCCAGATAGTATTACCTTCTCAAGCAAATTTAGCTGTGTCAACAACCAGACATCTCTCCCACCCCTTGCTCTATGTCACCACCCGCTGCAGGGATGATTAGGAGTGGAGGGCTCAGAGGGTGAAGACAATCACAAGCACTCATTTTCATTATCACCACTACCTTTGCGCGTCGCGGGGGGGGGGGGGGGGGCTGGAGCCTATCCCAGCATCTACGGGCGAGAGGCGGGGTTCACCCTGGACAGGCCGCCAGTCCATCGCAGGGCCAACATACAGAGACGAACAACCATTCACACTCACAGTCACACCTACAGTCAATTCAGAGTATCAATCAGCCTCGTCCCCTCTTGATGTCTTTGGACTGTGGGAGGAAGCTGGAGTACCAGAGAGAACCCACACAGGAACAGGGAGAACATGGAGACTCCACACAGAAAGATCCTGTGCCCGAGCATGTGTAAGTTACTGCACCTGTTCTTGTTCTATGTCAGGCATCATAATACATTTGTCACTAGCACCACCCATGACCAAATTTAACAAGCATTAACAACTAGTAATTCCTAACCAAAGATGTTAATATAATAAATAAACACAGGGATCAGACAAACTTCTCCCTTATATAGATGAATAGATATTTATGAGAGTTTGTAAATGGATTTTTTTTGGACAGTCCTGCTTCTGTTTGTATTCAGTGAGCTTCAAGCTGTCTCTGTCTGACTTCGTGAGGCATAAGAAAGTGATGCAGGAGGGGTAAAAAAAACATTGCCATGAGCTCAAGGCATCTATTTATGAGTACTTGAAAGGCAAAACACACTTTTTGGAGGAAGCATCACTTTAAACAAGCTGTCTACAGCCAGACAGCTAATGAGGTGATGAAGAGCCTATCATAAGGTCACACTGAGATGAGTGCCCTGATGAGCTAAGAACGTTTCATGTCAGACGTCGTCATGCGAAGTTTTCCACTTCGAAGAGTATCAGCATACTGAACTTTATCTGGCACTCCCTCAAATGATGCTGAGGATGAAAGGGAAGACAACACCTGCAGCCTGTGCTGGATCAAAGAAGAAAGAGGACATCACAATCCTAATGGACGATTTTAACGCCAAGAGAGCATCAGAAGTCTTAGGGGATCAAATGAACAAAAATGTTTTGTGAAACTCTAGACCCTAAATCAGATATTGATCGGGGGAATTATCCTTCCACTCAAGTGGCTCCACAAGGCCACGTGGGGGTCTTTGGAGTACATCAAGAATCAAATCGACCACAGTTATATCAAACAAACATGACCACTTATCTCATCTGGTCACCATTTGCGACCAGAGACTGAAAAAGTCTGATTCGACAAACACAACTGCATCCAATACATGCACAAAATAGCAGGACTTCTTAGATAGAGAGATGTACAGACAATGGCAAGGTGAGCGAACAACAAGCAGTCTTGAGTGCAGTCAACACATAAAATTATGCATTATGACAGAAGCATACAAAACAAAACAAAAGCAAATATGGTCTGAGATGTTGGGAGGACTGATGTGATGCAGCAATACCTGTTTGATGCCCATGCTGATCAACAAAGTCTAAAATGATAAGTTACAATAAAAAGCTAGACAAGAGCCAGTTTACACCTTCCTTTGGATGAAGTGGGAATGGATAGGACAAACCCATCAGATTCTGACAGATGGGCAACACCAATATACTGGTAAACATCACCATCAACCACGTTAGCTAGTTTGCAAAATCTTCAGAAATCCTATCAAATTCTCTAACATCTTATTTTACAAATCCATTTTTTAAAGGCCATGAGTTTGCCCCTCCATGTCTATTTATTTTTCACATTGCATGTGATGCTGTCAGATTTACGAGGAACAAGCAAACTCACTGTTTGCTACCTTCAAAACCAAGTGGCCAAGAGAGAGTTTGAAAGATATGAAAAGTTCCTCTTTGAACGAAGACCATTCAGACACAAGCCACATTGTTAACTCCCTGTTTCTACTGTCAGAATACAGCAAAACAAAAAAATCTCATCATCGCTCACCTAAAACAACACAGGGACAAGATAAGTTTCTGTTCAGTTTTAGAACCATCCTCTCCAGTGCTTCACTTTCTGAAAGTATGTCAAGATATGTTCACTGGCTTAGCTGAAAGCAAAATTTTAGTATCTACCTCAACCAATCATGTCCCCAGATGTCCTGGCTCCTCCAGATGAAACCTCCATAATAACAGCACCATTTTTGTTCAACTCTTGAAGGAAGAGAGGAGCCTCCTCTCACAAGTATTTTGCAGCAGGGTGAGGAAATAAAGTGTGGACCTTTGGCTGTAATGTCTGCAAGCGAGGGTGCATTTGGCACCAGACAGTTTTTTTTTCTCCAAATGAGAAGTGTAAAAGGCAAAACCGTCTGACACCAATTACACTGCCTGTAGAGGATGTGGAAGGATAGAACAGCAGACAATGCTTAACTGGACACTTGTCGTGGCAGGATTGATCTTAAAAACTTGTAACAAGCTTGTCCAGATGCTGCAAGATTCAACACCAACTGAGGTTCAGTCAATCTCAGAAAAAAGTAGGCGATAAGAGTGTGGAGAAGTGAATGAGGTCAGTGATAGAAACCTGGAAAGATTGTTAATGCTAGTAAAACAGTAAGGAAATCACATAGATAAAGATCAATAAATCAATTCGTAAAATAGTGTTTTACATGTCGGAATTTTTCTCCTATTTGTCTGCATGTGTATGCGAGCAAAACTAGCTCTCTGTTCTGCAAAGATAGTCTATAAAAACCTCTTGAAGTGTGGTGTGTAAATTTGTTGACATGATATAAAAAATACGCAAGGAAGAGCCACCACTGATTTTCCCAATCTTTTACAAACCAAAAACACACGTTTTCTTTCTGTACTGAACTGCCTTGCTAATTCTCTTTCACGTAATCACAGTTGTTTTTCTGCACCTCCATTTAATGCCTAGTAGGCCCAGTAGGCTTACTATGGAGCTTGTGTTTCCTATTCCTAATTCTAAGCCTAACTTTAATACTAACCCCTAGTGTTAGGCTTAGAAGGTTCTACAATTCTACAATATCATTTGGTAGATGCTTTTGTCCAAAGCTACGTACAACACAAGTAAGGATTTAGACCGGAGGGAACGCCTTAGTAAGTACGACTAAGTGCTTCAAGTTTGATTGGCTGCCATCTTGTCGCAGATGTGCCAGGTTTGTTTTTTTCTTTCTTAATATAATTTAACCACAACTGACCACAACAATAATTCAGCATCAACAATATCTTTCAACATTCAACACATTCAATAGTCAACACTGTCTGTGCTAAGTATTCACTAAGAGCTGGCTCTTAAACCCTCTGATTCATTCTACCCCTGAGGACAAAGAGGAGAAGGGTCAGATTTAAGTACCTCTGTGTTTCCTGAGGAGTTGCGTCTTCAAATGTCTCTTAAAAGTAGAGAGGGACTCTGTGGATCGTATGAAGTTGGGTAGTCCATTCCACCATTTGGGAACAAAAGAGGAGAAGAGCCTAACTAGAGATGTAGAGCCATGCTGGGAGCACCAGCCGTCTCTCACAGCGGTGTAGTGGTTGAGAGGACGTGAGGACCTGAATGAGGGACTCCAGGTGGGCAGGAGCCATTCTTGTCACTGTTTTGTAAGCCAGGAGAAGAGCTTTGAATTTGATTGAAGTTGCCACTGGAAGCCAGTGAATGCCACCTGAAGCAGAACCTCCCCCCCGACCTGGAGTGGGCAGGCCACCCTTTTCCAGCTGAGGACCATGGCCTCAGATTTGGAGGTGCTGATTCTCGTCCCTGCCACTTCACATTCGGCAGCGAACTGTCCCAGCAAGAGCTGGAGGTCGTGGCTTGATGGAGCTAAGAGGACCACATCAAAGCAGAGACGACATCCTCCCGCCACCAAACTTGACCCCGTCCACTACCCGGCTGCACCTAGAAAATTTTTTCCATAAAAGTTATGAACAGAACCGATGACAAAAGGCAGTCTTGGTGGAGTCCAACCCTCACTTGGAATAAAACCTCACTTACTGCTGGCCACACGAACCACCCCATACTCCTGGAGTGCCCCCCACAGGGTGCTCCTGGGAACACGGTCATAAGCCTTCTCCAAATCCACAAAGCACATGTGGACTGGTTGGGCAAACTCCCATGCCCCTTCCAACACCCTAGCAAGGGTGAAGAGCTGATCCACAGTTCCATGGCCGGGACAAAATCACACTGTTCCTCCTCAATCTGAGGTTCGACTATCGCCCTGACCCTCCTCTCCAGTACCCTGGCATAGACTTCTCCAGGGAGGCTGAGGAGTGTGATCCCCCAATAGTTGGAACACACCCTCTGGTCTTCAAGATGGGGACCATAACCTCAGTCCGCCACTCCAAAGGCACCACCCCTGATGTCCACGCAATGTTGCAGAGACATGTCAACAAAGACAGCCCAACAACATCCAGGGGCCTTGAGATACCCAGGGCGGATCTCATCCACCCCCGGAGCTCTGCCACTGTGGAGTTGTTTCACTGCCCAGTGACTTCTGCCCTGAAGATTAGATGACCCTCCCCAAGTCCTCCACCAGCTCTGTTTCTTCCATGGAATGATGACGATGATGATGATGATGATTCAGACACTTTTTCCTGCCATAACACTCTGAAGGATCCACCTTTGAGGTAGCACTTGAACCCCAGCAGGACAGATCCTGACATGCTGAGTTCAGAGAGTGTGGAGAGGAGAATTGGATGGTTCACAGTGTCAAAGGCAGCAGACAGGTCCAGCAGCAGTACACCCGAAAAAGTAAGTCAGAGTATCTCTTGACACCACTTAATTTAATACATATATGCAATTTAAAAAATGTAATAAATTGATTTAGATAAACTTTCTAAGTTGCTAACTATATTTTTTTAAGTTCTGTCAGGTCCATCCACGTCAAGAAACACAAGACATGATAATGAGCTTGATTTGTTTATTATAGTACAAATTGGTGGTATGGCTCTGTTCAGAGGAGTCCCCTGATGATTTTTCATGAGCACCATGAAACAGGGGACCAGCAGCGTGAGGGAAGATTCTCCCAGTTCAAGACTGGAAGAGCAAACATACCGCCGTGAACAGAGCAGCAACATGACATGGAACGAACTATGCCATGTATACAGGACAAGGTGGAGCTGGGGAGGTGGAGGGTAGCAAGTTGCGAGCAGGAGCAACTGTACAGCAAATAGCAGCAGCAGCAGCAGATAGCAGATAGCAGCAGCAGCAGGCTGCAGCAGATAGCAGCAGCAGCAGCAGGCTGCAGCAGATAGCAGCAGCAGCAGTAGCAGCAGGCTGCAGCAGATAGCAGCAGCAGCAGATAGCAGCAGCAGCAGACTGCAGTAGATAGCAGCAGCAGCAGTAGCAGCAGGCTGCAGCAGATAGCAGCAGCAGGCTGCAGCAGATAGCAGCAGCAGCAGGCTGCAGCAGATAGCAGCAGCAGCAGTAGCAGCAGGCTGCAGCAGATAGCAGCAGCAGGCTGCAGCAGATAGCAGCAGCAGCAGATAGCAGCAGCAGCAGACTGCAGTAGATAGCAGCAGCAGCAGATAGCAGCAGCAGCAGACTGCAGTAGATAGCAGCAGCAGCAGCGGATAGCAGCGGATAGCAGCGGATAGCAGCGATAGCAGCGGGCAGAGCAGCATAGCCAGAGCTAGCAGAACGGGAGTTGACGCCGGGTGACATTTAAGTTGAGAGGGGCCAATCAGAAGCAAAGTGGTGAGTAAATTCTTCATTTAATTTTGTCAACCTGTTTAAAATCTGGAGGTGGAAATTTTAGTCGTGTAAATGCAATGATGTAAACTTAAATGACTTTAATCAGATTTACATTTTGTTAAATGTGTCATTGTTTTGAAGGATGGGTTGTGAGTCTGCCATGCATTCACCAGCACTGGTTTTGTTCATTCAGAACATAAAGCCTGAGATCACATTTATCAAGAAATCCCTCCCGTGAAGCTCAGCAAGGTGTCACTTGCCAGTGTTGTTGCACGAGTGCAGTCTCATCGGAGGGAGAGTTCTTTGTCCACCTCAGTCACCATTTGAAAAAACACGAGACTGTGGTACGTGTGTTTAAAAACTGTGACTTTAGCACCAATATCCATTGCACATTTGGCTCCCACAAAAGCAGAAAACACACTCCTCGCACACTGCAAGACTTTAAAGACGATGTGCTGAAGATGACTTGTGCATGTTCTCCAAATTCTCACTCACTTACTCACTCTAATAATGTGGCCCCCATTAATGTTACTGGAAATACTGTCGCTAATTTGTTCATGTTATGTTTCACAGATAAATGATGAGTTCAAAAGAAGAATTATGGTAAACCTGGAGGCGACTTTCATGGCCAAACTTGATCAGTGCACCAAGAAACTAATGGGTGTGGTTTCATCAAGAGGAGTAAGGATCAGGCAAAGGAAGGACCAACTTCTTGAGGTATGATAAATAGTGAGAGTTTACCTCAATGCGCAATGGGCAGTTCGACATACTGCAGATTGGCCTCATTTGAATACTTTATCCTGACACCCACACAGTTGAAATGTGGAGAGGAGCTGCCATTGTTGTATACCTCGGAGAGAAAGAAGAGGACCTCTTCAAAGCGTGTGGGGTCGGTAATGTAAGATTGCTCCAGCGCTACTCACTGCCAGTAGATGTTTTTTCAAGCTGGCATAATTTTTATCCAGGGTGAAACACACTGTGAGTCCGAGTAGAACACGTTGCCTGTTTGTATTTTTAAAAGACGAGAACAGAACCCACCTTCTCCTCTCCGGCTGCTTCAGGCGTACGCACCACTACTACATATTTTTGTAACCTGGCATTTTGGGACACCATATTTCATCAACAATAAAATTAGGTGCCAGTACATAATATGAGCCATCGAACGTTCTGGTTGGTTTTTCAACCGGAAGTTTACATTGTTCACTGCTCAGAGTTTCGAGTTACCATGAACACACTGTTACTCAGAAGCAGCTGGAGAAAAGTATGAGAGGTTTTTTTTTTTAATACAAACTATTTACCCTATTTGTGCTGTTAATGAAGTATTATGCTTGTTGTGATCATGATTTGTGGATATCGGAAGCTTTTTTAAACTCAGACTCATGATGTGTTAGACCCTGGGTTAAATTTACGCTGGAATTTCCCTTTAAGAATAATGAAAGCGTCGATAGCACTGTCAAGGAAAAGATGAACAAATGGCTGTGGGTAAACTGGTTCTTTTATTTTATGCAACATAACACAGTCAAGATACGAATTAAACATGAAGATGTACTGTACAGACAAAATTAAGGTCAAATGTAAACCATGAAAGACAATAATTCCCTTTTCTTTTCTTTTTAAAAGGACAACGAAGAGATCGAGACCGGCCTTGAAATTCCCATGAATAAAATGGCCACAGTTTGAGACAGGTCTACCCCCTAAAAATCGCAGATCCGTCTGTTTCAGAACACCGACACTGTCACATTTTCTTCAGGTGACGTGATTTTTGAAGAGGCAACAAAAAAATAAACAGAGTGTTTCTCTGTCAGGCTAGTTAGTATTATACTGTCCAGTATGTTCAACCTTCGTGACAGTTGTGACAGCGCACAAAAAAAGTGTTGTTTTATAAAAACGTACATATTTTAGCCCAAAGAGAATGTTTTTAGCTTGTTTTCAGACTGACTGATGCGGGCTTACTTATGGTGATTATACTGATGTTACTATGCAGCTTTTAGTCTCTTGCAGTTTGTCTCTTGCCCTCACATTTGCCAAGTTGGCTTTTGCTGTTATGTGTCTATGTAGACTTTACAGTTTCGATGGCAATTTTGAGCTGGTCACACTTACACACAATTACAGACTTTTGGCACAGAGGAGCAGTTGAAATGTTAGTTTGTTTTCTTACTTTGTTTTTGCAATGCTCAAGTTCAAAATAAAAATAAGCAGTTAATTGCACAAAAGCAGTGGTTGAACTGTCTTTCTTGAAAGCACCAAAAATATAAAAAATATTAATATATATATATATATATATATATATATATATATATATATATATATATATATATATAAAACATATATATAAAACAGTGATCGTATTTAGATCTGTATGGTTAGCTCGATATAGTTTTCAGGTGGTTCAATGAAGGTAAAACAGTGATCGTATTTAGATCTGTATGGTTCGCTCGATATAGTTTTCAGGTGGTTCAATGAAGGTAAAACAGTGATCGTATTTAGATCTGTATGGTTCGCTCGATATAGTTTTCAGGTGGTTCAATGAAGGTTAAACAGTGATCGTATTTAGATCTGTATGGTTAGCTCGATATAGTTTTCAGGTGGTTCAATGAAGGTAAAACAGTGATCGGCCGTGCGTAATGGCACTGCGCTCTGACGCGGCACTTCTGGACTGGAGAAGCTGCTGCGGCTGCAGGGATTTCGTGAACTGAAAGGGTAGCTCTTCATATATTGTTCATATACAGTAAGAATCGCCCACATTCATAGACCAATGCAGGCTGAACGTAAGTTTAGTACTGAACATATTTGATGATCGGCGACACATTGTCAGCTTTGGACACGTTACTGACACAGCGGACTGTGGACAGACAGACAAATGCAAATGAGATTTGCCGAAACCTTGAATATATTGAATGAAACTGTGAATATATATATATATGAAACTGTGAATATATTGAATGAAACTGTGAATATATTGAATGAAACTGTGAATATATTGAATGAAACTGTGAATATATATATATGAAACTGTGAATATATTGAATGAAACTGTGAATATATTGAATGAAACTGTGAATATATATATATATATGAAACTCTGAATATATTGAATGAAAATCTGAATATATGGAATGAAACTCTGAATATATATATTCAGAGTTTCATTCCATATATTAAAAGTTTCATTCAATATATTCAGAGTTTCATTCCATATATTCAAAGTTTCATTCCATATATTCAGAGTTTCATTCAATATATTCAGAGTTTCACTCCATATATTCAGGATTCATTATATATATATATTCAAAGTTTCATTCAATATATTCAGAGTTTCATATATATATTCACAGTTTCATTCAATATATTCAGATTTTCATATATATATTCAGAGTTTATTTCAATATATTCAGAGTTTCGTATATATATTCAGAGTTTCATATATGTATTCAGAATTTCATTCAATATATTCAGAGGTTCACTCAATATATTCAAAGATTAATTTCCTGAATGGTATGCCATAGTATATATATGTATATATATATACATATATATGTGTATATATATATACATATATATATATATACTGTATATAGACCATCCTCTCCCTAGCCACTTTCACCAGATGTCCAAGCTTTTCACCCTATCTCTAAGGGAGAGCCCAGCCACCCTGTGTAGGAACCTTGTTTTGGCCACTTGAACCTGCGATCTCGTTCTTTCGATCTTTACTGGTTATGACCATAGGTGAGGGTAGGAACCTAGATCGACAGGTAAATTGAGGGCTTCATTTTTTGGCATAGCTCTCTCTTCACCACAACGGGCTGGTTTAGCTCTCGCATGATTGCAGACGTCGCCCCAGTCCACCTGCCAATCTCCCGCTCCATCCATCCTCCTCCATCACTTGTGAACAAGATCCTGAGCTACTTAAACTCTTCCACCTGAGGCAGGACCTCTGCCCTGACCCAGAGTGGGCAGTCCATTGTTTTCTGGACCGGTCTTGAGGACAAACGTCTCAGACTTGCAGGTGCTGATTCTCATCCCAACTGTTTCACACTCAGCTGCAAACTGCCCCAGCAGGAGCGAGAGGTCGTTGTTTGATGGAGATAAGAGGACCACGTCATCTACAAAAAACAGAGACGACATACTTCCACCACCAAACTCAACAACCTGACAAACGGCAGCCTTGGTGGAGTCCAAACCTCACTGGGAACAAGTCTGACTTACTGCCAGCAATGTGAACTCACTCCCTCGGTACAGAGACTGAAAGGCCCTTTGCACGGGGCTATCCTCCCCATACTCATAGAGTACCCCCACACACACACACACACACACAGACACACACACACACACACACACAAACACAAATACAGGACGCCCCTGGGAACATGGTCATAAGCCTTCTCTAAATCCACAAAGCAGATGTGGATTGGTGGATTAGCCCAATGCCCCTTCCCGCACCATAGCGGGAGTAAAGAGCTGATCCAATCTTCTCAATCTGAGATTCAACTATCAACCATGACACTCCAGTACCTGGAGTGGCAGATTGAGGTGGTGGTCCCCTTTCTTAAAAATGGGGACCACCACCTCAATCTGCCACTTCAAAGGCACTGCTCCCCAATGTCCATGCAATGTTGCAGAGATGAGTCAACCAAGACAGCCCTACAACGTCCAGAGCCTTGAGGTCCCCAGGGCAGATCTCATCCACCCCCAGAGCTCTGCACAGTTGTTTCACTGCCTTGGCGACCACTACCTTGGAGATGAAGTCTTCCCCCGGTTCTGTTTCCTCCATGGAATACGTGTTGGTGGGATTGAGGAGTTCCTCAAAGTACTGCATTGTCCAACTATCTCTCCATTTGAAGTCAGCAGCCCACCACCGTAAACAGTGTGAGCAAGTTGCTGTATCCCCGTCTGAGGTGATGAATGGTTTGCCAGAACCTCTTTGGAGCAGATCGATAGTCTTCCAATCCAGCTTGAGATCAAAGACAGATCAAAGTAAGAACAAAGAAACTGGTTTCTTAGAGATCACAGAGCACGGAATTTATACATGTGTCAGTGACATCAAATCCCATATAAAAGAAATCAGCTTCATCAGTAAAAACATTTCACCCATATCAGCCACCAGAATCAGTTGTCACCCAGAAAGTCATCAGTGTAAAAACATGTTTTCTTCAGTTCACCATGGTCAGCCCATGACTCGCTGGCTACGCTCCAAGACTTCCACCTACCAGGTGGTGTCCCACCTTGGACAAGGCTCCTTTGGTCTCGTCGCCAAATGTATTAAGACAGATGTAAACAGTGACAGAAGTCAGAAGACAGTGGCCATCAAAATGATTAAGAATGAGGGATATTTTGCTAGAATGGCCCTTCAAGAGGTAAGAAGGCAACCTGAGGATTCTCAGCATCCACACTTGTGATAATACTTTGGGGCATAAGTCTAGTGCTAACCACTGCACCAGTGTACCGCTTCCTTTGTGACATTTCAAAATCTTATTCTCATAAATTTTCAGATTGCAGCCTTGAAGAAAATTAGCAGCCTGCACTCAGAGAAGAGCAGTCTTGTAAAATGGTATGGCCATTTCAACAACAATGGACACATATGCCTTGAGTTTGAGCATCTTGATCAGAGTCTTCAGCAATTCATGCATGAGAGACAGAACAAACCTCTCCTACTGGAAGAGATACGGCCTCTCGTCTCTCAGGTATCTTCTATCATGTCAAGTTCTGCAAGTAATGAAGTTCAGAAAAGAGATTTCTGATTAAATACTTTTTGACCTTGTTCTTTAACTTTTCAGATAGCAAATGCTCTTCATCACCTGAGGTCTATTGGAATCATCCATGCAGACCTCAAATTAGATAATATTATGTTGGTCGGTCGGAATGAGCCCTACAGACTCAAGGTTATTGATTTGGGCCTGGCCTTTGAGGTGTCTGCTGCCAAGGTGGGCTCATATATTCAGACCCGGCCATACCGGTGAGTAACTGCAACCATATTTGATCTCTCAGTATTGTCTTGGTGGCTGAAACTTAACTGTTGATGCTCTCTCAGGTCTCCAGAGATCCTGCTGGGAGCTCCGTTTAACGAGGCCATAGACATGTGGTCTCTCGGCTGCACCGCTGCTGCTCTTTACCTTGGTGTCCCTCTCTACTACGCAAGGAATGAATATGACATGGTGAGTAGCACATCAGGTCTGTTCTGTTTTGAACTTGGATCAAGATTTTATTGAACCTGTCAAGTATATATTTAGTATATTTTATCTTTACACGAGTGAATAAACTTTTTACATTCTTTCACTGTTCATACAGTCAAAAACTGCAAACCAAAAGAAGAACAAAGTGACAGACATACATTTTGCATTCGTTACATGTTCATTTCCTATTTCAGTACTGACATAAAATAATTTAAATAGTGAGTGGGAACATGTGGCATGTTGCTCCAATGGTATGTCAGAATGATGTGTCTTTCATAGGAACTTGGAGGTAATTTGTGACATGACGAATGTGACAACAGATATAGCTGCTTCATTGAAACATTCATACTTAATTATTTATGTAAATGAATGAATTGTTTGAAACAGACTTTCTTTGTGTTGTATCTTTAGTTGAGGTACATCATGTTGACTCAGGGTCAGCTCCCAGAGAACCTTCTGGCTTCTGGAAGCAAGACAGAAAAGTTCTTCCAGAAATCCTCTGACCTTCACACCACCACCTGGACATTAAAGGTATGGAACTCTCCAGTAATGCTTGAATCTTACGAATCCACACACTTCTTCTAGTGCTTCATATTTGAACAAACAACATCTCTTACTCATCATTTTTCCTGAGAGATCCTAGATAAGGGTTGTTTTTCATCGCCTGATAGGTTTTTCTAAAGAATCAACCTCTAATTGGCCTGTACATGGTGCCTAGTTTAGACATGTGGAGTTAAGATCCAATCAGAGGAAGAGAAGCAGGCTCTACACTGACACACATAAAGCAGTGGTTTAGTTTTGACTGAGGATTTTGAGAGGATTAAATAAATGTTTTTAGGTGTGTCTCCTGACATAACTTTGAACTCTGCCCCCCAGTCAAAAGAACAGATCCTAATAGATGCTGGGATTGTGTCGAAAGAGACCAGGGCAATCTGGTTTAGCAGCCTGGATGATCTCCTGAATGTAAGTGACCTCAATAGAAATGAATAAAGGTGTTACACGCTCAATAAATCCCAATAATGTTTCTATTTACTCTGAGAGCTGAGTGATCCATCTGAACTCTCTTTTGATTTTTCAGCGCAACAAAAACGTTTTCAACCGGGATAAAGATCAGGCTACAAGGAGAGCAGATACGTTAATGTTCGTGGACATGATTAAAGGACTGCTGCAGCTCGATCCGTCCCAGCGGATGACACCCTGTCAGGCTCAGGAGCACCCCTTTATTAGCATGAGCCATCTGATGGAGTTTCACTCCAGCAGCTCCTAGTAGGTCCAAGCTCTGAATTTGATGAACTATTCCTCCCTTATCTCTGTGATTGTGGATTTATGTGTAATGTCTGGGACATTTATGAATGAGCTCTTGCTACATTTTATCCTGCAAGTTTTTTGTAATAAGTTTTACATTTGGATTGAGTTGATGACGGGTGCAGGCCACACAGGCCATGTAGTAAACAGAACTGATCCATTTGCTTCATTTGAACATAATCCATTCTGTATATGTTATTTTTTCAAGGCTAATGGATGACTTGATTTTTCTTTCAGTGCACAGTCCTGCTTCAAAATCATGTCCATCGCTAAGATCAGGACACAGCCAGCTCCACAGCAGTCCCCCCCCAGGACTGCCATCCCAGTCCGTGAGAACCTTTGTCCTTCTCTTGCGAAGAGAAGCAGTCTGGACCACCTTCCCCACAAGAGTGGACAGAAGAGTGGCATCCAAGAGATGAAGAGGAAGCGCAGTCCTGGTCCCAATCCACTCAGGACTGCAGATCCTGGAGATCAGCACAGGTAGGCTCACCTGCATCACTCTTTAAAGACACAGAGATTAAACTTTTTCAGTAAAGTGAAACGCATCTTGCACCCAACAAAATAATATTTCCTTCTTACATGGCCAGCCGATTTCATCAGCTGGCTCCTCCTCCTGCTAAGAGGAGCAAACAGGACCCTCCTCTTAGCTGTGGCCACAGGGGTGACATCAGGGGAAAGGAGAGGGCACGGTCTAAAGATGAGATGAGAGCACCCCCCCCACCCCAAAGGAATCAGGACTGCAAATGATGATCAGCGCAGGTAGGCTCACCTACATCAGATTTTAAAGACTATTAGATTAACCTTTTTCATTCAAATCAAACACATCTTGCGCCAAACCAAATAATATTTCCTTCCTACATGGCCAGCCGATTCCCTCAGCTGGCTCCTCCTCCTGTCGAGAGGAGCAAACAGGACCCTCCTCGGAGCAGTGGCAACTGTGATGACATCAGGGGAAAGGAGAGAAAATGCTCTAAAGATGAGATGAGTGCACCCACCCACCCCAAAGGAATCAGGACTGCAGAAGCTGGAGATCAGCACAGGTAGGCTCACCTCCATCACTCTTTAAAGACTCAGAGATGATACATTTCAGTAAAGAAGAAATACATTTTCTGCCATTAAACTTCTTATTTGACAAATATTTTCTTCCAGGAGGAAGAAGCTTAGGTTGGGCCACACCCACAGCAGCGGCCTGTTTGGGCTGTCCGATCACAGAAGGACAACGAATGATGGCTGAAGCTGGAAAGCTCATGCTAGAGTCACCTGAGAAAACCTGGCATAAGAAGGAGAGAGAGCAGCAGCTCGGATGGACCTGTTCTTTTGATTTTTTTCAATGTTTGTTTAAAGACAATAAAATTGACATCAAAAACATACTCAGCTTGTTTTGTGTCAGTCCATTTGACAAATAAAGTTTGTTGCATTTTTCCTCAAAATTAGAAATATCAGTAATTTTTTGCCAAATTTTCAAGATTGATATATGGCTGTGATTTTCACACTGAACATCTTAATAAATGTGTGAATGAAATTCATTTCTTTCTGTCGTGAGTTGTGAAACCTCTTCTGAGACACAGGAAGTGCTCATCACAGCTGGTGCATGAATCTTTCCTACAAATTTCAATGAGGTTCTTGAAATGGTGCAGGAAAGAAAAGACACAATGTGGCTGAATCACAGGAGAGTTGGACTGGAAGTCTGAGTGGGAGTGTGGTGAGGTAAATGCCCCTTGACAAGTCCTACTAGCTGCACTAGACAACAGAAAGAGAGAGGGCAGGTGGATACGGCCCTCCTCCTGGCCTGTGTGGAGAAGGGCTGGGGCCTGATTGAGTAAAGGCTGGAGGCCTCAACATGAGAGAGACTCAACATGGGCCTGAAAAGAAGCCTGGCAGCTGGGGCAGTGGCGGGATGTGCCAAAGCCACAATGATGACGTACACAAGAATGAAGGAATGAATGAGCTCCTGGTAATGAATAAATAAGAGTGGATCTGGTTGGTTATTGATCAGGCAGCCCTCCTCCTATACCTGCCCTAGAGGGCAGTTGTTAGAACAACTTTGAAGGCATCAATGAAAGTTAAAGTGTCCTGGCTCGGGCACGGGATCTTTCTGTGTGTAATCTGCATGTTCTCCCTGTACCTGTGTGGGTTCTCTCCAGGTACTCCGGCTTCTTCCCACCGTCCAAAGATATGCAATTGGGGACGAGGCTACTTGGATACTTTAAATTGACCATATAGGTGACAGAGGATTGACCAGTCGCTGTGACTCTTTTACTAACAGGAGTGCAGTTTCAGTGGACATGGTCATGCCTAAAGTCAATCAGGTTGTTCTGCAGATGCTCAGAATCTTGGTTGAAGACTGCGTACTCAAGTATTTTGGAGAGGAATGGCAGAAGTGAGACCGACCTGTAATTTTCAACCTGGGCTGAATTGAGATTGGGCTTTTTGAGGAGCAGGGTGACCTGAGTTTGCTTAAAGGCAATGGGGTAGACACCAGTTTCCAAGGAGGAATTTACCATATGTGTGATTGTAGGTTTGAGGTTTGTTTGTGGGCAAGATGGTCTGCAAGATATTGGTAGGTATTGGATCAAAAGGACAGGTTGTAGGTTTTGAGATCAGGAGAAGTCTGGAGATCTCATGCTTGCTCAGAGGAACAAAAGAGCAAAGTGAGGTATCAGTAGTGGATCGGAGCAGAGTGAGCTGGTCAGGCTCAAAGAATTGGTTGCTGAGTGTGGCCACCTTCTCAGTGAAGAAGGAGGAAAACATGTCCAGAGTTGATGCAGTGGAGGACTGAATGGCTGAAGGAGAGAGTAAGGAGTTGAGCACCATAAACAGTTTTCTTGTGTCAGAAGCAGCACAGATCTCGTTCTGATAAAATGCTTCCTTTGCAGACTGTAGGTGGGAAGTGAAGGATGCGAGTTTTTGTTGGTAGGAGGACAAATCAGTGGGTTCTTGGGATTTACACCCATTTCTTTCTTTCTGCTCCCTCTTTGCTCTCTCAGAACTTCAGAGAGCCGTGGACTTAGTGGATTTTCCTTGGCTGGGTTCAACACCAGGGGGCAAGTTTGTCCAGAGAGGATGCCAGAGAGGAACAGAGTGTTTCTGAAGATTCATTAATAGACAGTGAAGAGAAATGTGTGTGGTCAGGCATGGTAGCGCCCACCTCATCCAACCCTAACCCTTATGAGTCAGTACCAAGTCAAGGACTTTACCACTTTTGTGAGTAGGAGGAGAAAGACCCAGTTTGAGGTCAAAAGAGGAGAGGAGTGCCAGAAAGTCATTCATCTGTGTCTTTTCAATTTGAATATTCATGTCTCCCATGACAATCAGTGTGCCATCATCAGGGATGTCAGAGAGTAACATATCATTTTCTGAGAAAAAAAACTATCCAGATTACCCCCTGGTGGACGGTACACACCCAGAATATATGCTTTGATAGGTGCTGTAATTTTTAAAGGATAATATTGAAGTGCTGGGTTGTTGTTCAGAGTTTGATATAAGTCGAACCGTCTGGAATTAACGTGCCTGTACCATCACCTCATCCAGTAGAGCGAGGTGTATGACTTAGTGTAGCGGACACAAAGGCTCCAGCTGGTGTAGGTGTGTTTTCTGGGCAGATCCATGTGTCAGTCAGGGCTAGGACCTGTAGTAAAAACAATAATCACCATAATGATAATAACAATAACAACAATGACAAAGATAATAATAATCTAAAAGGTAAAGAACAGCTCTATAAACATAATAGGAGTCCTCATTATTTGTTTCTTTAATTCTTTGATCAGGTTGCAAAACAGTAGAGTTTGCGCGGGACTTCATGGGTCACCATTGGCTGGCTGATGTAATCGACTCACGACTAATGTGACAGAATATGTTCTTTTGTTTCATAAAGTGTCATGCACTTGAAAAGCTGACCTGTAATGGAAGCATCTTATAAACATTGTTGAGGTGTTCCTGTGATCTATAAAACTTTAGATAATATCCAATGAAGGGAATTTGGGAATATCATTAATTAATTACCTTTTTTTTTAAGACCACTGGTGTACTTTTCTTTGGTCCATAACCCACGAGGTAGGTGCTGTCAGTTCATCACAATAAAGTCAAGGCTCCCCAGGTAGAGAGAAGTGTCTAGTATCCTTTGCTACTCCACCTGCTGCTGGTGTCTCTGATAACCCATCAAGGAAACAGGACAACAGCACCAGGAGTGAACTGTCATGATGAAGTGTTAAAAGGGTTAACAAGTGGAGCTAATAGATTCAAAATGATACCTGATTTCATGTTTCCCTCGTACATGCAGCATGACCACAAAAGTATGGACGACAGACCTGCTGGCAAGAACGTGCGCATTTAGTCACTTGTGCTGGTCAAAATCTAATCTGTTTACACCCTTGCTTTGACCTTCCATTGGTTTAACATGTGAAACCATTTCTCAATTTGAAACTTTGCTTGGGCCAACCATCTATTATCAACCAGGACAGAGCTCACAAACAACAAACATGTTTACAAGACAAAGCCCATGGCGCCAACAGCAGACGTGCTGTCTTTCACTCTCAGTCCTCAGAAATTAAATTTGTCTCAGTCCTGTTTGATGGTGTCCCTCTCTGCAGCATCTCAGCTGATGAAAAACAATTGTCTGTATTCATTCGCTGCCTCCACTATTCCCTGTTCCTCTCCTCCGCCTTCCTGCGGGAGCCCAATTGGCTGCACTCCGTGCTGGTGAGGGATACTAACATAGAAAAATTAACAAACATGCCAAAGCCAGTAATTGTTAAAATGTAGCAAATGGACCCCATGTGAACCAGGAAAATAAACCCAGAAATCAACAAAGACCCAGTTTATCTAAATTCTAATACTTTGCTCAGTAATAGAAGAACATGGTTGAAATGCCATTTCATAGACCCTGGTGTAATTCTTAGCCCACCGGGGTCCATTTAATCAATGCTACAGACATGGGCAGAGAGAGGGAACAGTCTGCAAATGGAAGTGGAGTTCTGAGTCAGCTCACAGGAGATTAAAAGAAGAGGAGGATGAATAATGGAGGAGGAGAATGGTGGGAAAATTGCCGAATGTGGCGAATCATCAATAACGCCTCCTGTGAATAATTCTGAAGGAAAAAAGACTTCTGTAGAAAAACTGTCTGTGCCCACTAAAATGGAATTGTTCTTAATTAGTTTTTTGCTGTGTATTGCCTCACTCTATGGATGAGCTCATTATCACACCAGTAAGCTCCACTTATTTGCAGCTTAGATTACCTGCAATCCTGAAATCTCCAGTTGAAATCCGCCCCCACTCCCCCCCCCATTATGCAAGTTCCAATAAAATAACTGACAGCTTTCCACTGATTAGCTGTGAAGTTTGGAAGTCGGAGGAAGTGCAGATGGTGTTTTCTGGAGCTCCATTTCCCACCAACCTGGAGCTGTGGCAGACACTCTGAGGTTTCCATCAAATAAACACATCCAGCTCCCCAAACCAACATCCATTCACATTTAATCAATCAGATGTACACTGAACAATAGGCTGACAGTAGTTTGTGAAAAGCCCAGCAGTGTCTTTGCCCTTCAGTGTCATGCAACAGGCAGCCCCCTGTCAGGACATAATCATGAATCATTACTTTTCCAATCAATGAAGCCAAACGCCATGCCAGCACTATTTCGTGTCTTGTTTTTGGGGTTGTTTGTTTTGTTAGCAAAGAAGGAGATATTCAGATATTCAAATATATGCAGAGTTTTGTGAGGAAATCTTCTCCTGATTGTGTCCCCATCACCTGTCAGTGTTACCCCTCAGTAACTTCATCTCTTTGTTGACAGATCATTTTCTGCTTCTCTCAAATTTGCACTCCTGAAGAAGACAGATCATCTAGATGTTTTTGGTGATGTGACAGAGCAAATTTTCTGTGTATGCCCTAATATTCTAGCACATTTGCTATAACATACTGTAGCTGTGCGAAATACAATGATAACATATATAACAGCCAACAGTTAACAGTTCCCTGAAGATTTCTGTGTTGGACTCTTGTTTTAACTACCTGATTTGCCAGCACTGTTCTCACGTTAATTCTTGTCCTTGGTTCATTTTCCCACTCTTTTTGATGACCTGCCTGATCCTCAGTACCCCAGGACCTGCAGGTACCCTTTTCAAGATAAAACTGCACGCGCACATCAGAGCAATAACCCTGCTGTTTCATCAGTATACTGATATGCCACACTTGTCCAGTTATTGATTATCTGCACAAAGGGACACTAACACTAATTTGACTAATTTTGTTTACAAAATTTGTGAGAAGAAACCATTGGATCTCATGAAAAATGGGAGCAAAATCAAAAATGTTGCTTTACTTTTTTTTCTTTTTTTGGGGGGGGGTGGGGGGGACTAGCTGTGCTTGAACCCCCTTCAGTATGGCTGGTCTAAATTTCTTTGTACTGTTGCTCTTTGGCAGATAATTCCATGACTTCCAAGTGTGTTTTCTCTTATGTGTGTTTATCTCTCCTACCTGATTAGTTATGATCAAAACTGCTGTTTTCAGGTCCCACGTGACATAGAAGAAGGATATTGGAATGAGGGGAGAATCAATTGCTTACACTGAACCATGATACTGCAAAATGAAAAAATAATAAATGCAAAATTAAATCTGTATTAAAATGGGTACTCAATGACAAACATCCTGTCATAACAAATTTAGTTGTTATAACAAAAATTCGTACGATAACCATTTTTTAAAGCCCAGCCTTAATATTATGGTTTTGGAACTCCCCCTAATTATTCCTCTGTTCTGGCAAAAAGGGTACTTGAGACTGTCCATGTGTGTCTGTCCTCATCATTAGACAACTACCCCACTCACTCCGGAAATTACTGACAGGCAACCATCATGTATAACACCCAACAAAGAATGCATTTTTACACTGCAATTACTGTACATGTCATATCCACTGTGTAAAAGATTCTAGACCTTCATTGTTAAACAACTCTGCTTGATGTCAATTCATCTCATTCCTCACCGTTGACAAGATTTTCCATGTTTTCGCTGTTAAAAACTACACTTGTAAAAGTACTCTCTGGTGCACTTCCATCTCCGTGGGACAGCCAGACCCTGGACCCGCTGCCCTCCCTTGAGACATGGTGATGTCCATCAGATCAGCGGTTGTCAAAATGATCAAATTAAAGACACACTTTACACACAAGTTCTTCCATTTAAATATATAAGAAGATGTATAAGATTACGTAAGAAGAAAAAGATTTTATAATAACATTTTTGAAACATAGCTCAACTTCTTAAATGACAGCGTGACAACAGATGTGTGGATTCTTCCAGAAAAGATCAGTCATGCTCATGGCCATCTCCCCAAAGGTTGTGTTGTAAGAGAGTCTCAGTGTCCTTCAGGGTTTGTTTGTCATACTCAGTTATCATGTTGATGGCTGCTCCCTTTTGCCTGAAACAACTAGCTCAGCCAATCCTGTGGATGTAGCTCTTTTGTTTGTCAGCAGGTGATAGTTGATGACCAGGGACACTTTTTGCACATTCGTCCTTCTGGCCAGTATGTCCCAAGTTATGTTGTAGTGCTCACTGCTTTTCACAGCTGAGACAGCTCAGCTAGTAAAATACTGTAATTTTTCAGTAAATGATTCAGTTCAGTGTCTTCACCCCCCCCCCCAAAAAAAAATCACATACACACACAGCTGACGTCTGACCTCTTAGACCTTGCCGCTTAAAACCCTTGCAAGCTTCTTGTTTGTTTGATTCAGTTTTGTTGCGAGTCCTACTCTCTGGTTTGTGACTGCTGCATTAACTACAGTTTCTAAAATGGGATGACCTTATGAATTTGAAATGGCAAATGTGTTAACCAGCATTTGGCTAATGTACTCATTAAGCAGTTACAGAACATCATTAGAGTTATTTTGTGGCCATATTTATGTTCAGTGAAGACAATTTCTATTGGCTAAATATTGAAATGCGTTACAACAGGCCCACATAATGCTAGTTAGTAGCTTAAAGCACTCCCTCACTTATCATCCGACAATGTGTTGGATTGTCAAAAACTACTGAGGCTCCTCTGGGAAAGAAGCTATGAGCACATAGCCCTCACACCTTGCGGCCCAGAAGTTGTACCATAAAATATGCATAAACTGTCTTGAAATGACACAATCTTTTTTTAAGATTCAAAGACTCAAAGAGTTTTCATTGTCAATCTCTCTATGTCAGACATACAGAGGAATCGAAAAAAAAGTTTCTCCCTTCCTGGAAAATGTCTGTGAGGGAGGGCAGAGGGTCTCCAGTGATCTTGCTGGCTGTACTCACTATGCATTGCAGGGTCTTCCTGCAGGAGGGAGTGGAGCCTTCATACCATGCAGTGATACAGCGGATGATGCCCCGGTAGAAGGAGCACATAATGGGGGGGGGTGTAACATGTGCTCTCCTCAGTTTGCAGAGGAAGTAGAGGTGTGTCTGAGTGTTTCTCACCAGTGATGTAGTGTTGCCGTCCAGGAGAGGTCCTCAGAGATGTGCAGCCAAGGAACTTGGTGCTGGTCACCGCATCCACAGCTGACCAGTAATGGTGCTGCTGTGGAGGGGGTGACCTCTCCTGAATTTAACCTCAATCTTTTTGGTCTTCCCCACACTGAGGAAGAAACTGTTGTCCTTGCACCACTGGCTCAATAAACTCACCTCCTTCCTGCAGTCGGCCTCATCCTCATTAGTGATGAGGCCCACCACAGTCGTATCATCCGCAAACTTGATGATGTGGTTGGTGCCATGGGTTGGAGCACAGTCTTATATAATGTGTAGATCAATCAGGATAAACTTATCTCCTTCCTAACCTAGCATTGCCTACTCTATTAGCACACTGCAAACTGTTGCAAGGCAGGTGGGCACGGGTTATTTTAAGAAGAGCCAAAAGATTTGTATTTCATTACGACTTTCTCCAACTGTTCCTTTCTTTCCTCTTTCCTTATGTTCCTGTCATGCTGAGCTCAGTTTGTTGGTCTTCAAAGTTTTTGCCCTCAAACCAGATACATAAACTAGAAACATCAATATAATCAACATAAATTACATTTGTTTTGTTTGTTTTTGCGTGTTAACATTAACAGACCGAAGAGGGACAGAGGTAATCTCTCACTGAGAGAGGGCTAAGCTACTACGCCACCTGGAGACTCTTCCAGGAAATATGTACAACTGTGGATGTTACAAATATCAAGCCATATTCACGGCAGATGTTTTGGCTTTTCAAAGCCAGAGAAGCCCAGGTGGAATGAATAACATGAATTACATATGGTTGAGCCTGGTCCAGAGCTCTTGTATCGTGCATGTTCAGCTCACATGGCTCACTGGGACACTTAATGAAATAAAGCAATCATTGAGGTTATTTATAGCCTTACTTTTCCTGCTTTTATAAAGTCCAGTTCTTGTCATAAAAGGGGCCGCTTGACATGAGAACTGGAAATGTATACTAAAGGGAAGAGAAATTAATTAACGGTTTAAAATAAAATACAGTTGTGGCTGGTGAGTGGCTGTGCTGCGGAATCTTCAAGGGTGTTCCTGGATATTCACATGTGCGGGAGAAGCAGCCTGAGCACACTGATGCCACACTGGTGAACTAGTCATGCGGGGCTACGTTTGACAGGCGTGACAGGGATGAAGCTAAAATGTTCCCTACTTCATTTGGTTTACAAAAAAAGAAATGTAGAAGACAGATTTTTTCCTCCAGAACAAGTTCACATACATGTAGTCATATCACCTAAAACTTTATCAATCGTCATTGGAGGGCAATCGTAGAGAAAATATGATCGTAGCACATGTGAAGAAAATTGATTAAAAGTTCAAGTTTTATTTCAAAATTAAACTTAATTTGAACAGCTAATGTAGGATTTCATGCATGCATTTTCGCGAAATACATTGCAGTTAGAATCAACAGTAGCAGATCATGGGCTCCACTTATCACACCCATTGGCCCCCTGCAAGGATATTATTCAAAATCAGAAGCATGAACACAAATGTATAAGTCTAAAACAAGCAATACAAAATGAATGCATTCATGTAATATTAATGCTACACAAGCTCTCCATGCACACAAGTTCTATGAGCTCCTGCATGTTTATATGGGCTGCTGAACAGATTCCATAATTCACAAGTAGTTCTCAAGCAGGAGACCGTCTGGCTTAGTGGAGCTGTTCTGTCAGCCCTTCTTGTCAGCTTAACACCGCTGTCCCACAGAGCTGGTTTTCATTCCCTCCTCCACCTCATCCTTGGCTCTTCATGTCCCCTCTCCATGCTCTGTGAAATATGTATGTTTCCCCCTGGGCCCAGGAACTGATAACCAGATGAGAGGACTCTTCGGAGCAGTGATTCTTTATTCCACCAGTCGCTACAGCAACTGAAGCAGTCCAGTCAGCAGCTGTAGAGTTTGGGGTTTGACTGCTAGTTCATTCACGGTAGAGGGGGTCAAGATGCACCATGGATGAAGTTGAAGCATGACTGCTTCGGGCCCTTCTGTGGTCAAGAGATGCAATCTGAACCAATCCCCAACAACACAGTAAATGCACTGCAATTCCAGTGTTGTCAAGTGGTGGCTTGTCAGGATATTTTACAGTAATAAAAAATAAACAGCAAAGATATTGAATTCTGTCGAACCATTAAGCTGAAATTCCCTCCTGGTATGTACACTTTAAGATACTGGGGGAAATCAAGGACTGTTGAAGGGATTAATTCAGGAGCAGATTTGTAAATTTGGTCCAAAACACTCTTTATTCTCTCAGGACCCTCTTAGAAAACACACACAAACAAGCGAGTCACTGAGGGATATTCAACAAATAAAAATAACACCACACAGCAGAAGCAGTTGTCGATTGCTGCTCTGTCACGTCATTATCTACATGACCTCCACATAATGACTGAACTGCCGGTTAAAGAGAGCTGTTCCGTTACTGGTTGCAGTAGTGTGGGCTGACCCAAGCCTGCTGGGAACTGAACTGTAGTTAATTAGTGCACAAAGCCAGGGGGGACAAAGGAAAGTTTGGGGGTTGGGGGGAATGAAAGATGGGGAGGGAGGGTGAAGAAGGGTGAAGGGGGTCTTGAGTTTGTGAAGTCTGTGTGTGTTCCTACACAGGAGGGTAGTAGGGATGGCAGTGTGTGTATGTGTGTGTGTGTGTGGGGGGGGGGGGGGGGAGGGAAGCCTTGTCCCTGAGCAAGAGAGCTACCACCAGCCATCACACACACTTTTTGCTGGAGTCTGAGGAGTGAAAAAAGTTCCAGTGAGTCGAGAAGACCTACAAGGAGGAACTGCAACAGGATCGTGAACTGATGAGGCAGTCACTGAAATATCCCGTCGATGTCAGTATCTCCTTTCATGAATGTAAGTCCTGGGAGGTGACAGTGTGTCCTTTCACTGGGATTTTCTTTTATTCTACCAGAATAAAAAAAAAATAATCCTATTATATCAACTGAGATTTCCATCAGCCAGCTTCAGCAGGTACAACAGAGAGGAGACATTATTATGCAGTGTCAACGCCAAAGGCCACTCAATAACCCGCGGGAGGCGCTGTTTATTCATTGTAATCAAAGCTTCCATCGACGTTCGACCACAGTGCTTTTAATTCGAGCATCGATCGACTTTTAGCGCCGGAGAGTTTAGCCTACGGACCGGTTTTACCTGCTGCCACGACAGTAAACACAGCGGGTTGGTGGCCACCTCAACAACCCCCTCACACCTCCTCATTCTCTCATCGCCCCCGGCCAGCGTCATCACTTACACACACATCAAGAGGAAAGCTGACCGTCTGACGACTTCAAAATAAAAGCGACGGATTTATCGTTTGACATCACTCCCCCCCCCCCCACCCCACCCCCGCCTCCGTCTTAACAATGATGTCAACGCAAGGTATTTGATTTGGACATTCTAATGGTTGAAATCACTGTATGACATCATATCCAAGCTAGGATGAGGCTCATCTGTAGATAGGCATTGTTCAGGTGACTCACCTTGGAAAGGATTCACAACAAAAGGACCAAAAGTCTTACAGTGACACATTAGATCATAGGTTAGAGGGTGACCTGACCTGGAATAGCCTTAAAAATACCTTCCCACTTCTGAACTAATTTGCCGTCAACACTTACAAAATAAATTACACATCTGAAACAAAATGAATTGTGACAATAAAAGAGGCAAGTGCAGCTAGCTATGAAAGGATGAAAGGAAGCAGTCTGTGTGTGTATTTGTGTGCGTGTGTGTGTGCGTGCGTGTGTGTGCGTGCGTGTGTGTGTGCGTGCGTGCGTGTGTGTGTGTGTGTCCTTTACTTTTCTCGGCAACCACTCATCCAATCAACGTCTTGGCAGGAACAACTTGGCAGGTAATGCTGGGGATGTGAGGAAGTGCAGTTTGAGCAAGTGAGTGTGAAGTCAATTGGATGAACGGTTGTGGAGAAAGCAAAATAAGCTGTGACCCCTCTGAGGGTAGCCAAGACAGTAGGCTGCAGTCTTGATGTATGACACTGTGTCATTTCCTGAAGGTATTCTATAATGAAGTTGTCAAAGCAACTTACTTGTGGTTTGATTACAACCTTTTTGATAGCCATATATCAGTACTGAGTGAAGATTACTTTGGTTCTGGACACCAGGAACTCATTTCCAGCAGAACAATCACAAGTCAAAAATGATGCAAATGTCTCTTTTTCATTAAATTTAGATCAGATTAATTTTATTGACCCCATAATGTACAAGCATAGATATTTACACATCGAAGGAAAGGACCCTCTGAGGCATTTTCTAAAGATTCTCGAAAGGTGCCAATGTCCTGAACCTCTCGAACATCCTTTTTCTTGGTTACAGAAGTTGTAGAGTTAAAAGTTCCCTGTATGACTTAAAGAGAACGTTCCATCCATTTTCTACTGCTTATCCTGTTTAGGGGTGCGGGGGGACTGGAGCCTATCCCCTTCAGGGGGGGAGTGGCTATCTACAAAATCTAGTATCTACAAAAGTATCTACAAAATATTCATATAATGTATTTGTTGACCTTGACAGAATGTCCTTTGCTCTGGAATACAACCAAAAAACCCATCCCCCCATCCCTTATAGAAGTCCACGTCAAGACTATGCAGGAATGTTGCAGGAATGTTACAAGACCACATTCTTTTAGGTAGGGTCTAAATACAGCAATAGACCCATGTTAAAGTCCAACTCTAAATGTGTACTACAATACCAAATAATAACAGCGTATTAGTGCTGTAGGTCTGTACACCTAACAAAAAGAGGGATGATTCAAAAGTGTAGCGGAGACAAAGAGGACACAGGATCATTATAGACCATTGTTATGGTCATGGTAATGGAATATTATCCTGTTTTCTTGTTTTAGCCTTCATTATCCTGTTTTCTTGTTTTAACATTCATTGCCCAGTTGTCATGAGCCATAATGGCAAAAAAAAAGTACCATGACGGCTCATTCTCTGTTCGTTCGACCTTGTTTTTCTTATACCTAACCGTGATAGTGTTTTTTTTTTTTCTTTCTGACACATTCAGCCGTCACCATAGTTGAAGTAAAGCTAGCCTGTATTATTTTGAAAATCTTAACCGGATAATCTTTGTTCGTGGTTTCGAAATTGAACCTGCCAGAGCCCCCAGCCCCCTGTGCGTCTCTCGGTCCCAGTGTTGCCATTCCGACGCGCATCCCTGACCGAGCAGCAACAGATACGCGGAGCTGCTTCAAGAGGACTACGGCTGCTCCTCTGCGGACACCGATCCGGGTTTGCGTGCTCTGTTCGGGGAAAGCAGCAAACGAGTGATGCGCCCCTGCTTGGAGGCTCGCTGTTGGTAAAGTCAGATAAAGAGAATGAGACAGGGCACAGTGTAGCAGGTCTCATGTGCCATCGCATTCGGGAGGAATACACCAGTACATGATCGAAAACTGGAGGTTATTGTTGTGGATGCTGGTGGAGCGGGGCGGCGAGAGCCCTCGTCCACATCACTGAAGGCATGAGAAGCAGGAGCGGAACCCACAGCTCCTGTGCTGCGGTTCTCTGAGTCTCCGTCCATACCGAGTGTCCAGTCTGCATGCGCACCGCACCTTCATGTTGCAAACGCCTGGTTTATGACAATGGATTACTTGCTGTGGGTGTGCAGCCTCGTCGTTCCCGTGGTGCTGGCTGTTGAAGGTAGGTTTCACATGCCACTTTTGTTCAGCGCTGATGAACAATGGACTGTTAAGATGGATGTATGAGAGGATGTCCAAAAGTGCAGAGAGAGAGAGGGAGAGAGTGTGTGTGTGTGTGAACATGAACATTTATATATATATATATATATATATATATATATATATATATATATATATATATATATATATATATATATATATATATAAAATATATATATAATGTTAATCTTTGGGTGGGTTGAATGAAATCAGACCTCTGTGACTATAAGTTAATACTGAGGCTGCATCTCCACATGTATGAGCACCATCCTCTGTGTTTGTGCCGTGGCGTCTGTGTGATGACATTCTTGTGTTTCCATTGCGGCTGCCCTGTTGCTATTGTCCCTGTTGTCACACCCACAGGCTTAGTGTGAGGATGCCCACCTTCCCTACCTTTCACCCCTCACCCCTCTAGCACCAGAGAGCACAGGTTCACACCACACAGACAGAGTGAGACATCAGTTCTGTTGCTAAAATGATGCATGCCAAAGGTTTGAAACCTGCTGCCACCAGTCAGATGTGTGCACGCCTAAACACACGCTGGAGCGGATCAATGGCGGGCCCTGAAGGGACACACACATGTGAAACAGATTATGTGACAATTGTGAATTAAAGGTCAATGGTTTAACAAGTATTCCGCAGCTCTCCTCATCATCGAGGGAGTGTTGCTCCAGGGAGAAGCCCACCCTCGCCTGCGCCGCTACTCACCCGCCCAGCCTCCTCCTCCTCCTCCTTCTCTCTGAGCTGTGGCCACATCACCTCCCTCTCTCTTTCTTTCTTTCTCTCTTTCTCCCCTGTCCAATCTGCCTCCCCTGGACCGTGGCCAGCCTGATCCCTCATCAATTCTGGTGTCAGCGAGTAAATCAATGCAGCGGCAGCAGCCCTCCAAGTCCCAGTGGGCTCTCACACCAAGATGATCAGCCTGTTTCCCAGCCCGACCACTGACTCTTACTCAAGGCTCAGGGGTTAACTAATGTTTGTCCTCTGAGGATAAACACGAAGGGCAGATCATCATATGGGTTTAAATGAGGGGGAAAGGGAGGCCCTTTGGTTGCATGTCATTATTTTGCTGGATTTCACCCCCTGAATATGGTATTAGTTTCTTAAAGGCTGGCAAGGATTCTGGCATGGATGATGCAAGCTGAAGTGTTTACAAAAGCTCCAGTGATGACTTATCTCCTCATCTCACCAGCAGACTGCAGTAAAAGCCTCAGTAATGGTGACACGTTTATGCTGTGTTACTCTCATTTACAGTTTACTGTACAGTTATTTTAAAAGCCCATAAACCATAGTGATGACCACTTAGAAACCATTCTATTAAATAATCTGAAGGACATGTGATGTAGAAACACCAAGAATACGTGATGATGGTTTTCACATTCTTAGAGTGCTTCATCCACATTAACAGTAGCGCAATGCATCCATATTGATTTTGGAAGAATATTTTTGTATCATGTTAAAAGAACATATACGATAATATCTGTCATGGTAGAATCTTTGTGTGACTACGGTGTTAGTCATTTAGCCAAAAGAAGTATCAAAACACACTTTTAAACAAATACAAAGATGAATTTGAGGATTGTCATTTGGCCACAATATTCATGCTAAGGGGGCGGCACGGCGGTGCAGTGGTCAGCACTGTCGCCTCACAACAAGAAGGTTCCAGGTTTGAGCCCCAGCTCGGGCTCGGGATCTTTCTGTGTGGAGTCTGCATGTTCTCCCTGTTCCTGTGTGGGTTCTCTCTGGTACTCCAGCTTCCTCCCACAGTCCAAAGACATCAAGAGGCGACGAGGCTGATTGATACTCTAAATTGACTGTAGGTGTGACTGTGAGTGTGAATGGTTGTCTGTCTCTATGTGTTGGTCCTGAGATGGTCTGGTGACCTGTCCAGGGTGAACCCTGCCTCTCGCCTCACTAGAAAAAAATGGTAATGGCAACATCAATTTGTATGCTTGCTTGAGGTGGTTTTTGCCTTTTGTCTTTTTTTTTTCACAAAAAAAGCATAAACGTACAAAATGGGACACTCCCAATCAGACTCTGCTCTTGAAGGCTCCTCTTCTACTCATCTTTGCCAATGCCGCCATCTTGTAGTGCAAGGATGTTTTATCTATTTTCTCCAAACCAGATGATGGAAACACTTTATTCCACTTTGCTGGAAATCCACCGAGTTTGTGTCCAGAGTACAAATTGCTTGTTTTGTCCATCGCCAGTCTAAAAAATCAGTAATTTTATGTCATAAATGACTCTGCAACCAACAAATGTTTGATATTTTTGCTCGAAAACCAGACCTGAATCATCAATAATCAAAAACTTGGCTATTTATTTTCTTTCAATTTTCTGACCAATAAATTGCAGCAGTTCTTATTTTTAAATGAATGAGATTGAAAACCGAAACATAACGAGAATCGTTATCATTAACTCAGATAAACGACCACGTATTCCTCTTAGTTGATCAGGTCCTTCTATCAATACCAGCATTATTCTCTGACACTTGCAAATTAACGATGTCATGAGTCAGTTCCGTAGCAAAGGAAGAGATATGGAACACGTTCAAATATTATAGGCTTTATAATCTACAACACCGTATTCACACATGAACATGTCATAATAAAACCTGCCTTTCTCTTTTTTCCACATCGAAAACTGATCAGACGTTGATCAGTACATTGATAAAGAATCCTACCAACAGCAGAATCAGCATTGATGATGGTTTTGATCTTCATCATATTATATTAATTTCCATCAATAGATTGTCATACTTAAGATATGTACTCATGTAAAATATTAAATTTACTTACTGGTTTTTAACAGATATGCAATGATGTTATTATATGTTAATGAAATTATTGACATTTTCTACCGGGGTAGCACGGTGGTGCAGTGGTCAGCACTGTCGCCTCTCAGCAAGAAGGTTCCCGGTTCAAGTCCCGGCTATCTTTCTGTGTGGAGTCTCCATGTTCTCCCTGTTCCTGTGTGGGTTCTCTCTGGTACTCCAGCTTCCTCCCACAGTCCAAAGACATCAAGAGAGGACGAGGCTGATTGATACTCTAAATTGACTGTAGGTGTGGCTGTGAGAGTGAATGGTTGTCTGTCTCTATGTGTTGGCCCTGTGATGGACTGGTGACCTGTCCAGGGTGAACCCTGCCTCTCGCCTGAAGGCAGCTGGGAAAGGCTCCAGCCCCCCCTCGATCCTAAACAGGATAAGCTGTAGAAAATGGATGAATGGATAGACATTTTGCACATACTGATATTGAATCATAAAAATAACGAATTTTAATTTTTTTTAAAGAATTTATCTCCAACCCATTTGTAAAAGCCCATAAGTCATTTATTCAAAGAAAAGATGAGCAAAACTTTGCAGATATAAATATCAGCCATCACACTGATGATGATGTGTTTAAAAATGACCAGTGACCAAGATGACAAGTCAATATTAGCCTGTATACCTCGTGATAATCTTGTGTTATGACAGCCCTAATCCACGTTCCTACGTTCTGTACTCAGATTATCAACCAGAATACTAATGTTCTTTCCAGCTCACACTGAAAGGAGCAGCCCTGAAGAGAGATTGAATTAGGTCAGTTTGACTTGTTGAAAAGCTGCTCATCAAGTGTCAAATGAGGCATCACGCTCATCACTGATTCTACAGAGAGAAACATTCAATTACAATTGAAGCGTTGATTCACATGAACCCACAAGTCAGATCTTCAAGCCCAAACTATATATTTTTCAGAGGATTTCTAGCCACATGTTTGATCATCCCCTATCACTCGTCACGATATTTGGCGTTAATATTTCATATGTTTGCTTGTGTGCAGTGAGTGCCATCGCTGTACAAGACAAGGCCTCGCTTTCAGGATGCACAAAGTGAATAAAACATTAGCATGTGTGAGCTCCCAAAGTGCTCTGAAAATGCATGGATGTGTGGCATTTGGGCCCCAGCCATCAAATTTAAAAAAAGAGAAGAAAAGAAAAAAAAGCAAGACAGTAAATGCCACGGGTGGTGATGCTGTAAAGTTCCCTCTGCAGCATTGTTGTCTTACCCCAGGGGCAGAATGGCTGCACCGCCGCTGTAGTTTTATGGAAGGGGAGGGAGATTTCTGGATTTGAGTTATGGCAGCGTGGCGATCTCAAAGGCATTGTAAATCTAATGGGGAGGGAGTGGGAGCTGTGGAACAAATGGGATCTTTTTCAATCTTAACCGGTTTCTGGTGCAAAGTGATTTAGTGATAACACACGTTGGCGAAGAGTCCAAAACATTAAGAAGTTATAGTGCAGAAGGACGATGTTGACCTTGAATGTACAGCTTCGTCGTTTGCTGATGGATGTTTCTGTGCCTTCAGTAAAAATCCTCTCTTGAAATTCAAGGTCAAAGGTCAGGTTTCAGCTACAGAATTGCTGAAGGGAGTCTTGCAGGGTGCTTGAGCAGGATGAAATCCAGCTTCCACGGGGGCTTGAACCCAGCTTTCCAGAGGCATGATTACGGCCACCCTGCATGTGTAAGGTGAAGATGAAGGAGTGTCGGTTCGCTGAGTGTTGCCGCTGGGCAGCAGTGGAGGGGAGGGATCAGAACCCCGTGGGATGAGCGTGGTACTCGGATCAGCAGATGTGCATCTCTCCAGAGTAGCCACACAAACGCGGCTGATTTCACTGATTAGCAGCTAATCAGTGAAACAAGTGCCTTCACAGTCGTGACTGTAGTGACTGAAGTTATTCACATACACACACACACACACACACACAGCCATAAATATGGAAGTTTGAGAGCTTTTATATGATTCACACCACTTGCTTTTGTGTTTAAAGCAATTAATGTGATATCAAATTGTTTCGTGCGTGATTGCTACTTAAATATCACACAGAGGTATTTTCTACAAAGATGGAAGCAGCCGCTTAATTCCCTTTTGAGCTCAAGTACTTTTGTTTAGTTACTTTCATCAAGGAGGTTATGCTTTCACTGCTGTTTATCTGCCTGAGCACAAAAACCTACCTGACAGACTTTTTTCCTCATAAAACTTGATGCACTCATCAAATTTAGGTGAGCTGGAGGAAGTCTTTTTTCTACTTTTTTCTTATCTTTTTGACATTTTCCATCACACAAATAAATTCTTACACGCTACAACTTACCCTCAACAGACAGGAAGCAGTGCCTTATGGCATTTCGTAACACCTAAATATATCCTATCAAGCGTAAGGACATTCACGATGAAGCCCATTATGTTACGGCTAAAAGACAACTTCAACCACCTACAGGTACTTGATTCCAACAACCTTCATTTGCTCCACAAAAAGCATCGATCGTAGACTTGGCGCTGGTTGAGTGAATAATAGTATGGGGGAGACCAGGGCATGCAAGACTGTGTATGATAGAAAAACTCCATGATACATTCTTAGATTCAAATTGACATTCATTTTTTTTAAAGGCCAATCTGTAATATTGGACTGTATTTTTGCCAGTGCTTGGAGAAGAAACCAAAATATCAAGACCCAACACATTTTTTTTAAAGATAAATTGCTCCACGAATGTTAGAAATAAACTGTATTATTGCAATTTGAAGAGCATTTTATCATTTTATGACACTAATATGATAATATAATAGGTGCAGCATATTCATGCAAATGTAACCTGTCAAACAGAGAAAAATCTCTGTCTAGAATTAAATTGAAACCTCCACATAAGATGAAACACCACATAAGTACTGCACCATAGTCTGATCGGAAAACTCCTTCCATCCATCCATCCATTTTCTACCACTTATCCTGTTGGTGGTTGGGGGGGGGGGGGGGGGCTGGAGGCTATCCTAGCTGCCTTCAGGCAAGAGGCGGGGTTCACCCTTGACGAGTCGTCAGTCCATCGCACGGCCAACACGTTCAGGCATACAATCATTTGTACTCACAGTCACACCTACGGTCAATTTAAAGTATTCAATCAGCCTCAGCTGAAGTACCTGGAGAGAACCCACACAGCCACAGGGAGAACAGGCAAACTCCACACAGAAAGATCCAGTGCCCGAGCCGGGACTCGAACCGACAGTGACGACAGTGCTAACCACTGCACCACTGTGCTGCCCATGATGACTGTTTAATTCTTAAACAGCTTCAGGCATTAGAATATGAAAAACAATAAATCATTCTGAATAAAAGAAACTTATCAAGCCAAATGTTAATTAAACTGATGTAGGCAAAATTATTTTGTTAATCCCTATTTACTGAACCATTAATTGAAAGAGTACATATTTGACAGGTCCACACACACCTCTGTATTTTCATTAATTACAGATTAGAGCTCATATGTCACTGTAGCTCTTTGAGATATATATATATATATATATATATATATATATATATATATATATATATATATATATATATATATATATATATATATATATATATATATATATGAGTACACACATACATCGAGAGA
This sequence comes from Aulostomus chinensis, assembly GCF_037954235.1. Classification (NCBI taxonomy): domain Eukaryota; kingdom Metazoa; phylum Chordata; class Actinopteri; order Syngnathiformes; family Aulostomidae; genus Aulostomus; species Aulostomus chinensis. The sequence continues at coordinate 12,804,109 of NC_141324.1, forward strand.
GAGTGAGATCTATATAGATATATTGTTTCTGCATGTTTGTCAGTGATAGTAGCCGGATGAACAACAGGAGTCCTTCCAGCATTCATTCATGTACCCAATCATCCTGCATCATGCTTTATTCATGCATTGCCTAAGCGTGTGTGAGGGGACTAGTTTATCTCTGCAAATTCAATACCAGTTGTCTGCTCTTGTTTTCATTTACATGCACAGAAAAACTAATTTGCATAGAAAGTTTTTTTTCCTCGCCTTGACCACAGGACTAAAGTGAGGAGACAACCATATTTAGTTCTAACTCAGCCTGTGCCGTTTTGCAGTCTGAAGAGACGACTGTAAAGGGACAGCACAGTCACTCACAACTAATCTGAATTGCTCAGATGTTATTTATCCTGTCAGTGTAAAGATCACTATTCATTATCCATTAGCCGCTCTCTAATGAACATGCAGCAGAGACTGTAAACACTGTGCATTCTTTAGCTCAGCAGCTACAGATGGACCAATGATCTACTCGATCAATCAAACAACTCACACACACACACAAATACACTGCGTTGTCGTCCCTTTCTGAAGCAAAAACAAAGAATGTGGCTTTATGTTACGGCCCTCTGCTGTTGTGCTTCATCGGACGTGCTATTGTTCGACCCCCCCCAAACCCCCCACCCCCCAGCATCCTCCTCAAGCAGCGCTATCAACAATGTGAGAGCAAATGGTGCACAGCAGGCGTCGTGTCATTGAGTCTCTGTGAAGAAAGTGTAATTGTTTCAGTAAATATGCACTAACAACAACCTCACAATGGGAGCCAACACGACTACAGCTGTGTATGTATATAACCTGATTGTTGTGGGGTGTAATGAGCTCACTGGACTCGGTGACAACTGAGTGACAGCCTGACATTGCCAGCTGATCTGACTGTTGATCACTCATCTCCTCTCACCCCCTCACAAATGTTTTAGCAGGGGAGAACAACTCAGCTTTGACTAATCTTTAAGTCAACACCTGAAAGTCTCTTCCCAAATGAGCTATATTAAACGTAATGGTGCATTTATGACCTCTCCAAACTGGCACTAGTTAATGGAACACACTACGCTGAAGGCATCTTGTAGGATGCTGCATTATTAGTGCCACAACATCAGAGGAAGTGCTTTTGCAACATTTTTCTGAGCTTTAATTAGGCGGCTTCACAGATATTCATGATTGTCAGTGCAGTCAGGCTTTTCAAAATGGAGTACATGTGGGTGGAGGTTAATAAAGACAGGAGGAGGGAAGTTTTAGCGGAACTTGTGTGTTGCGCTTAATGCAACTATATCATTTCTCCTCCTCACGTAATTCAAATTCAGTGTATCAAACTTCCTCCTACTCTTTAATTTGCAGAAACCCTTATGGACAGTCGGTGGGCTACCACAGAGCTGGCCTGGACCACGTTCCCAGAGAGTGGGGTGAGTTTGCTTTGCATTCCCTTTTTTTTCTTCGAATAACATTTGTTCCATTTGCTAGTTAATGTCCGCCTTGAACCGCACACCTCCCACTGTTTTATATCTTTGTTTTTGCGCTGTATGTTTGCTTTCCTGGATACTAAAAAGCAAATTAGAAACACACCGGGTGACATTATAAGGAAGGAATTAGAGAGTTTCAGTATTTATAAAAAAAAAAAAGTTAAAAGCTCGATGAGTGGTGCAGAATCTGTGCATGTTATACTCTAAACAAACAAATGAGCAAACATGCAGATGAAAACAGATCCAGTCCCCTCAGTGTGTGAGGACTATTAGGTGGGCTGTACCTTGCGTGTCTCCACAGGATAGAGAGTCTGATAATTGAAAGCATGTGCCTGTGTCTTTTATTATATGGGCCCAAGAGCACATTACATGCAGAAATTAAGGTTTTCCATTGATACCTCCTGTAGGAACGGTGAGAAAATAAAACAACATGAATTTGACCCCAGGGCTAACAGCCTGACAGACCTCCCCCACTCCCGGCCAGTGTAATTTGTCTTCGCTACGTGAGTGCAAATTCAGTCAATGGAAATGCTAGGTTTCCATGGTAACGATCTTCGGCAGCCCTGGCTCCCTCCTCTCCCTAAAAGGGGCAGACTCCAAGTGTCCTAGCATCCGTGAAGTCATATGTCAGGAGCGGCGAGACAGCCCCTCTCCTCACGCCTGACAAGCCCATACGTTTGGGGCCGGCAATTATCATATTTGTCAGGTGGTGTGTCAACGTGTTGCTGGTGATTTACGACATCTAGCAATGACTCTTGGGCTCATCATTTGGGAATAAATTGCACAGGAGCTCAGAAACTTGAGATGAGTTATGCATTATTTTTTCTTCCAGTTGAAATAATCAATTTCTGGGAAGCTCATTTGTTATGGAAACGAAGCCAAAGGGGAATTAATGGGGGGAAAAAGATTGACTTCTCACAAAGTTATTTTCTAATGGACTATATATATTGACCAACAAGGTCATTTATCATAGACTGTAATGTTAATTACCACACATACCATAGCATGTGAAGACCAGTGTTACCAAAACATGAAGCTATTAGTAATAGCGACTCGAGTCATCAGTGCCTAACTAGTAGCTGGGTAAATAGTCAATACCAATTCGTCCACTTCCTGAATTATTCTGTTTGCGATATTGATTAAAACCATTTTTGCCAAATGAAAACAATATTTGCGATTACAGAGTGTCAAAAGATACCTAATACCAAAATAAAAAATACCTACTTAGTAGGCTGTAAAACTTCTTTAACTTGAAAAGTGCAAAGAAAAAATCCAATGAGTTAAAAATGAAAACCAATTATTTGTAAAAAAAAAACAAAAACAAAAAAAAACTGGAATATAATTTTTAAATTAATTTAATGATTTATAATTTTTAAATCTGTATCAAACACTATATTTATGGAACAGTATTAACAGAACAGAACAGAATTTGGTTGTTGCCAAGAAAAGTATCAACAGTCGATACAACAAAGTGCAGACAAAAAAAGGTGAAACTTTCTGCACTCTCTAGCTGCATATGTTTGGCACAGGAAAGTTGATATGAAATCCTTCCATCCATCCATTTTCTTCCGTTTATCTGTTAAGGGTTGCGGGGGGGCTGGAGCCTATCCCAGCGGCTTTCAAGCGAGAGGGGCAGGGCCAACACATAGAGACAGACAACCATTCACACTCACAGCCACACCTACAGTCAATTTAGAGTAACAATTAGCCAAGTCTCCTCTTGATGTCTTTGGAGAACAGGGAGAACATGGAGACTCCACACAGAAAGATCCCGTGCCCGAGGAGGGACTTAAACCAGGAACCTTCTTGCTGTGAGGCGACAGTGCTGACCACTGCACCACCGTGCCGCCCTTGATATGATATATTTTGTGTAATTTCAAGTGGAGTGCTGCCATGCTGCAGTCAACCTGACAGTATTGAATTTAGATGGCCTTTTTAATAAATAACTGCCTGTTTGCATTATAGATACACGGGGAATGTTTCAATTGAAAATGCCTGCTTTTATGCTCTCGTCTCTCTTAGTGCAGATAACAAATTTATATGTTATAGAAACCAAATCTCCTCTCAGATTGCACTTTCGCCGCTCCGTCCAGTTATGCATGAACAACATTTACTTTCTATTTTGTGGACTTAAATGTTTGCGATGATGCTATTGAAAAGCAGCGTCGTATTTGTTGCTCACATACGCCTAATGCGTGAAATGTGTTTTAATGCGAAAATGTAGCTATTAATACTGTGTAATGAATGGAATTTTCTGAGTGATTCATGCAATTAGACGCGTTTTAGCTGCCAATTATTCCTCACAGTCCATAAGTAATGTAACAACATAGTGTGTAAGTGTGTGTGTGTGTGTGAGTTTCATCTTCGTGTTTTGTTTATCAGATGTCATTTCACTGCTGCGGATGTCCTCTATGCTTGGGTGGTTTGCATTAGGTTGCTCTTCATTTAACATTACTCAGTACTAATTAACAACATATTAGATAAGTGAGTCTGTGCTGCGGCTCAGTTGTTACAGAATGATTAATAGACCTGTAGTCAAATTCAGAAAAAGCTTTAGATTATCATTTTAAAATATGTTTAATTGTAGTCACATATCGTCTTCATTCGTTGCTTCTGAATTCTGCTGCTGTCATGTCTTCAGCTCTCACACTATCTGTGTTTTCTCCACAGTGGGAGGAAGTTAGCGGCTATGATGACTCCATGAGCCCAATAAGAACCTACCAAGTGTGTAATGTTCGACAGTCCAACCAGAACAACTGGCTTAGGACAGACTTTATCCCCCGCAAAGGTGTGCTGCGTGTCTATGTGGAGCTCAAGTTCTCTGTGCGGGACTGTGCCAGCATCCCCAACATCCCTGGTTCCTGTAAGGAGACTTTCAATCTGTTTTATTATGAGTCAGAGGGAGACACAGCTACAGACGCCAGCCCTCTGTGGAGGGAGAACCCCTATGTGAAGGTGGATACTATCGCCCCGGATGAGAGTTTCTCCCTCCTGGAGACAGGCCGGATCAATACCAAAGTGCGCAGCTTTGGCCCCCTCTCTAAGGCTGGCTTCTACCTGGCGTTCCAGGACCTGGGCGCCTGCATGTCTCTCATCTCCGTCAGAGTTTTCTTCAAGAAGTGCTCCACCACAATTGCCAATTTCGCTGTCTTCCCTGAGACTGCTACAGGGGCAGAAGCCACTTCCCTAGTGATTGCCCCGGGGGCCTGTGTGACTAACGCTATGGAGGTGTCTGTGCCTCTAAAGCTATACTGCAATGGTGACGGCGAGTGGATGGTTCCTGTGGGCTCATGCACCTGTGTTGCTGGCTTTGAACCTTCTGGAGACAGCACTCAGTGCCAGGGTAGGTGTACTTAACGTGAAATTTATGCTTTTATTTAACCAAACCTCCTTTATATTCTCAGTACAAGTCACCTCTGATTGTGCCCTCCTCTCTGCATTTATTGTGTGGCTCCTGAAAGGAGGTGAAGGAGGGTGGAGGAGAGTATGAATTAATGAGGTGTTGCAGAGAGGAGCAGCATACAAATACTGTGAGAGCAGGACAAGTGAGAGAGAAAGATAGCGGGAAGGCACAAAAAAAGAGAGCCAATAGATTTGCGAGAGGAAAATGCAGATAACAGGAGAGAGAAGCGTTTGAAGCCCAGAGAGGAGAGATATTGACAGAGAAAGAGAGGAAGTGTGAATTGCCAAAGATGGGACAGCAGAAGCAGCCAAAAGAGGGTGAGTGAAAAGGGAGGGGGGCTGCTGCAGGAATTTAAAAGACGGCCAAACAAAGCCTTTTCTCACCTGGGCGTGAGAAATGGTGTCGAACATGCACCGGAGAGATCCGTCGTTGCCATTTGGTGGCTCAAGGTTAAAAGCTTGCCGCTGCTGCCTGATAAAAACCTCTCCAGGGCCTCAGCCAGCGGTCGCAATGAGGAAGTGTAATTTCCTCTGCAGCCTGCCGTTAGTTAATCTACAGCAGCTACACTCATTAACACCATTCAGACCAACGTGAGCCAACACTGCCACACGAGCATTAATCACACAGACATTTCATTTCTTACCTCCATCTCACTGCCGCTCACAGCGAATCACTGCATGAGATGGAGAGAAGATGAAGAAAAAGAAGAAGAAGAAGAGAGGGGGAGAACGCAGAAAAATAGGGACAATAGAGGAGAAGCATTCGTGTATCAAATACAGGGAAATCACTGTGCCCTCCAAAAGAGGTTAATGGATTGAAGCCAGGCTGTGGGGTGATTCAGCACCTTCTTGATGGAAGTGAGGAAAATGAAAACAAATAAAAGAAAATAATGATGCGTTGTATAATAGGAGACGAATAAATCAGAGAGGGTGTAGAGCCTTAAGGTCTCGGTGCATCATGAGAGAAACAAAGCACATTTTCATCTTCTTTGGCTTTTTATTGCAGTTTTAGAGCTACAATGTGGGGCCATTAGCTGTGCTGATTTTGTGCCATTGTTGGGAACTAGGGTGGAACTGAAAGTTCAAAGACCACTTAGCCTGACTAGTTAATCACATTCTCTCTCTCTGGCTGGGTTTTATGAGCCCTCATGCTGACAGGACAGATGTTTGCCAGAGACCCCACTTTTACACCACCACTTAGGAATGTGGCAAACAGTAAAATGTGGGGCTCTGGAGGCTGATATATCCCCATCTTTTGCTGCTAATCCCCTTTATCTGAATCCTTCTTTAGTCTAGGCTTATGCTGGCTTATCCTCCCGGCTCAATATCAGCCAGACTTGGAATTCAAATCACTCGGACACATCATCTATGATGACTCTAGTTTGTATATGTTTCTAATAACTTTTCTCAGCTAATTTATGTCTGGGCTGATGTCCGTTGTTTTGAATTGATTTATTGGCTTATCATGGAGCTGCTCTGCATCCATTTGGAGTCCTTGTTTGTATTCAGTAGCACTGTTTAGAGAGCAGTGGAGGGACCTGGCTGATTGATAGGTTTAAGGTATATCCCTTTCTTCAGTGGCATCCCTGTTTGTCTGACAACAGCAGTGTCTCCTGTCAGCAGTCCATCTTCATTGTTCTCCTCTTCAACATAAAACTTCGCTGTCAACACAGCATACTTTTAGGGAGATAAATGTCACCTAGAACAGAGAGTGAAAGAGCGAGAGCAGATACAAATAGAAAGATAATTTATACCAAAGCATTCACCATTTCTCAACTTTTAAGAACGACAACATAAACTCTTACAAGTTTGATGACAGATATGATTGGCGCTTGTCCTTTCCACGTGTGAAAAAAGCATATCATTATCCATCTTTATCTCTCCTCCCTCTCCTCCAGCCTGCATTCCTGGGACTTTCAAATCCAAATTTGGGGAGGGCTCCTGTGCCACCTGCCCTTCGAACAGTCGCACAAGCACCCGAGGAGCCAATATATGTCCTTGCCAGAGTGGTTTCTACCGTTCTGACAGCGACCCCCCTGACTCTGCCTGCACCAGTAAGTCATCCTCCACTGCTCAGACTAAAAAGGCTCAAGTTGTCTCATGCTGAGTGTTTTTTGACAAGTGGAAGGCTCAGGTAATAGATCTGTTCTCTGTGTTGTTTAAAATCTGAAGCTGCATGTCAATATTTTAAATAGAAATAGTGTGTTTTGTGGTAACTAGGCTGGTTCATGTTTGTTCTGCATGGACAGGCCTCTGAGAGAGGTCCTGCTGATGGAGAGCGAGATGTGCTGTCTTGACCGTGTAAAGTCACCCCCTGGGGCCTTTTGCCAAGTTAAATGACACAAGTGGCCCGCAACTCATCACAGGAACACTGTGGACTCTGACATTGACCAGTGTGCACACACATACACACACCCGCACAAGCAGGCAGTGAGTCAAGCACCACCTCCGACTAAACACACAGGCCTGACAGTTCTGTCCCTGCTTGTGCCAGGCAGCCTGTGCTTTGTGTTGGAAGCGGCATGTTGCACAAGCCAGGCTCAGCCAGTCGATGGCCGGCAGCTTGGGCTCAGCGTGTGTTTTAGCTGGGTGTCCAATTAGAAGAGACTCCACTTCGAACTGTCTCTGCCTAATTAGAAAGGACAGGGCGAGTGAAAGTGGCTCAGGGCAAGCTGGCTGATGAGCTGAATTCAGTGGACAGGCAGTTCCAACTGAAAAGGCACCCCCCACCCCCCCCTTCATGTAATAACATGGATAGCGCATTTGCAAAACCAATCTTTGTTGCCTCCCTCTGCGGTTATCATGCTTCACTCAGGTTTCAAACACCCCTCACTCAAAATGCTGTTCTGCTTATTGAAAGGCGGGGGCCCTGAGTTGCTCTGATACGAGAACATGAATTTCTGTCTGAGTGGATTAACCAAGTGTCACAAGTAGCGAGAGTTGTTCTGCATAGAAATGGATGCGGGTCACACTGTAGGGCTGCACAGGACTGTGCTTTGGTATAAGGAGCATTACTTAGTGATGAAGAGTGGAGTTCGGCTTGTGCATAACAAGTTGTATTTATCCTTCTGCTTTTGTATATGTTGATTTATTTATGAGTACCATGAAAAGATTTTCCACTCTTGTGATGTTTTACATGTTTCCTTCTGTTTTTCTTATTTTTATAGATTTTTTTGGGGGTGTGTAGAACATTTTTGTACTTTTATTCATGCAAAAGAACACCATAATAAGTCAAAGCCAGAGCACTTGCCTATTGATGCACATGAAAAATTTAATTTCATTAGATTTTATTTATGTAGCGCAAATTCATAACAGAAGACATTTCAGGGCACTTTACATATAGAGCAGGTCTGGACCGCATTCTTAACCTTGAGAAGAACCAGGCCAGATAGGGATGGCGGCCATCTGCCATAACCGCTTGGAGAGAGAGAGAAGAAGAGGGAAACCAGACAGAGCACAATACCATTTTCACTGTGTAATAGTCATAATAATAAAGTAATAATCATAAGTATAATAGTAGCAAGAGTACCACTATGTCACTACTACTACCAGTAAACAGTAATAATAGTTGTGTGCATCATAAAATATGAAATCTTATTGACGGAGAGGCAGTCTCGTCCTTAAGCAGCATAGCAAGGGGAAGGTTCAAGACTAGCCTGATCCAGCTCTCTATATAAGCGTTTTAAAAAGGAACACTTTGTGGGAAGATGGTTCCACAGGAGAAGGGCCTGATAGGTAAAATCCACTCTTTCTACTTTGGAGACCCTAGGAACACTGGGATCACAGTATTCTAGTGGAGTAATAAGGTATTATGGGCTCTTTGAGAGATGATGCTGCCTATCCTTTGGGCTTTATTTGTGAGGAGAGGGAGTTCAAGTTATTTACTAGATTTTAAAGTGAAGACAATCCAGTGTCAAGATGCTAATACTGACGAGTTAAAGTGTGTCATTAAGGTACATTTGGCTGATTAGGCCTCATAAATATAATTGTTAATCATCTCCATAAAGATGAAAGACTGGGGTGGGGTGTTATGGAGCACATTTAAATTGAATAATATTGGTCCGCGCACCAAACCTTGTGGAACTCCATGACTGACTTTTGTGTGCACTGAACTTTTGTTGTGAACACTCACAAACCCAAACTGATCAACTAATTAGGATTTAAATGTTCCATTGTGTGATAGGACCCGATGGTTTTACTGTCAAATGCAGCACTAAGGTATACAACACTAAGGTATCGCAAAACACGAACAGAGACAATTATTACATTTGAGAGCAAAATGTATCACATCAGTGGTGTCTCAGTGCTATGATACACTCCACATCCTGACTACAAATCAAAAACAGTTATGTCAAACGTTGCTTGGCCACTGTCCTTCTCCAGGATCTTAGACCAGAAAACCAGGCATCCAAATGCAGATTAAAAGCTTTAGATACAGATATGTTAAAGGACTGTGGTAATAATGACAAACTGATGCCTAATAAAGAAGCGCTAACTAATGGTAGAAAGCCCTAAAATAGCCTCATAGCAATGGGGTTGAGGAAAGAGGTTTATTTTGATACGTGTTCAACGTTGAAACAGAAAAAGGTTCAGTGTGTGGTTCATGTAGTGGCTGTCCTTTTTCTACGATCAAAACTACGGATTGATATTTTTTTTCTGAAACCGGGGAGGTTATCCTAAGCCAATATTATCCAACTTCTGTATGTATATGTGTCTTTGCGCAGCCATACCTTCAGCACCTCGCAACGTTATATCCAGCGTAAATGAAACCTCGCTGTCCTTGGAGTGGGAGGAGCCTGACGACACCGGTGGGAGGAGTGACCTCGTTTATAATGTTGTGTGTAAAAAATGCCTGCGAGACCGTAGTCCCTGCACACGATGCGATGACAATGTGGACATTGCTCCCCGGAGACTGGGGCTGAGGCAGAGGAAGGTGGTGGTGAGGAACCTGCAAGCTCATACTCGCTACAGCTTTGAGGTACAGGCTGTCAATGGTGTTTCTGGAAAGAGCCCCACCTCACCCAATTACTCCACAGTCAACATCACCACCAACCAAGCAGGTGAGCAGATCAGTCAGTGACATTGTATGTGTCCACAAACCAAGTTAATTCATAAAGCTTTCCTGATCAATACCACTTAACATCACAATGAAAGAGGCTGGTTAGAGGATCCTGCATTCAGTCAATGTCAATGAGTGTCTCATGATCTCTTAGTATCCACAGCAGCATTAACACCAACAGTAAACATTGTAGTACAAGCTCAGTGGGAGCGACAGATGGAAAATGCTCTCTTGGAGCACTGCTTTTCTGAGCAAGCAGATAAGAAAGCAGAAAGAAAAAGCAGATCAAATGTAAAGTAGACTTTTTATCTCCACCGTCAGCATTCCCCACTCTGTCAACCAACCTCTCACGATTTCTCTCACCTCTCCGTCACCTTTCAACATCTCCCTCTAATATTTGCAGCGTCATCATCCACCAAACTTCTGAGCACCTTTCACAGGCTATAATTACTCTCCCAGTAAACCTGCACTTAATCCACCTTACTGCAGTTTATGGACCCCGCACAATGGCTGTCATTTGAGTCACTTTCAGGCTTCACAAATCAATAAACTGCAAGGTGAAATGCATAGCCGACCGTTTTTTTGAAAACGACTCAGGTTGGATAATTTTGAATAATAATTATCTTACAGTGATGACTTCAAACGAGAAAATCTTGACGACGCAGACAGTGAAATGACAATCCCTCACCTCATAAATGAAGCAACCTTCCAGTGCCTGCCAGTTAATTCAAGCTTGTTCTGATGTTCACCCACAGCCCCTTCTGCAGTGCCAACGGTTCATCTGATGCGCTCCACCTCAGACACTCTGAGTCTGTCGTGGCTGCCCCCCGAGAAACCCAACGGGGTCATTCTCGACTATGAGATAAAATACCACGAGAGGGTAAGATCTCACGTTTTATCCTGATTTATGCCACAGCGCAATCCTTTTCTAATTTGAAAAGCAAAGAAGAAAAACAGAATAATGAATTGCTGCTTGTTGGAGAGTTTTGCTGTTGATGATAGAAATGACTGGTCGGACTCACTAGCTGGTCGAGTATTGAATCATCTGTATTGATCAAAATCCACGCTAATGCCTTGCTCATTGTTTGGCCTTTGATAATACAAAATGGACTTGACTGTATCTATTGGTAGTCATCAGTTGACATTAGCTTCAGGCTAAATATATGTGGTTAGCTTTCTGCATTCTGAAATTAAACAAAAATAGGAGAAAAAAAAACCCACCTTTGTGCTTGAAAGGCAAGTGCTAACTGAAAGATGTATTGCAACACTTTAACGGTTCTTTCTTGTGCTTCAGGGCCAGGCTATGTCCCACACCGTAACATCCCAGCACAGCTCAGCCAAGGTGGAGGGGCTGAGGGCTGCCACGCCTTACGTGGTGCAGGTCAGAGCGCGTACGGTTGCTGGTTATGGCCGCTATAGCAACCCCATGGACTTTAGCACCAGCCTTCACAGTACGAACAACTTCTCTGTTTCTGTTCTTGATGATCTGCTGCTACAGTTTTCTTGATGAGGGTCGAAGCTTAATAGTTTTTATGGCTGCCATTACCCATGCAGTGCGGGACACCCTCTAATCCCTGGAGTAGTGCTTTGGCTCTTATTTAGTCATTATTCCTGTGTGTTATTTGGTCCAGGTGACCCTCAGAAGTCGGTGCAGGACCAGCTGCCTCTCATCATTGGCTCGGCCTCCGCAGGTCTGGTGGTCATTGTTGCCTTGGTGGTAATCGCTGTTGTCTGCCTTAAGTAAGTGTTTGATTTTTATTACAGACGGCCCGAAGTACATGTTTCATTTTGTTAATTAGAGTCTGAACAAAGAGGCTCATTAAATTTTTACATGCTTTCAAAGAGTGTATGCTTACTCTTTACCTTCAAAGGGAAGCTCTGGAAATTAAAAAAAAAAAAATCAAGAGAACTCTGTGCCTTGCTTCCCCAGTATGTGATGGAGTGGAAAAAACCCTAGAATTCTGTACCTGGAAGGGTTCAGGCCCCATGATCTGAATGTGACTTCGTTTATGTGATGCTTGTTTACAGGAAGCAGCGCAGTGGCTCGGAGCTGGAGTACACCGAGAAACTGCAGCAATACAGTGAGTCTGTGTGTTCTGCTTGGGAACCGTCTCCTCCGCGGTTTATTGGTCATGCCAGTACATTTAACCGACTGATTCAATCAATTATTCAATCACCTGACCGAGACAAGAAACCATGTCTGTGGTCACACAGACTACGGGGTCAGAATGGACTTTGTTAACTTCATAAGATATGCTTATAGCTGCCTTTTAAAGTTTTAAATTCAGCATTTAATCAAATCTTCAGGTCTCAAAAGCAGAAGGGGAGAGATCTCTATTTAGTCCTGATGCCCTTGTTTTCACCCTCATTTGACAACCATGACTCGCATAACTGGGAATCTTCACGAGTAGAATTTGAAGACCTAATGACGGTATAACCGAGCTCAGAAAAATTCCATTTGATGCAAGAAATGTTTTGATATTTTAGGAATTATGATATTTGGCTTTCTTGCTGCCATCCCTTCCACATCTCTGTGTTAAATGACGCTACCTTAGCTTAGCTTAGCTTGGTATAAAACTGGAAATAGTGCAAAGTTAGCCTCATTACCAGTCTATTTAAGCCATAAATAGAGAAAACTATAGAGGCTGAGCCAGCAAGGTATCAATCAACAGCAAAGTGTTAATTAGTGAGTTAATTAGTATGCCTGGCTAACCAGTTTAGGCTGTAGCTTTGAAGTGACTGTAGAAATGAATCTTCTCAGCTAACATCTGTCGTTTAAGAGTCACTTTAGTCCAAATAATCACATTACATTTTTGTGAAGTCTTTTATTTGTGCTGAATATTGATATATTTTGATTTCTTGTGTTTTTTTTGTTGTTGATTTCTCCATCTCAGTTTCTCCAGGAGTTAAAGTCTATATTGATCCTTTCACCTATGAGGACCCTAATGATGCCATTCACGAGTTTGCCAAAGAAATTGACATCTCCTGCGTGAAGATTGAAGAAGTCATTGGTGCAGGTAAACAATGCCATTGTTTTTGTTCAAGGTGACAGAGATTGATTACAGTTTATTAATCATTTATTGGAATTGGAGGTAGGTTCAGCGAGACACCCTCTAAGGGAGAAAAGAGTTAGGATTCAGAGTGGGCATGAGAGCTGTGGGTGGGAAAGATTGAACTGAAAATCCCCTCGGTAGGTCTCCTCCCCATAGTCTGTTGTATTTCTCTCCAGCAGCATGTTGTGTTCTAACTTAACCTCAAATGACGGTCTGCTGGTGTTGGTTCAATCTTCCTCCCTCTCTGTGTTTATGTCTCTTTCTCTCTCTCTCCCTTGCAAACATTTGTACTCAGGCACCAAATACAAACCCCCCAAGTTCCTCGCCCGTCCTCTCTCTCCCTACACTGCTCCCAGGCTGCATATTCGATCGATACCGGTCACTCCCTCTCTCCCCAACATCTTTGACCCTTGACCTCCTGCCTGTCTGCCTCCTTTCCTATCATCTTTTTGATCCTTCTCCACAGTTGAAGTCGACCGCCGACTCTCTCAAATGAGCTCATTCACTCCCGAATCCGACCAGTAAACTTCCCTGTCCCTGCACTTTCTCCAACTTCCTGTACCCCCGTCCTCTTTCCTCTGCTCACTCAACCCTTCTCCCCCATCACTCTCACCACCTCCCTTCCTCTGGCCCCCACCCCCTTGTTTTACCCCAGGTGAATTTGGTGAGGTGTGCCGTGGGCGGTTAAAGCAGCCTGGTCGCAGAGAGATGGTGGTGGCAATTAAGACTCTAAAAGCTGGCTACACGGAACGCCAGAGGCGGGACTTCCTTGCTGAGGCCTCCATCATGGGGCAGTTTGACCATCCCAATGTCATCCGACTGGAGGGTGTGCTTACACGAAGCTGTCCCGTTCTCATCATCACCGAATTCATGGAGAACGGAGCACTTGATTCCTTCCTCAGAGTAAGCTTGGTGGGAGGTGCAACACCTCTGACAGAGAAGATTGCTTTCTGTTTGTATCGAAGCTGAGAGGAACACACACGCTGACAGTCACTCATGACACCTCTGGGTTATCGACATGTATTACTCGCCATAAAACACCCTGAGGCACTCACTTGCTGAGTGATAGAGATTAAATGTGCAATATAACAGTTGTCGACAGGCGTTGTCTGCTTGACGTAACTGACTGATGCTGACAGGTTTTCCAATGCTGGAACTCCTGGTGGAGAACTGTTGCACACCAGACCTTTGGATTCAGTGTATTAGTGAGTCTTTGTACGACTCCTGAATATTTTACTGATCAGTTTTCAGTTCATCCCAGCACCACCTACACAATTGCTGAACAAAGGCAGGATGAGAAATGAGGTGTCATATAGTACATTTCCAGCAGCGCGGGGGCTATTACATGTCATTTACATTCAATAAGATGTGTTTTCCTGCATGGTTGCACTGTGAAGAGGTGTAGTTACTGGAGCTGTTTGGCTGGATGAATGTGCTTATTGTAATGCTTTTGGTGAGTCAATGCAATTTTGTCAAATTGACATGAAATTATTCTTTTCTGTCTATTATGGCATACATATCTGCTCTGCAATCACTTGCCTCCCTTGACAAATATTCAGAAACCAAAAACAGAGGATTGCGTATTTTTGATTATTTGGTTTCATGTCGCCACCCACGACTTCTGCATTCCTTCTGCGAAATTCCTGTTCAGTTGTCTTCCTATTCTTTCATTATTTAGAAACAGTGCATCTTGTCTTACATACAGTGTGTAATGTGTTGTTCTGTCCCAGGCAGAGTAAATGCTAACATGTTGCATCATTAGCAATAGCTTTACAAACACTCCCATTGGTTTCCTGTTCAATTCTCCGTCTTATCGCTCCTCTTATCCTACAAATTAGCTTAGCACACCACCAAACCAACATTTAGCAGTGAAAACTAAAACGGTTATCATCAGTTTTTAGGCTATATGACTAATTAACTGTGGTATAGTGTGCTCATAGCTCCCCAAACTCCCAGCTAACACGCTATCATCTGCATTTTTCGTTCATATGCCCGTTAATTCTTTTAAATGATGTGGCTGATTCGCTGCTGCACGTTAAATGGCATGTAAACATATCAACAGATGTCCCTTTAAATTCCGGTGTGGTCATAGCACTTCAAAATCCCTGTTTTACATCATCTGCAAGCGCTTCGTTTGTTTACTTCCTGACTTATTGCCAGCAGGTGTAGCAGTGCTGGCAGCCTCCCAAAACACCCTTTGGCCAGCCACTGCAATGACAGATTATACAATGGGATTATAGTTGTCTTTTAGATATCATATTGACAACAATGCAACCATAGCACATATGCAAACCTTGCTAATAAAGGGGAGTGTTATGAGGCGCACACCTTCGAGGTGACTGGTGACATCAAAATTCAAACTGGGATAATCACAAAGACCGAAAATTTGGGCGATGCGATAATAAATATAAGTTTGACTCTCAAAGCAAGATGTCATCATTCATAGATTTTACATTTCTTCAACGAGGGACAAGTAGAAAATGGCAAGAAATTTTAAGTCAAACGCGAATAACTAATCCAACAGCTTTGTTTACTGCTTTAATTTTTTTATTATTTGGAGGGGATCTTTACCATAATGACTTAAGAATTTAGTTTTATTTGAGTCATTTGGGTTTTGATGATGGGTCTGACAAAAAAAAAAAAAAAAAAAGCAATTTCAAGATATTTGAAGGCATTGTACCAGGCATTTTTACAGAACAATAAATTCATCGATTTGAAAAGGACAACAACAAAACTGTGGTTGATATTGTGATTTAAGATAATTGGATAATAATTTGTCCACTATGGTCACATTTTTAACATTAAACTTTAGTATTTTTAGTGTTACTACAAACTCTCTGTTGGCTGTCAAATTTTTTTCAGCAATTAAAAAAAAAAAAAAAAAATCAGAGTAGGAATTGATGATGAAAGTATTTGTGTCCAGCCTGGGCTTCCCCTCCATCTCACTCGCTCCTTCCAGACAGCTGTTCTACAAATAATGCAGAAAACAACATCCCGGGGCCGCCTGAATTGTTCTCATCCCCGTCACACTGCCTGTGACTCAGTGCAACCCAGACCTCAGGTCTAATGAGGAGATGATAGAGTTAACTCATTCAAATGTGTGTAAAAAAAAAAAAAAAAAAAAAAGAAATCCATGCGTGTCACACACATGGGAGCATGTACTTCAAGGCCCTGCAGACGTGAACACACACACGACATATGCAGATGTGGACAAATTACAGACATGCAGAAACACACAGCATGAACTCAGCTTGGCTCTGAAGGCCTGATATGAATCATGGCTGTTTAAACATCCATCCATCCTGGCTTCCTTTGCTGCCAGAATTCACTGCGGCATGCAGACTACAAAGCAGAGTGTTTATGCTTTTGTCATGTCACATCTTGTGTTCTTTGCTATTGTGGAGTCAAAGAACGGATTGATTTTTTCTTCTTCTCCAAGTTCCATCATGTTTAGCATTCAGGTCTCTAAAGAAAAGCCTCAGTGTTTCAGCTTCGCAGGAGTGCTCTTTTTTTCGTCAGTTAATTTTATATTGACATTCCATTTACTATTTTTAGTTTTACAGTTAAGTGCTGAAGAGGGCTGATTTATTATAATCTTGAGTTTGTCCGACTGTTGTGAGCTTCATAGATGTGGAGAACTGTATATAAAAGCCCTCAGATTGTCTTCATGCTTCAAATTTCAGATTTGTTTCAGGCTCCTCACATAAAAGAGCAGATTCTGCAAATTAAATGGGAAATGGGAAAATTAACTTTGCGCAACATGTCGTTCTAATTCAGCCAATGGACCAAAATGCAAACAAAGGTCTTTGCCTGAAGACTTCACGTTCTGCGCACAGCCAGTACCTGCAACTAGTTTGTCAGAATGAAAAATCCCCACCAGTTTAGATTTCAGTGGTGCAGACACTCTTCATTTTTGTCTGGCTTCAATATTGAGCATTCTTGGCTTTAGTACGACAGTAAAGAGTCAAATTAATCAGCTAATTGGACAGGATTTTAAAAAGGTCAGCTGTCAGCGACTGTCAAGAGCAGCCATGAACCGCCTTGACAGATGTCATGTTTATGAGGCTTCAGTGATTGATTGGCTGTCTCTGGCATCCCCTCCCTCATCTCTTAAACACTTTCTTTCTCTTTCTTCAAATTTCAGCACCCTTTTTTTGATCATTTTGTTCACTAAATACTGTCTCCTCTTCTCTCAACCTCCCCCATTCTGCTCTTGCTGTGTCTTTATAGCTGAACGACGGACGTTTCACGATGACACAGCTGGTCGGGATGCTGCGCGGCATCGCAGCCGGGATGAAGTACCTTTCAGACATGAACTATGTTCACAGAGACCTTGCCGCCCGGAATATCCTGGTCAACAGCAACTTGGTCTGCAAGGTCTCAGACTTTGGTCTGTCACGCTTTCTGGATGACACTTCAGCTGACCCCACTTACACAAGCTCCTTGGTCAGTATTAATGTGTGTGTGTGTGTGTGTGTGTGTGTGTGTGTGTGTGTGTGTGTGTGTGTGTGCGCGTGACCCCTTTGTTTGCAGATGCTGTGCATGTTTAATTGAGTTAATTTGATCCACTTCACTTGTTTCACATGTGCTTGGGATGCTTATGTGACTGTGCCTTGTGTGCCAATATTTGTGTTAGTGTGCAAGACAGTCTGTGAAATCTGCATTAGCTTGTGTTTATGTGTGTGTGTGTGTGTGTGTGTGTGTGTGTGTGTGTGTGTCCACATGCTGTCTGCCAACATAACTGTAGCATCTCCCAGCATATTCATACCATCCCCCTCTATACGTGTGTGAGCAGGGAGGGAAGATTCCCATACGGTGGACGGCGCCCGAGGCCATCGCCTTCAGGAAGTTCACCTCAGCCAGTGACGTGTGGAGTTACGGCATCGTTATGTGGGAGGTGGTGTCGTATGGAGAGAGGCCATACTGGGATATGAGTAACCAGGATGTGAGTTGACATGTTGCATATCGATAGACCAAAGGCACATGCAGGGAGTTGTACGTCTAAGTTTAGTGCTTGCTGGGAGTTTCAGTGCGGCCGTTTGATTTCCAGCATCCCACCGGACCACGGCCTGTTCTGCTGTATTTATCTCCTCTCCGCAGATGCTGGTGCAGCTGTGTGCCTGTGTTTTACTTTTCACCACCTTATTTACAACCTTAGCCGGCCCACCTCCTACAAATCCATACAGCAAAGCTCTCATCTGACACACACACAGACATACACTCAAAGGCATACTTTTTTAGGGCTGTTGTTAAGCTATCTGCACCAAACATACGCGATTGCTGCAGCAGCGAGTTTGCAGCAAAGAAAAAGAAAACTGCTCTTTTCTGAGAAAAGCACTGTACACACCTTCCCTTAACTCTCTGAGGAGTACCTGCTCTGTATTGTGCTTCAAACAGAGACTTATAATGCTGATAGCAATAAAGCAACAAATGAAAAATGCCTGTAATGTATGTATAACTTTCATAACAAAACCCACATGCAGTAATGAAAGTATCAAAGTAGAGGCCCAGTATTGTTCCCGCTAGCCTTTGTGCTACAGTCGCCGCTCAATAAGCAACAGAGTCAACAAACACAAGCTATAAACAGAGGTGCTTGCAGACGAGAAGCACGACATAAAAAAAAATCAAAGGAGAAGCAGCAGGAGAAGAGGAGTGCAGCAGAAAAATGCTTTGTTTTTCCCAAATGGCAATTTTTTATTGTTGCGGGGAGTTAAAACCCACACAGGTCTTATGGAAGGAGATGCCTGAGCAAAAACCCAAAGAATGAGGGAACGTGTTCAACCTCCACTTATTGTGTCTCCTATCAATCACTTGAGAATGTTGTTTTTCTAGTCTTGAAAAGATACTAAAAAGAAGATTGTAATATGTGACAGCATGAGCAAGGAAACTGTCTCATGTAGGATATAATACAGTGTGTGCGGAGTGATTTTCCACCACACTAACAAAGGATCGACACAAAATAAATAAAGCCTGATTCTGCCTGTATGGATTATGTTGTGGGTTGATACTTTGTATAAGAAATGAGGCTGACTATGAATTTGATGTGGATGGAGCTGTAGTTGCTCTTTCGTACTCATTAGGTTATCGCTCTTTACGATGAATTGACTCTTTAAACGTTACCATACTTTACCTCACGCCAAACCTAAAGTGGAGAAGTTTACCTTTGTCAGTATAAAAAAAATAAGATTTAAAAGGTCATTTATTTGACAGATATTCCCACTATTCTGATTTCATTATAAAATTGATCATTTTTATTTCAAAATTATGACTTGACAATTGCACTTAATATCTTATTCTGAGTTTTTGCTTTTTCTTGATTTTGACTTAAGAATTAACTGGAAAAATTGCATTACTGAGGCTAAGTTTTAATCTGTCTGTGATCCTCTACTGGCAGGAATGGTTTCCATATCAAAGTTACTGGGAATTCCATGTTTTCAATCCTGGTTTTCTGTCATTCAGGTGATGACAGCAGTAGAGCAGGACTATCGGCTGCCCCCACCTATGGACTGTCCCATGGTGCTGCACCAGCTGATGCTAGAGTGCTGGATGAAAGAAAGAAACCTAAGGCCCAAGTTTTCACGCATCGTCAGCACCCTGGACAAGCTGCTCCGCAATGCCGCCAGCCTCAAGGTGGTGACCAGCACCTATTCAGGGTGAGTTGATAGCCAGCAGCTGCCTTGAAACCTGAAACCAGTGGAGCAGTTTTAACTCCATCCATCCATTCATCCATTTTCTACTGCTTATCCTGTTTAGGGTTGTGGGGGTCTGGAGCCTATCCCTGCTGCCACACATAGAGACAGACAACCATTCGCTCTCACAGTCACACCTACGGTCAATTTAGAGTATCAATTAGTCTCGTCCTCATTTGCATTCTTTGGACTGTGGGAGGAAGCTGGAGTACCAGAGAGAACCCACGCAGGAACAGGGAGAACATGCAGACTCCACACAGACCCTGAGAACCTTTTTTTTCCACAAAGAATTCTGCTGTTCCCACCATTGCAAGTTTGTGTTAGGACTTACTGTCTATGAGGTCTGTGCCAAATAATTAGGGTGCAACATTAGATTGCAAAATCTGGACATTTTTAGAGGAACCTACATTAAAAGAAGTGTGTTTTCAGCTGTTCTACCAGCAGTCAACTTTAAATACAGACACTTAAAATAGACCTTCTTTAGCGTTTGAAAACAAATGAGCATTGGATCTGTAATCAAGATTTGTACCAGTTCAAAATGATCTTTGGATGCAAGAGAACACAGAAAGTGGGCGTGGTTAAACTGGAGGTTCCCTTTAATGCGGCAAATGCACTCTTATACCTAATATTCATTAATGGTACAATTAGCAGGTGTAACTGATCCAATTAATTACTGTCCTGTTCTATTTAGTTTCACAGCCGGTCTGATTGGTCCCCATATAAGATGGGGCCCGCCTAACTGGACCAAGGCCATACTTTAAGTTATTAATTACACCTGTGTTTACCATGACCTGTTCAAATGGCTGCTGTGAAAAGGGCCTATAGTGATGCTTTCATGATGTAGACCAGAAGAGCCCAGACGTTTTCATTTGGAGGGCCCAAACTCAAACTAAAGGGTGTTGGGCAAATAGAGAACACATATTTTTCTGTTCAAATGTCTTTTTTCTCTGCTTCTTCAGTTTTTTCTTGTTTCAATCAACCCAACTGATGCCCTGCACACATTTAGATTTTATTCGGATCCTAGTTGATTAAAGAACATTTTTACCTCATTAAAAACAGCATAAAACGTAATTTATCCTTTTCTTCTTCTTCTTCTTCTTCTTCTTCTTATTATTTGGGCCTGAGCCAGAAGGTACTTCATTATTATTATTATTATTATTGTTGTTGTTGTTGTTGTTGTTGAGGGGCAGCAGCACTAACCCTCAGAGTTAGAGTGGCCATCTAGCAGCTGAAGGGTCGCTGGTTCGATCCTCACTTGCCCCGGTGACCATGTTGAAGTATCAAGATACTGAACCTCTAATTGCTCTTGATGGCCCTGCGATGGACTGGCGCTCCATCCAGGGTGAACGCCGCCCCTCACCCAATGTCAGCTGGGATAGGCTCCAGCCCCCCGAGCCTTAACAGATAAGCAGTACAGAAAATGGATGGATGGATGGATTATTAGTAGTACTTAGAGCAGTAGAAGTAGTAGTAGTTATAGCAGTAGTATGAGTCGTATGTTTTGTATTTTGCGCTTGCAGTTGGTCAAAGTTGCCTCCGAACCCCACACACCCACCCTGATATGGATTCTTTTCATGACACAGCAGGGCAAACACAGATGTGACCAATAAATTGATGATCTCTTTCTAGTTATTATGTCACATCAATTCCAGTGCACAATACCAGAGACACAACTATTGTTATAAAGTGTTTGTCTTGTAATGACGCGTCAGAATTAAAGGGCCTATTGGTGTCATTTTGCATAGAATAATTTTTTTGTAACATTGTAATTGTAATTCTCCTCTTCCTCAGTATTAGCATCTCCTTTACTGATTGCCAGGAATGGTGAGCCCTCTGCCTGGTTTACAGAATCTTTTTGTTTGGCCATTAACCGTGATGTGATTTGACGGAGCAGAGACATCTTTTTCCAAATAATATTAGCAAGTAGGGGAATTGAAAATGTATCTGTGTCTATCACAGTATTTGTGCAACTCTCAAAGTACATATTCAGTACAGTGTACATCCCTCCCCTCTGATCATGTCAGCCTTTATTGGCTGTTCGGCTGCAGCTGGCTGTGCCATTTTTGTTTGTGCTGTTGGCTGACTTGGCCGCTATCTTTGTGGAAAATATATGCACAAGGCTTTTGAAGTTTTTTCCACAAAAGCAGCAGAACTGTGCAAACATAAAAAGGGTGATGCAATTCCCTCCCTTTCACCTTGTGTGAAATTGTCCCTTCTATTGTTTATGACAGCTGTGAAGTGGAGGATGAAGACTCAACGTCGTAGAAAGAGCTGCGCCACTGGGTTGTTGGAATAAGATGTTGCAGTAAAAAAATTATAGCTGGCCTAAAGAGGAGCACGAGCTTGTTGGGTTTGTTTTGTTTTATGCTTTCAGTCCATTTGAGAGAGTACTTCTCTGAGCTGAAGGGCTTTGTTGCCAGACAGACGTCTGCCTCTTCTTCACTGACACTTCTCTTGGAAGTGTAGGAGTTAACTCATTGATAGGTGTCCGTCCTCACCATGATGAGTTGCTCTTCAGCGTTGTTTTGTGACTTTGAATGTCCCTGCTGATGTGTTTGTTCTGAGTTTTGTTAGCTTGGCACCCACTCAACAGTATGATTGCTGCTGGTGTTGATGCCCCATTCTCAGCTCTGCAGTGATGTATAATGAATCAAGCACACATCCTCAACTCTCTGACTATGTAATAGTTTCCTGCTTCCGACCGGCACAAAAGGCAGAATCACACTTAGAGTACCCAGGTCTTGTGCCAGCTCCTTGGCTCACAGTTTCACTCCAACACTGAGCCCCAAGGGCAATTCCTATGCCAGGATTGGGGCTCAGTGAGGCTAATTGTGTGTGGAAATGTAATGGCTGACCTCGGTTTAATTCCCCCAATACTTGGCTGGATGCTGGAATGTGGGTGATAGGACAGACAGCAGCCAGAGCTGCTGATGTGGAAAAGCAGGAGGTGATGAAGTGTGAGTAATAAGGGAGATTGAGGAGAAGCTAAAAGAGAGGAATGTGTTTAATTAGGTTGCTAATGAGCTTTTTAATGCATCAGGGGAGGGCGTACCCGATGCTGCGATAGGCAAATAAGGAAAGGGATGTGTGTGTGTGTGTGTGTGTGTGTGCGTGCGTGTGTGTGTGTATGCATGTTATGCTACGTGTCACTGTGTGCAGATGACATGCCAATGATTAATTTATGGCCTCATCTGTATGCAACAGCAAGAGATAGTCGGAGATGGAGCGGGAGAGAGAAGGGATTGTGTTGTCAGAGCATGATTTACAGAGCATCTCCTGCACACCCGAACATATCGCCGCTGCTGCTCCTCACCTGCCATTGGCTGCTCAGTGATGTTGAGGCAGATAATGGAAGGAGAGAGAGAGAGAGAGAGGGGGGGGGGGGATATGAGGTGCGGTGCTATTTGTAAAGTATCTTCAGCCACAAGGGCCTAAAACAAGGACACTGGCCTTGGAACAAAGGACACCGTCTCTGCAGTGCTTTTT
This sequence comes from Aulostomus chinensis, assembly GCF_037954235.1. Classification (NCBI taxonomy): domain Eukaryota; kingdom Metazoa; phylum Chordata; class Actinopteri; order Syngnathiformes; family Aulostomidae; genus Aulostomus; species Aulostomus chinensis. The sequence goes on from NC_141324.1 coordinate 12,827,288, forward strand.
CCCAGAGAGTTGAAAATTATGTTGAACTTTTATTAAAAATGAAAAGATAGATTTGATTTGGCATTTGAGTTGGATAAGGGGGGATCAGCAGCATTCAGTTTACTGTGGTGGTGCCGCAGGTTGTAACCATGGTGTATACCAGTCACACTAAGATAGATTGGACCTTTAGCTACTGGCCGGGAGCACTTAGAGCAGCAATAATGAGCTGTATCTCTTGTTTAAAGAGGACGTGAACCTGCTTCTGACCTGTGTGTCTTTGTGTTGGCAGGGACCTGCTGCGGCTCGGAGGGACACTGCCGGGACACAACAGGAAGAGTCCAGAGAGCAGCCAGGAAATCGTTAGGCAACAGATGAGCCAAACTCTTCCCATTCGAGTGTGAGCCACTGCAACCGGAGGGATACAGAGTGAAATAAACTACCTAGGAACTCTGACATGAAGAGCCTGTTGTAAAATAAAAAGATGAAAGAAGGAAGCTCCAGCTCCGGAGAGAGGACCACTTTGGAGATTTCTTTCCAGGAGCAACTGGAGATTTAATGTCCGTTAAAAGAGAACGTTCCATTGCGGTGTGTGTGTTTATTATTTGACACTTGTGGATTTGTGACTGTTGACATAAAGCCAAACTTCTTACCGCCCCTCTCAGGTTGTGTTTGCATGTCTGCATGTTTTTTCTGCTGGTTGGGAATCAGGCTTTCCTTCTCTTCAAGAGAGCTAACACACACACACACACACACACACACACACACACACACACACACACACACACAGAGGCATACACACAGGCATACACACGCATACACACACAAGAGGAATCAATGTCTAGAGAGACACAACAGTGCCAAGATGAAAGCAAACGTTTGCTTAATGACAGCTCTATAGACCTTCAGTTTTTTTGTTTTTTACCCAACCTATTATATTCATTCTTTTACTGTTTTGCTTTTTTGGAAACAAAAAAAAAAACAAACTTTAATCCGCTTCCTCTTATACTGTCTTCCACATGTAATGGGAGATATACGTGTTACTATTCTGTACAAAGCATCCAAGTCTTCACGTCGTCTCTCCACCAGGAGGGGAGACATTATTGACACTGTGCGGGACACGTCATGTGCATGCCAAAGTGGAATTGTCTTCATGAGAAAAATCAAGCAGACATACCAATAAGTTCCACATTAAATGTTGCTTTTGGTGGCATTTTGCTGTATGGACTTTTAACGTCCATGTTTTCTAATTTGATTCATATACGCATTGTTTTGAATGCTAAGTTATGACGGATCCTTGCAGAGAGGTGTTTTTGTGTTTTTTTTACAGGGGCTTAATGTTTTTTATTGCAATGCTTGTGTTTTTTCATACATTAACTAAGCAGACAGACATGAATGAATGAGATGAGATGGAAAACTTCTGTTCAGACAGAACCAAAAAAAAGGAGATTGCAGTTTTTTTTGTTTGTTGTTTTTTTGTTTTTTTACATGAAAAGCTCCTGTGATAGTGCAGAATTTTATATCTTACTTTGGCAAACGTGTTGAAATTGTAAAGGTCACTATACAGACAAAAGCTTTACAACCTTAATATTGACCTGACATACAAACATTGTTGTAAAGCTCATGGGTTCATTTCTCCTGACATGTGTCTTCAGCATGCCAGCTGTATTTAAACACTATATTTCTATTAGACCATTTACAACTATCTGACCTGACGTCAGCCTCTCTGTGACCCTTGTTTACACGCTTGTTTGTTTATTGTCAAGGAGCAAATAATAGGAGAGATTACAGTTCAATGGTCTTTACATATCTGAAACTATACTGTATGTCACAATGAAAGAAGAACATGTGTGTCTGTTAGGGCAGACTTTTTCCTGTGCAATTAAAAGGTGTATTAGATTGTTCAAAAAAATGCCAGAAAACTAGAACAAAAATAAGCATTGCTCTTTCAGTATTTTTACGATAATCATATGCAAATAAATTATTAAACAGGTCTCTGGTATTCTCTTTGATTTCTGTGAGTGTTCACCAGGCTGAAGTTTCAGGTCTTCTCTCATCCGGCCGAGGGATGAAAAGAAGGAATAGCAAGTGTGTTTTACCTCCTCAGTCAGAATATTACAGCAGCTTTGCATTGACTCATTACGTTTTAAGATTAATCACAGGCCGCTTGCCAAGTAACGAGGGGATTTTAGTCTGTTTTGCTAGAAATGCGTCGAAAAGGGAAAGTTAACGTCGCTTCACCAAATGTCATGTGTAAACTATCAGCCACGGCACAAACCTCAGCAGTGGTGTGATTTATTTGTTTCAGTGCAACCAGGGTTTTGCATTACATTCACCTTAAAGAAGCCTCCGTGGAACCTCAGTCAACCGAAACAAAAAAACCTTTGTTGACAACTTCCAAATTGACTGCTGCAACTAATCATGGTCGGCTTGATGACTTTGGACAAAGAAATGCTACCATTCATTGCGCTAACTTGTCTGGTTATTTTTTCAGTTCATTGTCAATGGACAAAACGAAATGAAGAAAAAAACTTGAGAATTCTCATTAGTAAACCAAGGCCTGTAGGCTGAAGGGAACGCTAACACCTCCGCCTCTTACCTTACATAACATAATCATCACAAAAGGATGTTCATGGCAACAATAAAACAGATCAATGACTGATCATTTATTTTAACATTACCAGTGTGTACATATAAACTTCAATTTTTCCAAAGCGTATTTCATGATCGAGTTATTCTTATAGTTTTGTTTGCCTGTTTTGTTTCACCATTTGTTAACATATTTTGTTTTCCCATTATAAATGTTCCTCTCATTAGCTATCTTCCTTTTAAAAAATATCCGAACACTGAGCAGTCATAGTCCATTTTAATGTTGTACATAATTTGTATTGTACTTTAGTCTACTAAGTCCAGTCTCAGGCAGCAAATGGAAGTTGGTGTCTTGTTCTTTATATGTTCTCTGCTGCTGTCACAGAGCGCGTCTTCACTGGGTCAATGCAAATGTCCTCCGAAACACACAGATTGAAATGTACAATTTATGCAGACATGGAGCCACTGCATGTAATCCCACTGGGTGACCCTCCAAGTGTGGCATTTATTATTTGTGTCAAAGCTTTACAGATAGACACTTAGTGGTAGTATAGCTGCGTTTTTGCTTTGATGGAAGCAAGAAGATAAGGAGGAAGCCTTCCAGAGAAAAAAACTGCCCTATTTTATGGAAGCCCATTGTCAAAAACGCAGACGGGGATATTTTAAACGTTCTCCATTGCCTCTCAGATCTGACACAATGTCAAAAGTTCGACTTTGCATCCTGTTTACCATGAAACATTTGAAGCTTTTCCAGCGTCTGGTTCAGTGCTCAGTAGGGAAAACGTCTGCAGCCTTCCACCGAAGCAGAGCTGGATAGTAATATTCAACACTGCTGCTTCTTAAAGATGATGCAAAATGGCAGCAAACCTAAAGGAAAATATCTCATTAACATATTACACACCATTAAGTGATGAAAAATCAGTCGAGACAGTTTCTCACAGACATTTTAATGAGCGTGCTTGGTGGAGAGAAAACTGAGGGTGTGATGGCAGGATGACAGTTTTTATTTCATGGCTGCTGGTTGCTCGTCAGTGACCTGACAGTTTGCAGTTCGACGTCAAATCCCTACATCACCAGAGCGATAGCCACGATTACCGTGAGATTAACTGCGGCTCAGCTATTAGATTGGATGCACATAATCACACGCAAACACGAGCCAAGACAGGGCACAAAGAGAGGCACGCTGCAAACACACATATGCATATTCATACGTGTAACTACACACTTATACTGCTCCACAACCCCCACCCCTTGACTCTTAGATCTGGTGGATTGGCAGTGATTTGCCAGATTTAGCTGCATCTACTTGTGTACCCCTTCTGAATGTGCCAGTCGGTTCTCCTTCAATCTCAAAACACTCGTTCTCCATCCTGTCCAAAGCAAGTTTAATGCCTCCAATTACAGGGGGTCTGCAAGCAGGCAGATTTGGAGCGAGGAGGTTTGGCAGGAGAGTTTGCTACGCATCAGGGCCTTTTAACAGAGTAGTGATTTGCTGGTGGTGATGCTGAAGCTGCCTGTGCCGACTCATCAATGGAAAACGACCCTCTTTAGGGTGAAGCGTGTGCAGTTCTAAGGCAAAACTGAGGAGAGACACAAAAATATCAGGCTTCTAATGACTTGATACCAGCTCTTTTTCACGCTATGTGAGGAGGAATGTCTGCATCTCTGCACCGCAAGCACAAATGGAAATCAAAGTCTTTTCAGCAATAATCTTTCTATAAAACTGATTCTATTTTAATTGAATATTCTGGAATACTGCACAGCCAAGTGTCACGGTGTAAAGGCAGCAAAAGGAAGAAACATGGCACACAGACAAGAACTGCAGCAATGATGAGACATAACATGTAATGATGCATTTATACGACTCTCAGGTGAAAACGACTCTCTCCAAAATGTTCTCTGTTTATTGAAATCATCTTTGCTTTGACCTTGACTGCCAATGACTTCCTTTTTTTTTTTAAAGGCTATCGTTGTAGAGTATGAAGTACATCATTCTGTAACACTGGCAATGTGGAGTTCTTTAAAGGTTAGGGGAGCCTTTTCAGGGACAAAAAGAGTGAAACACTTTGGGGAAATGAATGTAGCGTGTTCCCTCTTGGTCTTCTACAGAAACACCGTGTTATCCTACACTATGGGAACAATGTGCTCAGTCCTTGTGGAAGCATTCTTTATTCCCTTAAACTATACTTCAACTTTGTTCCTCAATGTTCTCTTACTGTCAACCTGAATCTAGTTAGTACTTCACATCTTGACCACTTCGAATAATTGGGGTAAGAGAGATAGGGACCGAAACGGAATGACCCATCATAATTATCTGCTAAACATTCTCCGAACCAATTTAACGTTCCTGTTGTGTGAAATAAAGTTCCACTCTCCTTTGCAGAACTGTGGGCATGTTACAAGTCCTGCATCAGATGTATGTGATGAGAATGTTCTTCTAACATAGAATTTGTTGCAAAACTTTTTACTCTCAAAAACGTCTTGGTGGTGTGTGACCATAAAATGACCAAAATCGAAAGTCAGGGGCATTTGAACTTTTATAACCTGAAGAGGATATTTCAAGAACAAAATTCAGAACAAAAGTTCAGGGCATTCGAGGAACATTATGCAACATACTCAGAACATCCCCACCAATGTGGGTTGTTTCATTTTTACAAACCCTTTGTGAACCCCAATTTTATTCATGCATATTTCGTTTGATATTATGTACCAGATTGAGAAAAATCTCCCTTTGCAGAATTAAATTGTAACCTCCACATAGCATGAAACAATGCATAAGTAGTGCACCATAGTCTGACCTTTATAAACTCCATCCATCCAGCCATTGTCTTCCACTTATCCTGTTAAGGGTCGCGGGAGGGGGGGGGGGGCTATGGGTGAGAGGCGGGGTTCACCCTGGACAGGTCACCAGTCCATCTCAGGACCAACACATAGAGACAGACAACCATTCACACTCACAGTCACACCTACAGTCAATTTAGAGTATCAATCAGCCTCGTCCCCTCTTGATGTCTTTGGACTGTGGGAGGAAGCTGGAGTACCAGAGAGAACCCACACAGGAACAGGGAGAACATGCAGACTCACACAGGGCTCGAACCCGGAACCTTGTTGCTGTGAGGCAACAGCACTTACCAGTGCACCACCATGCCGCGCACCCTTTAAATACCCAAATTCGTTATTTATATCTCACTTACAAAAGGCATAAAAAAATTCTCTTCAAAGATATCAATGACATATAAAGAACCTTTAGAAACTGGATTACAACTGAATTACATCTTCAATTAATTGGAACCAGATAATGGAAATCTTGTTGGAGGTAATTCATTACTCTCCTCTTCATGTGTTACACTTCTGATTTTTGAAATGTTTGTCTTTGCTGCAGTGCTGCATCTATTGACGACTATAACCAGGGAGGCAGCAAAACATCTCATTACAGAAACTGTCCATTTTCCCCCAAATGATTTGTTCATATTTAATTAAAAACGTCACCTCACAGGAACACTTTTAAAGAGAAGTGTCCATGTCTGCCGAGGTAAAGACATTTTACCTGCTAGCACTTTCTTCCTGAAAGCCTGGAGTGGTGCAGTGGCTCATAATTAGCATGACAGTGCACTTTATTCTCAGAAAGGCTTCTCCACCTCTGCTGTGTGCTGCTGGCTGCATCTCTGCAGTGTGAGATTCATTAAATGGACTCTGAAGCCCCGTCCATTGATTAACGGGTGTCAGTAGCCTGTCGGGTTAGAGAGGTGTTAGTATCAGTGAAGGGGATACTCGCTGATACTACTCCACCCCCGCCCCCCCAACCCACACCTCATACATACATGTTGCTGCCAGGGATGCTGCTGTGGGCCACAAAGACCTACAGATTGAGGAGAACCATCACAGAGCAAATGATATCAGGCAAAGGGGGCAAGGAGGGTGGAGGGTGGAGGGTGGAGGGTTGAGCGGGTGGGGATCATGTGTCCTTTTGAAGTTATATGGTCACCCAAAGGGTATTTTTTTATTTTCACTTTTATGCCAGCCACTTATATTTAGCTTGAAACTAATGGTGAATGACAGTTAACAACAGCTACTGCAAGAACACAACAGCAAACCGCCCCAGTGCTCAGTTATTCACTAGCTATTTGATTTGAGCAAGAAACGATTTAATGACAACCCTTCCCTAGTGTTGTATTATGTTAGCTTCAAGTTAAGTGTGCGTGTCTGACTCTTTCTGCATTCTGGAGTTCCAAAGAAGGGATGTGGCGTTGAAGAAAGTCTTCAAGGGCTCAGAACACCTAATTGTGAATACTAGAGAGGCAAAAAACACTTTGGGAAGATCATTAAGTTTTGAGTTGTATTCTGTTAAAGAATGTACATTTTAGGGAACAAGCCTCTTCACTCACTTAAATGTCTTCATGCCAAGATGCAGTGTAATAATACCCCTTCCCTGACAACACACACTTTTCAGCAAGGAAATGGTAATGTGTCTAAGTATTGATTAGCTGTAGACAAAAGAGTATTTGTTGGATACATTTGGTGAGTGCCGATGAAAAGAAATGAAATGGGTGATACCACCCTGTGCTATAATGAAACAACTCATGATCGGACCAGATATGGAGGTAGCATACCAATAATTTGGTCGCACAGCTGTAACTTCATCAACATTAGACTACATCTGCCCATTCAAATTCTGTCAAACAATCAGGATCGGCATGGGCTGCAAAAACCAGTTTGCTGTCTGGGTTAACCTAGCAAAAAGACATGCAGGCTTGTCAGTTAGAACCCTTTCAAGAAATATCCAGCCATCAATACAATGGCTGTTGGTTTTCTGATTTTATAGTTATTGTATTGGCTGGATTTAACCATCTGAAGTTGTGATTAATGGTTTGTCATCACAGTTAGTTAAACTTGTTAGGCAGAGGCGCAAAAGAAAAAATGACTTGGCTTAGGTAGAGGAAGCATCATCAGGTTGATAAGATAAGGTTAATGTTGTTGTTCATGTTGCAGATATTCAAACAGCTGCAAAGACAGGCTGATTATGCTGGTACCGCGATGTAGTTTCACCACGTTACTTTCCACCAACATCAATTGCGGTGTTGATGTTTTGGCTTTGAAATTAGTCTGACCTTTTTCCTAGAAAGCCTAAAGTTGTGGGTTTTTTTCCAAATCTGGTTGCCACAAGGTGAAATAGCAGAAATAATGTCCTCTGTATGATAATAATGATAAAAGAAATGGTGCCTGTTGCAGCATTGAAAGACCACATACAGCTGCCTGGGTGAGTTTCAAAGCACCACAACAGTGAAAAGAGGGGCCAGCAGAGATCATTAGCATGCATGTGAAAGGGTTTGAGAGAAAGAAGATTATGCATTTGTATGTTTGCTGATGAGATTGAGGGGTTTAGGCCCCCCCATCCCAGTTTGAATCACAAATCCTCAGTAGGGAGGGGAAAGGCTGTGGACAGAGGAGAGCAGGAAGAGACAGACTTTAGGCTTTTAAGTAAAAAAAAAAGGAGGGGGGGGGGGTGGGCTGATGCCATGGTCTCAGGACAGATGTCCCAAATAGTCAAAGAAAAGAAAAGAGGACCAAAGGGATTGGTGGATCCTGTGCTTAAACTTCTATCTCTCTAAATCTGCAAAGTATCTGTGTGGAGCATCGGGGCAGATCTGACCGCCAGGCTGCCACTCAAAGATTTGAGAGGTTGTTTTCAGAGCCCCTTTTGTTGTGGCCTGTGGGGCATGTTAGCAACAAGGCTGTGAGTGAGGAGGCTGGCTGACTGGCTTCAGGGACTCTCCTCAACATGTGGAGGGCCTATACAGTTCACTGAAAAGATGAGGACAGACAAGGAATAAGAACCCTTTCTTGCCGTCCCAGCTGAGACGGCCAGTATGTTGCACAGTCTTGTCCTGTTAGTGGGGTCAACGGAGCTGATGTTGACAGTAATATGTGTCACTGCTGGTTTGTAATTAAATAGGAAGAAGCCGCTTGACTGAAATGCAGCGAGGTCTCCTCTTGTCTACATCCCAAGGAGACACACATACACGCGCGCGCGCACACACACACACACACACACACACACACACACACACACACACACACACACACACACACAAAGGCCGATTGTTATCACCTGAAACTACCTGTATATTTGAAATAAATGGCCTGCCAAGCATTTGATGGGCTGGCTAGAAATCCCAAATGCTTATACTGCCTTGGCTGCTTCCAAGTAATCATCCCCATGGTAACACCTGACACCAGCTATTCATCATGCAGCCCGTATACACTCCAGCATATTCACAACAACCAGTCACACACTCAACTTTTTATGCCCACTGCTGACAAATAGCCATACGAAACACATCCATGCGTGATGATGAAATCAAAGAGATTAGCGATGTATCTGTTTTGTGTGTGTGTGTGTGTGTGTGTGTGTGTGTGTGTGTGTGTGTGTGCGTGTGTGTGTTTGTGTTTGTGTGATCATGCTCATGTCTTGTTGTATCATGCCATTTCCTCAAAAATAATTGTCAGCTGTTAGTGTTAATGTGACTGCTGGATGGTTAAGATGGTGTTGACTCTAATGAGTAGCTGTAGCTCCTGTCAGCCGCTCCAGCATGCATTATTAGTGAATGAATATTCAAGAATCAGAGCCTCATTTAGCATTAACACAAAGAATAAACTCTTGACATCAGAGGATAAAGCAAATAGTATGACTGTATGTTTCATCACTGTCGTTTTTTTTTTCCCTCTTGCTATGTTTCAACCATCTGTCAGAGATATGGACCACAGGCTCAGGATGAAGGAACAGAGGAAGAGTGGGGGGTAATTTTTGTAGGGTGTAGTCGTTCTCATCACTCCTTCTCGCTGTCAGGGCCAGTAACATGCCCTCCAACCCAAACAGCCTTATAGAGACTCAAAGCCATGCCTACTAGAAAGGAAAACAATCAAGGGCTGAAACACTAATTTTATGCCTCGTGGTAATTTTAGCACCTCGAGTCTACCAGAGAGGAGAGGGTATTGCCCCTGTATATCATGCTAAATCATGCATGACATCATGCATTATATGAGCATCATCACTGACATCATTGCTTGTATCCACATTGTAGACAGAGCTTAAAAAGAGTGAGAGCACACTAAAGGTGAAGCTAACATGTCTCAAACCATGAGGTAAAATTTGAAAGTAGTATGTAATGATAATCTATAGCAGAGATTTCTTGTCCTCAGAGGATGAGGATTTTGTTACTGTTCCTTTCCTGAGGTTGACATTTCCATGTCTCATTGAACTATTGGGTGGATTATAATAAATAATCTGATACACATATTCATGTCACCACCGGGATTAATTGTATCAACTTCGTTGGTTCGTTAATCTTCCCTAAAGTCTGCTACAAACTAACTGTTTGTGTGTCCATGCACAACTGTCATCATTGAGCTTTGCTCTGGCATTCCTCCCATGTGCAAGTCAAACTACATTCCGTTTTAGTTGGGGGTGGTCGTACACCACAATGTTGTTTGTCAGTAAAAAAGGAGAAGGGGAAGCATGCACATTTGATTTGTTTCTTTCTGGCTTAACAAGAAAAACGGTGCAAAAAAGAAGCTATAAAGTGGATGGGGAATACAGGACACAGCTGAAAGACATGAAAAGCATTAATGGTCATCATTTTCTTCTCGTTGGGAAGAGCTTGCTACAGCTGCATACACCATGGATGTGCTGGTGGTGGAAGACCAAGACCTGTATTGAAGTGTGTGCATTGGCACGTCTGTAAGCCCAGTTTTTGAAAACACTTGAGTTAGAAATTGGCTCCATTAGCACATCAACAATTAATTCTCTAGTACTTTGGTTTATAAATGAATACTAAATCTTTGAAATATTAGCAAGATATGTTTAAATATGTTTTGACCACTGATTTTGCCTGGAGTTGTTGTTTTCAAGAATAAGTCTTAGGACATGGTCAGGATTTGCCCTCTCACACGTGTAGCACATTCAGGATTACTGGTTGTCAGACACATTCTCAACAAACAGGGGTGCTTGGGTAGAGCATGCAGCAGGCAGGCTCGATGTGAGCAAGAATCGTATTTGCAGGTTTGGAATGAAGTCATACACAAATGCTGTAATTTTATTTTGTTGAAGATGAGGCAGTTGAATATTTGAGTACCATTCATGTCCCACAACACAAAACACGAACCTTAAACAATGTTTTTTGTTCCTTAATCGATTATGTGGATTGGTGTTTGATTTCTATTTACAATGACCGTAACCAGATTGAGTTCACCTGCTTTAATCCCACGTGGGCTCTACTGGATTTTCATACCACAGTGGAGTCTGATCCAACTGAATTGGACTCTTCATAAAAAGGAGTTTGCACGGTGGGGCAGTGGTTAGCGCTGTCGCCTCACAGCAAGAGAGTCCCGACTCGGGCACAGGATCTTTCTGTGTGGAGTCTGCATGTTCTCCCTGTTCCTGCTGGGTTCTCTCTGGTACTCCAGCTCCCTCCCACAGTCCAAAGACATCAAGAGGGGACGAGGCTGATTGATACTCTAAATTGACCGGAGGTGTGACTGTGAGTGTGAATGGTTGTCTGTCTCTATGTGTTGGCCCTGCGATGGACTGGCGCTAACTTTAATGTTGCATAATTCTTGCTTCCTTCAGGATGTAAAACCTGAATTTTAGAACCTTAATCTTGCAAAAACAGTTCAGCATTTTAAAGGCTTCACTGGGTTCAAACTTGAGGTTCATTGTTTTTGCGGTTGCTTCAAAGAGTAGAAGAAAGCTGTGAGGTTCACTCTCTGTACACTGCAGCTAATGAGGCAGTAGCTGGAGGACAGCCGGACCAACGTATCAGTCCGGGGAGAATTGACGTCTCATCCAGTCAAACAGTAGCCCAACATTTTTATGAGCTCCATCCTGAATTCCTCCAGGTTTAATGTCTCCATCAGACAAAGATCAAAAGGAAGGGATTAGAGCAACATAATAGAGGTAAGTGTGGAGTGGAGTCTTTGCTAAACTCCATCGTGCTTTTGATACCACTCATCCCTGCCAAATAGTAGCCATGGCAACAGAAGAGAGGGAAGTGTGCAGCATTGATAAGAGTGCGACAGGGGATGAAGGGGTTGACAGATCATTTTGGAGCAGTCTGACCCTGCTGCAGACGGACCGTCGTCTTGTCTGGGAAATTAATACCGTACGCAGATGGTGTGTAGAGATTGACGGTCTCAGACCCAGTTCTCTCTGTGGGAGCAATTTAACACATCATACTACAAAGTGTTAACTTCAGACAACTAGTGATAGTATTTTCACACTGTAAATGTCTGTGACTGTGGGTCTCTTCTTCAAGTCCTTTAGGATTTATTGGCTGTGCCAAGCTCCCTCTGCTGCACATTGTTAGGAAAATATGCACAAAACTCCCCTAACCTTGCCTTTAGGTGGGCTTTAGTGTGGCACTACAATAATGGATGCCATTCAGAGGCAATGGGTGTCGGTTTAAAGCAGGCATGAGGAGGCAAATATCGACACTTGATTTTTCTTAATTCAACTGCTTGTAAGAAGGATTTTGTATAAACAAGGTTAAAATAAATTACAGAAAACCACTGGGGATCATATATTTCCTATCCTCATGTCTGAACACACACACACAGCAAGATAGAAAGGAGGAAGAGGAACAGCAGTGTACAGTAGAAGGGCCTCAAGCCTGCCTCAGGGGCAGCAAGCCGGAGACAGCATATGATTTGACAAACAACGTTAGTTTTTGCACCACTGGTTCAGGCAGAGTGTGCTTAATTAGTAAAAATGGACACTAATTGAGCCCCAGCTGTATGTGTGTGTGGGGGGGGGAGAGGAGAATCTCTAAGCAGACACCAGCCCAAGAGCTCCAAGTCTCTCTGATCCTCCTCTCCCCCTGAGCTCCGTCTGTTCACTTCTGAGCGTAGAGGCTTGTTAGCACACTAGGAGATTTGTAAGGATAATGAAAAGTCGAGAGAAAATGGGAGATTCAACACGAAGATGGGTGAATGCAGGACTTGTTCTTAGCTGAACAACATGTCCAGGAAGTGTTGCCGTAATCACCAGTTTTTTAAAGCCCAATAATATGTTTTACACCCTTCAAATGAAGCCGCAGCAATGCACTGGGAATTTCATTTTTGTGTTTGATGAAGTGCAGTAAATATGATTTCAGGAGCTCTGCCAGACGGACGCCATTTGCTAAATGAATGAACAACAAACTTGAAAGCTGAATTTACTAAAGCATGTAAATGAGTGTGTGTATCACACTAAATATATATATATATATATATATATATATATATATAGAGAGAGAGAGAGAGAGAGAGAGAGAGAGAGAGAGAGAGGGAGAGAGAGAGAGAGAGAGAGATAGTCCAGCATTTTGAGGGTGTACACTAAGCAGAAAGAGTGAGGATGAGGACTAGTGAGGGTGAAACATCTTATGTCAAGAAGATGGCCCCTCTGGATTAGCTGCTCAGTAAATGCCTCAGACAGCCGAAACTCATCGAGAGTTAGGAGGGAGAGGAGCAGACATGGACGGACAAGCCCCTACACGACATATACAACTGCCAGATTGAGGAAGTGGCTGATATCAAGAAGACCTACCAAATGCTAGACTGTAAGACAGCACAGAGGCACCCATTTTGGCAGCACAAGAGCAGGCCCTAAGCACAAGAGCTATAGAGGCCAAGGTCTACCTCACTACATCAGACCCAAGGTGAAGGCTGTGGAAGGATGCTCCTGAGACAGTCCAACACAGAGTAGCAGAATGAAAGATGCTAGCTGCAAAAGCATACATGGAGAGGCACAACCAAGTGGTGGGGATAGTGAACAGAAACATCTGTAACCAGTATGGACCATCCATCCATCCATCCATCCATCCATCCATCCATCCATTCATCCATTTTCTTCCGCTTATCCTGTTAAGGGTCACGGGGGGCTGGAGCCTATCCCAGCTGTCTTTGGGCGTGAGGTGGGGTTCACCCTGGACAGGTCACCAGTCCATCGCAGGGCCAACACATAGAGACAGACAACCATTCACTCTCACAGTCACACCTACAGTCAATTTAGAGTATCAATCAGCCTCGTCCCCTCTTGATGTCTTTGGACTGTGGGAGGAAGCTGGTGTACCAGAGAGAACCCACGCAGGAACAGGGAGAACATGCAGACTCCACACAGACCCTGAGAACCTTTTTTTTTCTCCACACAGAAAGATCCTGTGCTCCAGCCGGGGCTCAAACCTGGAACCTTCTTGCTGAGAGGCGACAGTGCTGACCACTGCACCACCGTGCTGCCCCAGTATGGAGTAGAAGGACCCAAATCCCAGTAGGACATACCACCAAAAGTGGTTGAGAACAACACAGCTAAGATTCTGTGGGACTTCAGCTTCTAGACTAACAATCAGCTACTGGCAAACCAACCAGACATAGGAGTGGATCCAGCAGATTCCAGGAACAACACCTGAAGCCTCAGTCCAGAGGAACACAGTCCTAGGAACAGCTAAGATACTGTGTTGAACCCTCAAGCTCCGGGGCCTCTGGTCGACGACCCAAGCTAGAGGATGACACAGAACCACCACTCTACAAGGGTGAAGATGGGACATTTTCTTCATATGCTCATTTTCATGTTTATATATATTGATAACTATTGAATGCTGTGCCTCTGTAGACTTCATTTATTGTTTGAAATTGTTTGGTGCAGCATATTAGTGCAGATTTGTCTACTCTGCAGTGATAATGGCTTTAATTGTGAGATGGGTGATTCACTGACAGATGCTTAAATGTACACGTGCTTTCACACGTCTCATCAAAATGATTACAATCATTACACTGTGTCACAGCTTTTTTCTTTGTTATGACTCAGTTGTTGATCATCGTGCAATATTTATCTTATTGACAAACAAAATCATTATTGCAGGCACATTAGGGTCAAGGAGATTTATGATACTGCCCACAAATACATTTCTAACTCTCCACTGAATCATCTTTTTAATATTCATCCTCTTGAGTGAGGTCATGTGATTAATCCCATCAGTCTTCTAGAATGGCAACATTTTTTGGAAAGCATTACATGACAGGCTCACCCTTGAATCATCTGGGGGGAGTTTTGTTAAAGGGAGGTGATTCAAATTTGTTAATAAAAGTGAAATCTGTGAAATCTGCTCTTTTTTAGACCAGTTTAAGTCTTAATTGTGCCTGCCCAAACCACAATTGCACAGCCATTTTAACTCTGACTCCTGAGAGCTTTTTCTCTGAACTCAGTTGAATAAACTTTCTGTTTTCATTCGCATTAAACGAAAAAAAAAAAATCCATCATGTTTGTGTCTTCATCTGCTCATCAATGGTCCGTCAGGAGTTTAGAGCGGCTGTAATCTTATTTTATGGAGAGGAGGATGTTTCCTGTATGAACAATCAATTTAAAAAAAAAAAAAAAAGGGTGTGTGTGAACACACAGGTTCTCTCTGTGGAGGGTTAAGACTGTGACTAGATAAGAAACACTAAGGATTCACTTCCTCTATATTTTGTGCGATGTCACTTGATAAGGGAGGAACAGGGTTGATGTGATGTCATCATCTGCTGGATTACTGATATTTCAAATTTTGGATTATTCATGATGTGAAGAGAAACCTTTAATGATGAATTATTGAATATAATAACAATATTATTACCAAGGAGACAGAACAGTTGTTCACAGTCTTGCAAGCTGGTGGCCCTTTTGTTTCAGTAAACATCGGTAAGTGTATTACATTGACCGTTTATAAAGAAAGCACAACAGCTTACAACTGTAAGTCTGACAAATGTTTGAAATCACTCTCTGCCAATCTATTTTTTAAGGTGTTTTGACATAATTTTTGCGCCATTTTGTGCATATGACCCAGTTATTTTGGGCTTCACAATGCAGTTTTACCAGAGCACTTCATGCATACTGTACTTCCCTCTGTTTTCACCAATGGTTTCTTTGAACTGATAAACAATTTTGTTGTTTCAGGTAAATACTTAGTCCCACTTCTCTCCATGTACTGCTTCTCCGGTTGTTTTTCTTCGTCTGTTGTTT
Source organism: Aulostomus chinensis (assembly GCF_037954235.1). Lineage (NCBI taxonomy): Eukaryota > Metazoa > Chordata > Actinopteri > Syngnathiformes > Aulostomidae > Aulostomus > Aulostomus chinensis. The sequence continues at coordinate 12,842,880 of NC_141324.1, forward strand.
ACTGGGTAACCATAGCCTGCTTCAACTTCCTCTAATTGGCCTGGAAGTCTGAACCATTCAAAAAAGTGCAGTCACACTGCTCTAAATTTTTGTTTGACCCACTCCAACTTCTATCGTGGTACGAACCATACAAGAAAGGGGCAAAAACACCATTAGTTTAAGTTGTTATTTTACAGGCAATATATATTTTTTCTCACGGTGCCAGGAAATTAATTGGATCTTATTTGACAAGTAAAGTTTGGGCATCCAACAAAAATGAAAACAAAATCAATGAGGTAAAAAAAGGACTGTGTCATGTTCCATTTCACAGGTGCTCTTGCTTTGCGATGGAATGACACAAAGATATCAGAAATCCAGCGTTTCGGAAACAATTTGGTTTTAGGAAGACCAACAAGAAACAGTAACAAGAAATAGCATGACGCTTCCGACACCCCTAAGTAATCATGTTAAATAATCATCATCATCTAGATATGGATCTAAACAATTGTGATTATGATTTTATCTCTTAAACTCGCAGCCCATTTGAAGACAAAATGCAATGTCCTTTCATAATTTAAAGTGCACTCTCCTTGTGTTTTCTGTCTTCTTCATCAATAGATAGAGTGGGAAAAAAATTGAAAGTAATTATTCAACTTCTTTTAAGCCTTTTTTGAAAGATTGCGATTAAACTACTTGAAAACTGTGTCTTATTGCTGCTGTTGCCACTTTGAGGTCCATGATGAAACGACCTTCTGTCTTCATATGAAACACACACCTTTCTCTCCACTGATTTGCATTTAATGATGCTGATGAATGCAGCAAGGAACACAGTTTAATCTAATTCGGAAACCTTAAAATTTTCAGACTTTATTTTTCAAATGTAGCGTGCAGGTTACCAGGAGTCACTGCACGATCAAAGCAAGATGTGGCAGTCTCGTGAAGTGAAGGGCACGCTTGATTTAATTAGCCCACAGATTTTTTTCTCCAGTGCAGACTCATAATCTTCTTGTTTTTCCTCTGCTGTCTTGCCATTGTTTTCGAAGGTACAGTAATGAAAGTCTGTACTGATTGCTACTCATGGATCTGCCGCTCATTTTAACACATTAACATAGTTTCCAATATCGAGATGAGCTCTTGATGAAAGCTATTTGATTAGAAAGTGGCAGATGGTTTCAAATGTAGGCTTGAATACCTTTGTAAATTCATGTTGGAAGTGTTTTATAATACAGTCATTGATTGCAGTGCTCCTGGAAAAACTTGTTTATCATCGTGACAATGTGGCTACGTTTATATTTTAAATGTGAAATCAAACAGAATGGAATCAAAAATAGGTTTGAGAGGAAAACTATGAACGCATAGCATGGCAGCTATCAACTTGTGATTAGATCATCGAGGAACAGGCAACGGCAGGTCTGAACAGGGTCCCAGGGTCAACTCCCACTGGGGGCCCCATACTGTACCCTCTGTACGATGCCCAGGCATGGTATGCTGTCATAGCCCTGGCTGGGTTGGAAGAGGTTGCCATCAGTGCCGTTGCACGTACATGAACATACGCACAGGTACAGAACATGAACATGACAATGAGGATAATCTAGTCAGTGAAAGGATTCAGTGCGATGATACGATGCTGATAATAAAGTATCCAGCCCCAGGAAGTAAACTACAATTTTGCTCCAAGTCACGAACACCACTTGCTCCATCAGATGATGCTATGGACTATTGTACACTGAGCCTGTGTCAACTCTTCTTGAAAACTATGCTGCAGGGGTGCAAACTTGTCTCAGTTCAGTCCAGTGAGTGTTACATAAGTCATTTGAACACGCCAGCCAGGTTAAGCCTAGAGCAACGTCAGTGTCGGCCAGCTGGGTCCCCAGAGAAAGGAGGGGGACAGTCATCCTTTAGAATAGTATGTTCTTATTCATTCAGTGCCTGGTTATCCAAGGAGGGCTCAGTGGAGGGCAAGTGAACTTGCTCGCTCATAAATAAACCTGCTGCATATTTATATATACTTATATTTTCAGATTAGCTGCTTTATTGTACATATATTCATGTTCCACTGCTGCCATTTACTTTTAATTCTTTTGTGTTTTTTATTATATTCAGTGTTTATTCTGTATTGTCTGTTTCGCTTAAGAGTGATACCAGCCGCAATTTCATTGTACCTGCACGTGACGACAATAAACATCATTCTGATTCAGATCTGCAGCTCTGACATCTCATCTGTCATCCAAACCAGTTTCTCAGTTCTGACTGACTGAATGGGAGTTCCGGTGATTTGGCCTGGTTGGTGGTCAAAGTACAAAAACCAACATCAACACTGAGCTCCTTTTTTCCTCTCCCAGGAGCTTTAACTATCGATTATTTTTGTATTTGGTTACAAGAGCACTAATGATTAAGGGGTGTGGATGAACTTAAAAAGGACCCCACAGCAGTTACGTACTCACTCCAATCAGAACTGAAGAAGCCTCCAAGATGAGAGGAGAAATGTCCTCTTCTCTCCTTACATGATGAACTTGATGATGAGAGCTTGACATTGTGTTTGTACTCGACTGAAGAATGAAAGTGAAACAATTGTTCCTATTGAGACTGATCATCTTTTTGAGGATCCTTCTTTTGAATGCAATTTTATATTAATTTGATTTTGACGTTCCTTGGTCAGTGATTTAGAGACAGCATGGAGTTGTGGGTAATTCCTCCACCATCACAACCACCCCACCCACCCACCCACCAGTAATAATTACTGCTTCAATTACTTACTGTTTTTGGACTGGTACAGCTCACTTGTTGGCAATTGTGTCCAAATGGGACTTTAGTCTAATTAAAAGAGGTTGGGTAATTTCATAAAACAGCAGGGCATTGCAGTTTTTAGTGATTGTTATTTAAGTAGGTGTAAATAACAAAGATTTTAATAACTGTTTTCAGCTGCAGCTTTGTTCGGATTTATTTGCAGCAGGTAAGACTCACTCCACATCTGCTCATCTCCTGATGAAGGAATCCAGAGCAACAGTGTGGTTCATTTGCGTGGTTTTAATCGTTTTTGGTTCTGTGGTGAGACAAGCTCATATTTGCAGATAGAATCAATTAATTGTTAGTTTTGCTCTTTTCATGGAATGTGTAGGTAATAAATGAATACCAACTGAGTTTCTATTCATAAATCCTGCATCTTTTATTTCCGTTTGCGCCGAGCCAACATTTTCTCTCCTCTCTGCGCCTGAATTTATGTTTCACCATTACTTTTCCATGAATCGCAACTAGAGACTTAAAACGCCCTGCGGCCCTCAAGCATGAAAACAGCAAGGTCAGTATTTACTCTGGCGTTTGTAAAATAAAGCTCATCTCAGCACTAGTGTCTCCAATTACGACCGAACACTGGATTCTTCCTTAACAGCTTCTTTCATATCTGACACTCTTCATTTCACGTAATGAGAGTCTTCAAGATGTGAATAAAGGTATGCATATGATTTGGTACAAGCGTTGAAAATGAGATGTGCCTCAAGGCTCACTTCAAACAAGACCAAATTTGCAGCTTTCTGGTGCTTTAAACCAGACATCTGTTCTTCGTCCCTCATTGGGCCGAAAGGGAGCCTCGCTTCCAAGGAAAGTCTTTCTACATTTTTGCCAACTTATTTGGCCTCATCGACCAGGGAAGCCACTCAGCCTAATGGCTCTGTCATCTGTCGGCTCATCTCACAACTTGCAACTAAAACCTTATGACGCAGAACATCAGAGAGAAGTCGAGGTGGAGGAGAGAGAAACCAAATCCTTGACTGGATTCACTCCTTGCTGTTAACACTGTAAAGTCACCTAAAGTTTATAGCCTGTTCATTTGCAGGCAACCCAAAGAGAGACTCAACTCCCCCCGGAATCTTTAGAAAGCTCCTTAACTTTCTGACCTTCCTGTGTTTTATGGACTAGGGAGCGATTTGACATGTTTTCGTTTCTCAGCTAAGATGCAAGTGATATGAGAGAGGAATCAACATCAGCAGAGATGGTTCGCCATGTCTGCCACGCTCAACTTATCTCCCTGAAACATCTCGACCGCAGTCGTCAGCCTAGCTGGCGTGGAAGTCTTTCCAGCTTTAGTTAATCATAAAACTGGCTTTAATGTGCATTGTGCAATTACCTTGCAATCTAAGGGCCCTGTAACAGAGATATTCAGGATGATGAGGCTGAAGCAGAGGCTGGGGCAGTCATCTGACTGCATCAGCAGCAGACAAGGGTTAGGGAGTCTCTCAAAGCCTGCTGACTTGCAGATAAAGAAACTGTCATGGAGTTTGTTCTTCTAATTAACATCTCATACACTGAGACAAACACCCCATCAATAATGCAACAAGCTACAATATTAATGTCAGATGAGATGGAGACAATCGACAGGGGGAACTATTTTAAGCTTTAAGTAGAAGAAAGGGATCCAGCTAAATGGAGCTATGTGTGTCTGCTGCCAAAGGGAGGGGGGAGAGGGCCAACAATTTGTTAGTCAGGATGAACAAATGGTGACAAACGATGGCAAATTGGAGTGAAGGCCCCCTGCAGAGGCATAGTCTGCCCACTGGGGTCCCAATAGAGGTTTTAGCTCGGGAGAATAAAGACACATATGAAGTTATCGGAAAAAATTCTGGGCGTGGCATGCATAGAGAAACACACAATAATCAGGCAGAGGAGAAAGGAGCAACTGGAAGAGGCAGAGACAACTCACACAAAGACTCCCTCACTATCTAATCCAATGTTTCACATGACAGAGTTGAGCCTGGTGGAGAACTAAAACAGCATTTGAACTAATCCTATAAATCTATACGATGGAGACAGATGGAAAGTAAGTTCTCTGGGAACAAAAAACTCTGAAGCTTTCCATAGAGCCTTGTAGATGTAACCACAATGCAGTCATAAATAGATTCTGGGGGCCAGTTCCCGCCTTGTACAAAAAGTTTATTTCATTTAATTGGCTGGATAAGACAAAGATTTTTAATTTCCCTTGAGATTGTAAACGGCAGAGAAGAAGAACTGTACTCAGAGAAGTGACTGGAATGTGCAACGTTCCCTCGTTTCCACAGGCAATGAAGTGTTTTTTCTCCTCAGGGAGCTCCACAAATATTGGATTAATTATGCAGGTGTTTAAATATCAGCCCTACTAACAGACTTGGTTTGAACCTTCGTTTGCTTCCTGCATCCCAAGACCTATCATGGCATATTCACGCACAGACACACACGAACATAAGCACACACACACACACACACACACACACACACACACACTCACTTCCAGGGCTCCCTCTGCTGCCTCTGTGTCCCGCCTCTATACAGACAGGCCATTGTGTGCGGGCACAGATGAGATTTGCATGCGTGTTAGACTGAATTACACACATTGGCTCTGGGAACCTGGACCCCTGTGGTGTCCCTTCACCAACTCCGAGAACTCTCTTTTCAATGTACAACTTCAAACAAACCTCACAGCTTATTTGGCACAGGACACACAAAATCAAAGGTTAAATTCCTTAATTTGGAAGAATCCCTACAGTTGCCTACAAGTGCTTGTCTCAAAATCAATCCAATTTTCACGTCTGTCAGCGGTGAGATTCATAACTCGATGTGAGAGAAGGGTTAATTATAATGAGATGCTTAATCCTTGATGGGAAGATTGTGTGTCTAGGAGGATGGAGATAACAGATAAGAAGAGCCAAATCTCCTTAAAAATAGCTGACATCCGCAGCAGATGTAACAAATATTTCTGGAATTGATTCCATTTTCATATTGTCATGTTTGTTCTTTGGTCAAGCCTCTCCATCATTCATCAATGTATTTATAGTGCGGTTGCTGACAATCGTGCAGCAGATGTGCCTGCACATTAAAAAAGTCATCTCAAAGGGTGTGTGTGTGTGTGTGCGCGCGCGTGTGTGTGTCATTCCATTTATTCATATGAGCAGTAAAGTCAATTGTCAAATGCTGTCTTCTTTAAGCAGCTAAGCCCTGCCGAGCCTCTTTGCTCAGCAGGATTATAAATGAGATAGGATTTAATATTGATCCTCGGCTGACCTCCTATGAAGTTCTCATCATTTCATAATATCCTTCACACATACAGTTAATGGGATCAATGAGCTCCCACAGGTCCATCCGCAGATAAACCCTGACCTTAACACTGTTAGACAACAGGCATGACTGAGCTTCTTATTACCCCAGGAGGATAGAGAAGGTAAAGAGTCCTTGTGTATTTTAGTTTATCACTCACATATAAGAGGAGCTTGGATTGATGTGAATCCAGCCATGATAATACTGCTTTTAGCTTCATAGCACATTAAGACTAGCTGAGCAACACTGTCTCCAAAAGGGCCAGAGCGTGAAATATTGGATAATTTTACCTCACACTGGAACGAAACTGGTTGATGAGCAAATTTACTGTCAGCTTTAAGTCTGGCTGCTGCTGCTGCTGCTGCTGAAACAAATCTCCGCACAAAGCAGGTTCAAGAGCAAACCACAAACCCTAATGAGTCTGATAATTATCTGAATATATTTCCATTGCTAGTACAATAGGCTCCAATCAATGAGCGAGGCAGCCTTAAACCCAGCGCTTGTGTATGTCCCAAAGGCATTAATTTCACCCAGGCCCACATATGTGGAGGTGGATGGCTGGCGCGGGCGGAGGCGATTGATTCAATGTATCTGAGGCGATGCCAGAATACAAACACAGTGATGGCAGCTGAAAGACATGCAGACGGAGGCTACCTGAGTGTCACATGTGATCAATCAAATCACTCGCCTTCCCGCCAACACACCCTGGTTTTGAATCTAAAGCTGCTCATGAAAGAGAGAGAGAGACGTAAAAGATGTGTGATTGATATGGAGCCGCAATCCATCCCTTCTCCTTTCTTCACTTTTCCATTCTCCTGTCAGCTCATTAGTTGCCCATCTCCATATTACGGTGCCTGCTCAAACACAAAATACAGTGAATAAAATAAAACTTTCAAGTAATTGGTCGCAAATTTCCCTCACAATCTGTGTGTGTGTGTGTGTGTGTGTGTGTGTGTGTGTGTGTGTGTGAGAGAGAGAGAGAGAGAGAGAGAGAGAGAGAGAGAGAGAGAGAGAGAGGTACTTCTCCCTTTTGGAGTTAAGCCACACCCTGGCAAAGACACTCATAACTCAGGTGATTAAGTCAGCAACAATGATGGTGAAACAGTAAATCTTCGCTGAGTGGACACCGACCACTGACATCTATTTAAAAGATTTCTTTTAATAAATGGCCTCAGCCAAGGAAGCAAAATGACACCCTGAATAAATATATTCCTGTAAAATTACATCTCTCTATTAATGATTTGTAAGTCTGGAGAGCTACGGGGGAAAAGTGAATTATGGAATGAATGTAGCCAGGCTGATTTCATCCCCCCTTTGTATTCTTCAGCAGTAGAACTCATCTATCATCTACAAGCCATTAATGACCATCTTCAGTCCAGCTAATACCATCAGGAGGAGAAGAGCCACTCCGCTGCTGCTAACATAATTGTTATACATCGGCTTCAGTCAAACGCTGCTTCCCTCTTTGTGACCAATTACCTTTATCTCTGACAACGTCAATTTGCCTTCAGGGCAGGTCAATGCAAATAAATGAAAAAAGCTCTGGGTGGATTTTCTTTTGATCAAAAAGAGGATATTTAGTCAAGATAAACCACTCAAGTGTGGAGCGAAAGTCACAACAATATAACTGCGCTTCACTATTCACGGTTCAGTCCACTGTTCACGGAAATCGTACCGAAATAATGTTCAGACCTACCGAGGTATTCTTTACACTCTAGTGAATAACTTCAATCACTGCCAAGCTATTCTTCTTAGCATGAAAACAGCTGACTTCCCATGAATAGTCGCATAGTAGTAGAGCATGCAAATGCCTTCACGATACCTGCATCTATTCCACTCTCCGATGACATAATAGAACTTCATCTTTGGCCTTCACTTACCTCACAAAAGCCCATCTCCATAGCGACATTCCCGCAAAGCATCATTGGCTCCTGCATCAAATGGTCGTTCTGTGTATCTTTAAAATTTCATAACTTGTGCATTTGTGCCTGCCCTTTGGGACATTTAACACACAAAGTCAAGACCTGTGACTTCTCTATTTATGTCTTCGGGGGAGCGAGTGTTGCCTGTACGTGGAAGATAGTTGATCTACCCAGACTATCTCATGTTTGAATGGTTTGTCTCATATTTAGATGCCAAAAGGATTTATTTAGAATTATAGGGAGATATTTACTAACTCAGCTACTGACTGTTAGGGATGGAGAACACAAAATTTGATGGAAAAGTAGCACCTTTTACACATGAAATATGTATCCACGTCTTTGTGCCAAAGTTTTTGTCATGTGCTTCTATGCACAAATATTGTGGGGTTGTTAGCATTTGTTGTCAGCGCCCTTTTACTAATCTGATGGCTGATTTTTGTGCTGCACTCTATATTGACGTCAGCTATTTGGTGATGTCATGATAGAGTGCACCGTATGGTACAAGATTTTAAGCTTAAAATCACTGCTTTGAGATTGACTATGACAGCTTTGGGGGGTATTCATTTTCCAACCTGGAGATTCTGTGTCGTTATCGGACTCAGGATTATAACTCAGCAAAACTGCAAGCAGTTTGCATCATAATTAGAATATAGTATTTAATAATAATACAAAAGACCTGAAATTGTAAAAGTAGAAATTCTGGCGAGAAATAGATTAGGGTAATGATTAAAATGTACACTGCCCATCAGAACAAGATATCAAAATTTTATGAGTGGCAGTGCAATCCCATTCAAGTCATGTCCTGCAGACTCAAGAAAACATCTGTTTCTTAAAAGCCCCTGCAAAAATAATTTCCCTCTAAAATGTGAATTATGACACAAGAATGACGATTCCTTCCGCAACTGTGAACCTAAAATATCAATATCATTAAAATAATTCCAATCACACATTTTTTTCAAAATGGTTACGCCATACTGCCCATCTATCAAGAGATCCAAGTTCTTTTGATAAAAGCACAGAATCATGGTGACATTTTGCTCTTGAAGAGGAATCCAGCATTATTAAACAACAGCCTTTTGTTGAAACGTTTTATAATTTTACTTCGGTTGTATGTTGATTGCTCCATTGTGTTTTATGCTCTACAAATCTAATTCATTTTGTAAACATACAATACAACATCTAGTGATTAGATTGCTGTTTTATTATCTTCCTTTTCCTACATGCCACCAAGCTGTGTCTCCTGCATGGCGGGACAGGAGGTCTATGGCTCGGGCCCCAGATCTTTATCTATGAGAAAGTCCATTTCCAGCCGTTTTCTTCCGCTTATTCCTGTTAAGGGTTGCGGGGGGGGCGGGGGCTGGAGCCTATCCCCCGGGCGAAAGGCAGGGTTCCCCCTGGACAGGTCACCAGTCCATCACAGGACCAACACACAGAGACAGACAACCATTCACACTCACAGTCACACCTACGGTCAATTTAGAGTATCAATCAGCCTCGTCCCCTCTTGATGTCTTTGGACTGTGGCAGGAAGCTGGAGTACCAGAGAGAACCCACACAGGAACAGAGAGAACATGGAGACTCCACACAAAAAGACCCCGTGATGGAGCAGGGACTCAAACCAAGGAACCCTCTTGCTGTGAGGCGACAGTGCTGACCACTGCACCACCGTGCAGCCATCTGTGAGGAAGTGTGTCATCAAATTTTGTATAAATTATGATTTTGTTAATCTATTGCACGTCTATCTTTCCAGCCCAGGGTCCCCAAGTGTCTTTCCATGAGATTTCTAACTTTTTTCCAGTTAAAGAGATATTTTGTGTTGTTCTTCTCAACTGAACAGAGGTCTGAGGACGGAGGGTGTTGTCGCTGGTACGGATGAAAACCCCCTGCAGGGGAATTGATCTGTGATTTTGGCTCCATAAATCACATTTGACTTCCACATGTTTACCACTCTAAAGTAAAAGTAGTTTAGAGAGTAAAGTCACATCAGAGTTCCACTCATATATTAAAAAAAAAAAAAAAAAAGGGCCGGCAGCACTTCCACGTATGTGCGAATTATGTGGCTGACATCATTTTTAGACTCAATCATGGGAGCAGTGTCTTCATGGTTTTCCACTCATTTATTCAGGTTTTTTTTTTTCTTTTCAAAAATTGAGCTGGTCCAAAGAGTGTAACTTTAGGTTCGACCTGATTCTATACACGCCGTTATCTCCCTTAAAATGTCAAGTAGCTGAATACACTGATCAGGCCATGAAAGTACTTATAAATACTATGTCCTTGAGTCCAAGAGATTAGAATTTCCATTTCAGGCAAAAAGCCTCAGGAAAGCTAAACATCGCATGCTGAGTAGAGAAAACTGGAAAGGTTACTGAGCCTTATCTGCAATTATGCAAAAACACAGAGATTGTCCAAAGCCGTGATCAGTGGTACAAAGGGAATCTACAAAGCCTTGATGTTGCTTACGGCTCTCTCCTGTCAAAAGCAGATGTGTAGCATGTAGCTCATCCTAGAGGACAATATAAGGTACAACTATACACACTCCTTGTCATGCTTTTATTCTTTAAACACCACAAATACTGATTGCAAGTTAATTTGTTTCTAATTCACAAGTGTCCTATACTTGTACACAGGATGTGGAGGAGTATATTCAGATATCATCAATCTAATTTGCAAGGCTTTATGTTTTTTAATGATAAAAATGCACCTGTTGTCTCCAACATTGTCAAATAAATAAAGCCTAACTGTCTTTGACCATTTTCTTTTAGCAGCAACACTGACATGCAGCCGATGAGATCTTGACAACTTCTACACTCATTGTGTCAAATGTTTCATTTTCAGAGTGTGTGTTATTTTGTGTGGGTGTGTGTGTGTGGGGGGGGGGGGGGGGAGGGCTCTGAGGATAAGAAATAAAAATTTGGTATATAAGGGTCACACAGAAAGACCTGCTCTCTTATCTTCTCATCAACACCTGGGAATATAAATAGTTTAGTTTAAAAATAATGGCTTTCATCTTCAATTACAGCTCTGCATCGTCTACATGAGAGCAATAGTGCCCCCTGGTGTAAAATATATGTAATAGTCGTCATACAAGGTAAGCAGATGAAAGAATAAAAGCAAGGCCTGAAGCAGAGACATCCCCTCTGTGGCAGCTCCTGATGCACATTGTTCCGCAGCATTTTTATTCCACACTTATAGACTTCCCTCTGCAGTAAACCTGTACTGATTCTCTCAGAAGTGAAGGACATTGCCTCTCTTCCCTTCAGTCTGCCCAGCTCTTCTGCAGCTCTACCCTCCACTGTCAAAGCTCTGGGCACACTGCACGACCCTGGGCTCCGTCAGCCGACCGTAGGACAGTCCTGTCATAACCTGCAAAAAGTACAGCACGATGGCGCATTAGAGACTCGGGAGCACAAGGGCTATCAGAGACATGCAAAGTGAAGCAAAGGCAACCCTGAGCTAATGTTTGTCAATGTTGGCATCTGAAAAAAATAGTTTTACTGAAGGAGCATGGCCGTTTTTGGGTTTTTTTTTTAAATTCACTGATTATTCATGCTCAGAGCCCAATGAGAAGAGACCCTTCACTCCTCTGTGCTGCATTAGGAACCTGAGACTCACAGGTATTGTGCTAAGCTAACTGTCATTTAGCCGGTCTCAGTGGGTCTCAGCCTCCTAATGTAGCACAGAGGAGGGAAGGGTATCCATCTTCTCACCTGGTCTGAGAAGGGTATGCATATTTCCCAAAAGGTCAGTGTCCATTTAGAAAGGTGCAGTTTGTCATTTTGAAAACAAATGAGTGTTATGATACAACTCGCTATCTATGAGAGATGGAGTGAGGGAGTTTCTCTGGGTCTTGTTCACTTGAGTGAGGGTAAGATGGTGTGTGAGGTAGATGGGCAGACAGAGCTGTTGTGATGTGGAAGGAGGGGAGCATTGGGTGTTAAATCAACCACGGAGCCTACAGGTACCTAGGTGCGCCATATGTAGCCTGGACTGCACCTCCCTGAAAATGTAACAGCGCATCATGTCAGTGTTGACCCTACCAGCTGCGACTGATTCGCACCGTGACACATGTCCTCCTACACATTTCCACATCATCTAATCCTTTGGTCTGGGCTTAATTTCAGTGAAAATAACTCCTGTTCAGTATTTTAGAAGTTTAAACGCCAAAACTATACACTCAATTTCAAATGCCACTGTTTAAAGCTAGAAACAACACATCAACGTAGAAGCCCCACCACAAAGAGCTTTTTGGTGGTGTATTTGCAGCACATCATTCCAGAAGTGTTATGCTAGTGTAACATGTGGGTCATTAGACTGGAGCACAGACCCAACATACAACTATAAATCCAGCTTCAAAGACAGGGTGAGGGACTAGAAATGTTGCTCCTTCATGCCACAGACTCACTATCGCCTCATGAGGTACAAAGTAGTGGGAGAGAACTTGAATGACTAGCTCAGATTATCTGATACATGGACAACACGGATGGTGACCTCGCCAGATTCAGGGTGGTTCTGCTGCTTGAGGTAGCCATTCAATCGAGTCTCGAAAAAGTTCCCTGGCTAGAGGAGAACTTGAATGACTGGTTCTATCTTATTTTCAAATTTAAAAAGTGCACCTTTTAGCCACAGCTCTAAATCATTTCTCATAGAAACGTTACATAAAGCATAGCACAGAACCTTTACAGTATAAAAATCATAACAGCAGGTTGATATTCTCATTGACACATTCCATCACACGCCTCTGTTTTGGCAGCAGAGGTAGTAACAGGAGAACAGCTAACTGAAAGCATTGATTAGTTGAGTTTGAGTTGACACGCTAAGCCTTCCTTTCACCCGACTGAATCGTTATAAATTCACAAGCTTGGGCGGTATTATGCCAGGTTTGGTTGGCTCTGTGTATGCCACAGTAATGACAGGTCATTTCTATGCTACCAATGTGAAATCTCTGTATAAAAGTATCAAGACAGGTGGCTTAGCTGAGCAAAAACACTAGAAATGGGAAGCAGGTCTTCTGGCTTCATTTGAATGTTACAATTATCTCAACCAACTTCTGTAAACGACTAATTTCCATCTCCTATTTGTTATGGTTCTCCAAAAAAAAAAAAAAAGGATAAAAATAATCTTGTTATTGAAAAGAGTGACAAATAAATATATGCAAATATATAAATGAGAACAGCTGCAAAAGTCCTGAGATCTCACTTCTAACCCCCCCCCCCATAACAATTGTGTTTTTGTAGAAATAAGTAAAATACAGAATGAGAACAGCCTTCAACCTCACTCCACTTTCAACACACAGATTTTATAAACAAAAAAATTAAGAAATATTGGATCGTTTTTAATGAATGTTTTCCTCTATTTCGTGAATGTCTGCTAAGCTAACATTACTGGCTAGCTTACAGACTTGAAAAGCAGGTGTATCTCCCCAAATGTCATTCCTCCTGTTTAAATCTATGTTAAAATGAGAGTTGACACTTACTGAGATCATCGTGAGGAGAGCCAGCATCATCCCAAGCATTATGTATAAATTGTCAGTCAATCCTCCAGCCCACAAAGGACCCAAGATGGTGGCCAAACCCCCCACTGAGCGTCTGACACCTTGGCTGAATCCTTTTTTGTTGAAACACAAACAATGAAACCTTATTTCTTTGATCTGCAAACATTAGAGTAAGGCTTCAAAGTATAACATGTTGAAGCTAACTGTTTTCTTTGTGCCTCAAATTCCAAGCTGCCATCTGCTGGTTTAATAGGCTGCAGCACTCAAACGGTGCCAAGGTAAAATGTGCCAACCTTGTGTTTTCTCTGAAGTGACTTTGGAGAAGAGCGACACCTGAGACACGGCCACAAAGGGGAGCCCCAACAGCTGCAGAAACACTCCAATGATGAAGGCTGATAGCTCCCACCCATATCCACCTGCAGGAAGCAGAGAGATAACAGCAAGATGTTCCTGAAAATATGAACTGCAACACTAAACAGTTACATTCAGCGTTATCTCACATGTCACATACTTTAGACTCAAACCATTAGTTAATCTAACTGCTATTTTTTGCTTTTTACTGCTGATACACAGTGATAATGAAAGTATGTGACAGATCATACTTCAATTTTCCAGCTCATCTTCCCTTGATTTTTAAGTTCCTTCCACAAATGCTTTGGCACCATCAGACACAGCTCTATCTGAAAATGAGACCACTGCCAAGCTGGCAGCCTCAACATTTTTGTTCTCTGCTGCTTTGCATCATGCACATGTTTGTGTGAATGTGCGCCCACTCAAAATGTTAGATGTTCCCGTTGAAAACTGAAAACTTTATAATCTTGTAATCCAAATGCAATTTCACCAATCAAACCTGATTCCAACTGGTCACTTTCTGCAGGTATCTCTCTTTTTGGGTTGTGTTTCTTTGGCAGTTACTGTAACAAATAGCAAACAAATCCATGATATGCTTGCATTTTTTGTCTAATTAGATTACTGTAATCCCTTTATATGTACCCAGGCGATCCACAGCTCCAGCACCTGTCACTTGTAATCAGAGCGATAAACGTGACAAGCTGAAAAAGACACAGGCCAACACGAACATACAGGATCCAGTTTCCCTGCATGATCTCCTGCTGGCTTGCGAACGATATCATTTACAGAGCACATTCAATTCAGCCTGTGCGTAACCCAATATGGCTCCCTTTGGCTCTCCACACCAACCCCACATACAGGATTTGGCTCAAGTAATTTTTAACTCGTGTGTGTGTGTGTGTGTGTGTGTGCGTGTGTGTGTGTGTGTGTGTGTGTGTGTGTGTGCGTGTGTGTGTGTGTGCGCGTGCGTGTGTGTGTCCTGTGCAGGTTAGCACCTCTGAGGTTGCCCAGGAAGATGATGCACCAGATACAGGCGGCACAACAGATGACCAGGCCTACGGCCAGCACAGCGCGGTCCGCCACCTTCCTGCTCAGCCAGCGAACAAAGAAGAAACCCAGGATGACCTCCACCCCACACAGGCTGTACATCAGGCTGTTGCCCAGCTCGCCAAAGCTGAAGTAGCGCTGTGTCAGAGGAGTCACCATGGTCTGGGGGGGGGGGGGGGGGGTTAGAAAAATGTTTGCAATGTCACGTACACAGATCAGAGATAAAGTAAGAGATCTTAATATAGATGAAACACTTCCTTCTGTTTTAAAATAATTGTGTAATCCCGGTCAGAAAAGGAATCGAGGGGGCCTCTTTCCTTGACCAACTATGTGCACTTGTTACATCAGTTTCACTCTGACCATTACACGATACTTGATTATTTTCTACCCGAGTATGGCTTAGATTGATGAAGCCCAGGCTAAAATAGGACACTGTGTGCAACACTGAGAAACTCCGTCTGATGGATCCCAGCGGTAGCTACTCTCACCTCCAGCGCTGTCTGATTGAAGAGAGTGATGAACTGAGCCGTGAGGAGAACAACCACCTCTTCTTTCAGGAACTCTACAGAGAGATGAAAAAAAATCATAAAACCAGCTCAAGCACTGCCTTTAAATTGAAAGTTTAAACTGGCAATTTAGGTTGAGATGGAGATGTTTAACGAGAAAAGAAAACCTGGTGATTGAAAGAAGCAGATCCTGGCTGGTCGGTCACGATGATCTTCTAGTTCAATTAACTCTCTATTTCTTTTTCAAGAGATAATTCGTTTTCTTATGTCCATAACCTGATAATTTTAATCAAATCCAAATTTCAGTAATAGCTTTTCCTGGAGAAAAAAAAAAATCCTCCTTATGGGCTTGGAGAGGAGGAAACATGAGCTGGGCTTGCTGCTAAATTTGGATGAAGGTGCCAGATGGCTGCAAGAAAGGCTTGATATTACAGTGTGTGATCTACTACGCTTCACTTATTTCTGTTTAATGTAGAGCACTGGTGCTCACAAGATTTCATTTTAGTCAACAACTGCGTATGTATATGTACACTGTAGGTAAACACAAGTAGATGTGGAGTTAAACTCTCATTATATAAATTTACAGGAGACCAAAAATGGTATACAACAAGATGAGGGACTGCAGTCATTTTTATTTTATATTTATCAATCTAGGTGAGGCCAAGCTATCCTAACAGTTATCTTTGTTCGGTGATGACGTTCTTCGTACCATTCGCTAAAAGTGCCACAGTCTTTAACGTTCGGAGTGACACACTTCCCTATATGACCTATTTTATGGTTACATAGCACCATAACCATGTAGACTTTTGGAACGTAAATAAAATTTTCCTACATGGTTTCTCTATGGTGGGCGGCACGGTGGTGCAGTGGTCAGCACTGTGGCCTCACAGCAAGAAGGTTCCAGGTTCGAGCCCTGGTTTGAGCACGGGATCTTTCTGTGTGGAGTCTGCATGTTCTCCCTGTTCCTGTGTGGGTTCTTTCACGTAAGTTCTTTCCAGCTTCTTCCCACAGTCTAAAGACTTGGGGACTAGCAAGAGGGGACGAGGCTGATTGATACTCTAAACTGACTGTAGGCGTGGGCGGTGAGTGTGAATGGTTGTCTGTGTTTAAATGTTCGCCCTGCGATGGACTGGTGACCTGTCCATGGATGGGCTGGTGAACCCCGCCTCTCGCCCGCAGGCTGCTGGGATAGGCTCCATGGTAACAGAGATGTCAGGGAGAAGGCCAAAAATAGTATTCTTACAAAATCCAATATAAATCATCATAAATGTTTTATGTTTCATGTTTTAAACTGCATTCAACAAAGATCTGTTCCTGCTCTTCCTCTGATTGGAGCTCACTCAACATCCCTGAAGACCCTGTAGCATCCAGTATGGTTCCTTACTGGCTCAAATATGGATAAATGTTTGAAACAACCTCTCATCACACTCACAGGAGCAGCAGAAACTGTCGGTAGACGCAGTATAACAACTGAACACCAGAGAGTTAAAACTATTTGCCGCAGTTAGCATTGATGTCAGTGGTGCTAGCCTAGCCACTGGTGGTGCAATCCAGCTCAGCAGTGACAGCACAGATGACAAGTCCCTCATATTGGACTTGAAGTGACGTGCACCATGCCAGTTGTTTTCTGATGAATTATGTTGTGGTTTACACGATGTCATTTTTTATGACCTGTTTTATGATTTTCATACTTCCTTTTTGTAACAGCCTTAAAAATATGACAAAGTATTACATAGTTGACAGTTTATGGAGGTTGGGGTTGTACAGTGTCAGAGATTAGAGGACAGTTTAGGGGAAAATAGAGAATTTCCTCAAGCTCTTTACACAGTGCTCTCAGAACGTAATGTGACAGGATCGTTTGATAGGAAACCAAGAACATCCTATATAGTGTACACTCCCTTTATGCGTTCCTCTAACATTTCCAGAACATCCTGAATCTTCCCTAAAAGTCTGCTTAATATCATGCCCCTCACCTTCGAAGAACCCCAGTGACCATCAAGGAATGTTGTATTAATGTTACAAGACAGCGTACCTCACCGGTGCAGACATTCTGAGAACACACATTTTCTTGCTGTGTAATCTCCAATATTGCCTCAAAACACTGGATCCTACAGTTTAGTGATACAATACTGATCTAGAAAAAAAAAGAAAGAAAAAAAAAAAGCTGTTGAACCCACCACTTTTTTTTTTTTTAACCATTCACAGAGAAACCAAAGTTATATTAGGTTACTCAAACACACAAGTGTGTGCAAAGCTCGCCAGCTCTGTCCTGGCTGTGCAGTACAAACCTCGAGATGGTTTGCTCTCAAGAACCATCTGAGAAGTCATCCATAGCTACTCTTTGGAAATGGGAAGAAACTTGTTCAGCTGTTTACTGGGGTTTTTTTTCCATTTTTTCCCCCCCATTTGTATATTGTCAATTCACCCTGCTAAGCTGTCCTGGTCATTTCTCTGCCTCCTCTGCTCCTACCACATTCTTTCCTCAGTCACCTGTTACATCTCATCTCATGTGTTACACAGTTACATCTGCACTTCCTGGTTGCCCAAATTACAGCTTTCATACTTTGTGTTAAAATCACTGGTTCTTTGTTCTCAGACTTCACTAAACTCCTTCAGATCGGACTAGAGGACCTCATGAGTTGTAAATTCAACGAGGGGGGTCAACATTTTAAATTGAACACTGCATTCACAGAGATATGTTACAGTTAATAAGTATGTCTTTGGACACTTCCATGGACTTTTCTCAAAATTGCCCACTACCAAGCCTGTTTTTTCTGGAATGCAGTTCAATGACATGCTGATATTTTTTAGAAAGTACCGTTGCCCCCCTTCATTCTTTTACATTCTATCTCTTTTAAAAATCAACAATTTTCAGGTTAAAATTATTTTTTTTTAAAAATAGGCTATTATGCTACTAGGCGAATGCATTAAAAGCCGGACTGCTCTTGTTTGCAGGATGTATTATCCGGACAGGTCTCTAGAGGGAGCTTACACACCTCACCAACCTTGAGAAACAGTCGCTGAGCCTCAGAGCACGCCAGGTTACCTGTTACAGTCTGAAACAAACTTCTTGGTTGCCAGTGAGTGTTAACTTGTAATATTCTGTACTTGTAGCAACACAGCAAATAAGACTATTTCCTGAAATATCTTACTTTTCCTCTAAATATGCATCTACATATGGATGAAAGGATATTAAAATAGATTTGATGAGAGAACGCAGTTTTGGGATTCCTCCCTGAAAAACAAATATGAAGGATGTGCTGGAGCATTCAGTTTTGCTCCGGAGATTCTGGCCTTGTAGACTTTCTTCAAAACAAAAAGGGATCAATAAGACGAATGTTGACCACATTACCAATTCTCTCTCCATTTTATCCACAAGTCAACCACAGCAAACCAGTCAATAAAAAAAGGAAGTCTGCTATCCATCGCTCTCCTATATCTTCAAAGAGTGAGAGAATCGATAGTGAGGACTGACATGCAAACACACACGCACGCACACATACACACACAAACACACACATACACTAGGAGAGAGGTTGAAGAATAAAGCATCAACATGATTAATCAATAGCAGCATATACACTGGTTGCATCATGTAAACTTAGTATGACACTAATTCAACAAGACATCATGTAAACAGATATATACATTCACACTATCTGACATAAGGCAGGTCTCCTCAATACACTGGGAATCTGATCTAGCAAGCTACACACACAATTCCACAGAGACCATAAGAATGGAGATTGTGTGTAAGTCTGACTGTGTGTGTGTGTGTGTGTGTCTGTGTCTGTGTGTGTGTGAAGGAAAATCAATAAAACAGATACATGTGCATCGGCAGTGACACCTCTTCCTTCCTGAATCCCCACAAATAACGGCAAGCTGACAATCATTGCTGTGGGCAGGGCATCAAACTTCTTCGCTTACCGCTGCTGGCGCTGAACTTTTGGAAAAGGTTTGAGGATGAGGCACCGTAGAAGGGCTGCATTTCAGACGACGCAGAGTTCTCCGCATGGTCAGAGTTGAGAGTACTGTAGTTGTGCACTGGCTCATCGTCCAACCCCATCAGCGGCGCCTCCTCCTCTTCTTCCTGCTTCAGCTCCACCATTGGTGCTCCCTCCTCAGTTAAGGTGTTGGGCTGAACATCCCAGTAGATTGCCAAGACAACAAACTGAAGCAGTGCCCACAACAAGCACATGAATATCTAAGAAGCAACAAAAAAGACAGGAGTGTTATCGGATACAAGATGCACTGATTAGATTTTAATCTAACAGGATGGAGGAGGTGCATAAACATAAAGAACCTCACCACAGTGAAATTAGGAGATGTACAGTGTCAAATTATGTGACAAAATGGAGGAGTCAAGCAGCTTAATGGGTGTATCTCATACAAGCTACATCAGTGCTATAGGTGTTGTATTCAGGGAGACTTGTATAATGGGGTGGATCAATACAGGTCATTAAGAGTCGAATGCAGCTGCAGGTGTTTTGTGTTCCTCTTACTCAGAGGAAAACAAAGCAGAAAAAAGCATATGACCCCGGAGGGTTATTTCTGAAGATTGTTCCTGTATGCACGAGGCTTTCAGAGAACCTTAGATTATTGATTATCTGGTTGCCATTACCCCAGGAGACGTGTACTTGTTCACAACAAACGGCCCAAGTTTGAAATCACACAGCCGCAGGAACAGGTTGAATGCCGGCCCTAGAGAGAGAGAGAAGGATGCACTTAAAAGAGGAGGAAGAAAGAAGACAGGATGCAGAGACAGTTGCCTCCACCTCAGTGAACATCAAAGAAGGCATCACACAGTTCTTCCCGGTGTCTGATATTCTGCAGAAGACAGAGGAGGTGGAATGATGAAAGAAGTGAACACTGACCGACAAGGAGGCCGGCTTGCCGACAAGCCATGATGGCTGCAAAGATGCCAGCGCGCTCATCAGGCCGCGTGCACCGAGTCAGGAAACCGAAGATGGCAGATCCAGCTCCTGCACCGATACCTGAGAGGAAAACAGTATCCCTCTGTTACACCGTTGCAACCATGTGTGTGCATGTGTCTGTGCGTTTGTGTGTGCATGTGTGTCACCTGCTATGAGCCGACTGCACAACAAAAGCCACTTTGAATATCCCATAAAATACATGAAGTTACCTGGGGGGGAAAAATACAAATGAAAATCATGCTTGGCAAATTGCAAATACATTACAAATATTGGAAGTGCATGATTGACTTGTGTCTTTGAATCAGGACCGCCCCCTCCCTAAACGTAGAACACGCACTGTCCGTAGGGCCTCATCTTCCATGGGGGGCCACGCTATGCACAAGGGGATGCGCATTTGTGCACATGCGCATAGAGCATCAAATCAGCTTGAGGAGGGAGAGAAGAGACCTGAAATCTGACCGCGCATGCGTCGCTGCAATGATTGACAGCACTCGACATCTGACCAATCAGAGGGGTGCATCAGTAGGCACTTCTAGAGCTGCAGGTAGTAGATGAAGAGCAGTAGCCTGTCGACATGTCCAAAAGACATCATGAGTCAGGGGCGAGCAAGAGGAAGGAAAAGACAAAACAAGAGGAAGTCTGTGCTTCACTTGAAGGTGAGTATGTTCTTAAAATAAATCTTTGTGGCACAAACACCTAAGCTGCTCCTCATTGGATGGAAGGCCCTGTCTCCAGTCTGTCTAGATGGGAGAATTTGTTTTTCCAGCTTACCCTGATTAGCATTTATTGAATGTCTAGTTAACACCCTACGCATTCACCTCTGATGACAAAAGTGGTCAAATGACCAGTTAGGGGTCATATATTGATAGGAAATATAATTTAGCCAAGTTTATATCCTATCAATATTAGTTTTTGACTATTTTATGGAGGTAAATGTCACCATCTGTTGGTGAATATAATTTATAACAGTGAGCTTTTGAGGAGACAGAGAAATAGTGATGAAGTGTTTTGTTGACCGAGGGAACTGTATTCAGAGTTTGAAATATCAGTTTGTTTGATTAGTGTTAAATGAGTGTGCTTTCTTAGAACTGTAGCAGTACATAATAACAATATTGATACATAATAATACAACAACAACAACAATGATAATAATATTGTAAGATTAGATAGCAATAATAGTAGTTTTTATAGATATTAGTATAAGAATTAGTAGTATTAGTACCAGATCGGTACTAACAGTAATGGTGGTTTTAGTATAATATTATTATTACTATTATGATCATGGTTATTATGATTATTATTCTTATTATTATGACCCTGCAATGGACTGGCAACCCTTCCAGGGTGAAACCCGCCTCTTGCCTGAAGGCAGCTTGGATATGCTCCAGGGTTAGGGTTAGGCTCATATTTACATTAATTTCATTATGTAGTTTACCATTAAGACCAAAATATATATATTTATGTATCTGCTTGTATGATGGATTTCTTTTCTGGATTTCTTACCACAACAGGGTCAATGCTGAAAAATGTCACTAAGGGGAACTGAGAGGCAGCATCAGCAACTGACAGCAAGGAAGCACTCAGCACATCACCAGGGCCTTCAGGCAGCATCCCTGCAGATGCAGCAGCACCCTGGACATCACCAGTACCATCAAGCAGTATCTCTACTACTGCTACAGCAGCACCCTGGACATCACCAGTACCATCAAGCAGTATCTCTACTACTGCTACAGCAGCACCCTGGACATCACCAGTACCATCAAGCAGTATCTCTACTACTGCTACAGCAGCACCCTGGACATCACCAGTACCATCAAGCAGTATCTCTACTACTGCTACAGATACTACTGTCACTGCACAACCAGTTGATCCAGTTCTTTGGGCAGCGCACTTAACAGATACCAAACAGGTTGAATTTGTGCCGCGAGGGCCTTTTAAGGTTGTGTCAGATTTCACTTTCCCTAAGACAGGAGGAAGAAGTTTTCATCGTAGTCTGTACTACTGGTCACTTGCGAATAGAGACAAAGTAACAAGAAGTTGGCTTGTGTATTCAAAGCACAACAACTCTGTGCTTTGTTTTGCTTGCAAACTTTTCAGTGCTCCAAACATAATGCTGACTACAGATGGCCTTGGTGATTGGTCTAATATTAATGCTGCTCTCAAGAGTCAGGACAACAATCCAGAACACACAAAGGCAATGCTTAAACGCAGGGAACTTGAGCTTCGTCTGAGGAAGGGCCAGACAATTGACCATCAGTAACTATCTCTGAGATGCAGAGACGAATGGATGGTGAAATGTCCTCACACATCTCATTAGTATTACACTGTCGCTTGCCTCCAAAAAATCTGGCTCTCAGGGGCTCTTCACAGCTTTATGAGCCAAATAATGGCAACTTCTTGAAGGAAGTTGAGCTGCTAGCAAAGTTCGATCCTGTGATGGAAAATCACCTTGCCAGAATAAAAGATGAGAGCACCCGCGTTCACTAGCTTGGCCAGAGAATACAAAATGAACTAATACAGATAACTGGTGACAGAGTCCAGAAATTATCTGTGTCTGCTGTGTGGGAGAGCAGAATTTAGAGTATGACAGCTGTCAGACATCCAGACAAAGAAACCAGGGACACTCTCCTTGAGGTTAGGCAAACTGCGGATGACCCAGCTGCTAAGGTAGAGGCTCAGGCTCTGGCAGAAGAAGTGGCTTCCTACAGGTTTTTGATCTGCTCAGTTGTGTGGTTTGACATTCTGACCACCATGAACCAGGTGAACAGCAGCAAGTTCAATGCAACTTGACATTGGTATCAAACTCATTGAAAGTACAAAAACCTCTCTGTCCATGTACAGACAGTCTGGGTTTGCTGATGCTCAGACATCAGCCAAGGAACTCTGTGAGGCCCTTAACATAGAGCCAAAATGTAGAGAGAAGCGGCTGAGGGGTACTCATGCCTGTACTTTGCCTATGAGGCTGCAGATGAACCCATGTGCGACGCTCTGAAAAAGCTAGAAGTGACATTTTTCAATACTGTTGTAGAATCTTCTCTCACATCACTGCAAGACAGATTTGAGACATTTAGTCAGGTTAAGGAGAAGTTTGGTGTGCTGCTTGATTTCAGCCAGCTTAAAGGGATGCCCAACAACGCCTTGCAGAAAAACTGGGAGTGTCTGATATTGATGGCGCATGAACCTTCTAGATCTGCCGACACAAACAACTGCCCTGGAGATGTTGTATTTTCTCCATGAAAATCAGAATCAGAATCAAACTCCTCGGCTCCCCAATGGCACAAGAACACTTAAGTGGCTCGGCTAGCATTAGCATCAACTCAGAAACGGCACAGCAGTTGTCATACGACGACCCCATCCATGACTTTGCATCCAGAAAATGCAGACATATAAAATTTCAGTTAGGGCCCCAATTTGGTAAGGAGTGGCCCTGCTTTACAAGGTATGCTAATGACAGCTAGTGCTACTGTGTCAATACACATGTAAGTCTACACACCTTGGTCCAGACTTATGGAGAGAAAATAAACACTGTAGTCACAAAAGTGGAGTACATCTGGTGTTCTCAAACTTTTCTTCTCCGAGGCCCACCTATTTATAAATTCTCTTTTTTACTGGCCAGGCCCTCAAATAAAGATCAAATTACCAAATTATTACGATTATGTGCTTTATTCTTAGCTCATAATCTGATTGAAAATTATTCATGAAGTCAAACAACACAAGACAGGCAGGAGCTCTGGAATTTAAAAAAGATATAAAACATCCAGTGTGAACTTGGATTAATTTTTTCCATTATTCACCAGAGGAGTCGTAGCTTGCCAAACTGAGCGTCTAAACTTGACGTTTTCATGATTTCAAAGAGTTTTCTAACTTTCATTTGATTTGATCACATACCTACTTTTAATCATTTTTTTATGCGACTTTAAAAAATATTTTTTTCAAAATAAAGCATTGCAGCCCATTTGAGGATGCTCACAGCCCCCTCACTTATTCATAATGAAAAATATGATTAACAAATGTGGGATTTGCATGTAATTTTGGGAACTCACAACACACTTAAACAATTTGAACACATTTAACAAAAGTTTGACATCAAAACCTGAATAAATATTTCAATTTCACACATCTGATCAGGTTTCAAAAAAACATCGATGCTCATAAATGCTATCTGCAATTATTTGTGACCTTCCATTCTATTTACTTACAGAATGTTAAGTGTGTGTGCACAGATTACCGAACCAGATCAGGGTACATTTCAGCATGAAGTATTACCGTAAGACTCCATTAACAACTGCAACCTATACATATCCATAAATGCAAGCTGTATTAAAGTTCTGATGTTAAACAGGGAAATCTACTTTCTTGTGAAATTCCTGTGTACTTTCAAAGAGCGAAAAACGTTTTTAGAAATAAGTAAAATAGCTTTTCACTCCTCTATTAGTACACTCACTTCCCCCTATGGGCTATATAAGTTTATATTCCAATGTATTTGGGTGATTTCTATCAAATAAATAAATCGTGACAGGTCCTGGACAACATCCCTGTGGTTCTTCCCCTGAAGTGAGTAAATCAGACACAATAAACAAAAGATCCTGCAAACTCAAATTATCATTAGTTCCAAAAACTTAGACACAAAGCTCCCTTTAACACAACTGATAAATGTTTGCTTCCTCCTGGGCTATGAGAGTTATGTTATCTAAATTTAGATAAACTGTGTTTCTGCTGTTGGCTAATATAAAATCATCTTCATCACTGGTAAACGTTCTCACCTTGAAATCACACAAGAATTCATGGACAACCCAGATGTCCCAGTTTGGTTCCTTGAGGATCGGTTTGATGCTGGGGAGTGTAAGGAGTCTCTGATTTACACAAAAATATGACCTGTTCTGTGTCTGGCAGGTAATTTGTGCACACATGTTTAATAATCTGTATGCAAGTAGAAAAGAAGGTCACAAATATTTACACTCTGCACCTTCTCTGTTAGCTGTCTGACAAATATTGCACATATATGAATCAATGCTTTTTTGTTCCTCTAAAACAAGTTGTTCAATGTGTGTGTGTGTGTGTGTGTGTGTGTGTGTGTGTGTGTGTGCGCGTTTGTGCAAGAGAAAGCGAGAAAGAGAGGGAGTGTGTTAAAGAGGTTTTTAGCTTGTTTGATTTCAGTCATCAAATCCTGTGAAACTGACAGCACTTACTAATTTTATACCTGCTTGTAATTGGTATTCCTCCCTCAGTAACACAGATGTCGCGAAGTGTCATGGAGGAGCTGTCATGAGGCGGAACCGTAGTATTATGATTCTATCATGGTTAAAATACCGTGCGAATGATGTATTGTCAGTAACTCTGTGATACAAGAATCCAACCATTAAAATAACGTCATGTATGAAGGGGGAACTGTCAAAGCAGACAATAAACCAAAGCTCTCTGTATTTGTTCATGTTCAACAGTCTAAGCCTGGTCATCGCATCACATGTAAATCCTACCAGTAGTGGACAATACTGCATTTTGTGTAAATGTGCTGATAGTCTAATAATTTACTTGGCTGATAACTGATACCTACTAATTTGGATAATGTTGAATGTTGGTGAAAATTGTGAATTTGAAAAAGTCATATTTGAAAAACCTCATAAAACATATATTTATCGTTGCTTCCTCATCATTGATGACTAGAAAGGAAGACTTGAACGAAACAGGAGGCAGCATGGCTCAGAGGTACGGTGACCGTCTAGCAACCTGCTGACTGTGTCAAAGTATCCTTGAACAAATAACTGAGCCCCTAATCGCTCCTGATGGCCCTGCGATGGACTGGCGACCTGTCCGGGGTGAACCCCACCTCTCGCCCAATGTCAGCTGGAAAAGCAGATCCCCACCCTCACCCCCAATGGATAACAGAGAATGGGTGGATGGGTGGACTGAAACAAAACTCATCAGAGAAATAAGCCTATATTTATAAATGACCAATATTTACCAATACTGATGACATGCCGATACGCCCATGTGTCTGTGGTATTTCTACATTGAACATTGAATATTTCTACATTTTGAACTCACTGTTCTCTGATCAGTTCTCAGTATCAGCTGATATGCAAGTATCAGAACTGTACTGGAACATGTCTACAGGCAGGGCCACCCTCCTGCACGTTGCCGATGCAGTAAACGAAGAATGAATTTAGATTACTGCCAGGTGAAAGAAATAGCTAGACTCTCGACTTCGTTTCATTTTCAGAGACAATGTCATCCTGGACATGGACGAATGAGTCCAAATAGGCCTCTTGTAACCACGAGGAGCGAGAATCTGCTGGACGTCCAGCCTGCGGGTTTTTCTCATGTCATTCTGTGGTTTGGCAACTCACCAGCTATCTCAAACAGATTGGAGAGAAGGATGATGGACTTTGTAGTTTTGCTCCGATCCGACCACAACCCAAACAGCGGGCCTGAGAGGAGCCCGCTGAGGCTGAAGGCAGACAGACCCAAGCCCAGGAAATAAGGAGGGGCCTCCAAAATCTGGAGGTACCGCCATATTGTAGGCAGAATGACAGCTGAGCTCGAGGAATAGGAGAGAAAAAGAAAACAGCTAACTTTACGGTGTTGATGCTCATCTCGTTCATCATAAAGCTGTCGTTGGACATGAACTCACCGTACTCGATGCCGTTCAACATGAAGATCAGTCCAATGGTGATAAAAGTGAGATTCTTCTTTTTGTGATAATCCATTGTGCTCAGCCTTTCATAAAGTGACCTCTGTGCGTGCACGAGGCTCAGAAACGGTCTTTGGTGGCATGATCAGATAATAAGAGGCAGCTCACGTCCAATTACACGAACTCTCCCAGACAATCAGGAATCCTTTGTATAAGATCATGTAGATGAGAGAAAATCGAGATCATGTGAAGTCTTTCCTGTAGAGGGAGGAATGAAAAAGAGCTGGAGTTTGCGTCCAAGAGGCATTCCACTTCAAGATGAGCCTGGTGCACGGTAGTGGCTCAGGTTACCAGTAGAGCTTAGGCGCACCCGTCCGCACACAGGTGTCATCCACTTCTCAAGACAAAGCAGATAGACGCCAGACCGGCCTGTCCTCTTGTAATCATTTAGGGCCAACGTTGAAAATAGCAACAAAAATAAATGTTAAATGGATGCATTTTTATTATGATTATTTAAGTATAGCCAATCTACTCCGAGCTGAACTGGCCAGTTCCAGGTAATCAAACGCCTAACAGAAAAATATGGAAATGCATTATTATTGTTGCTGTTGTTGTTGTTGTTGTTGTTGTTGTTGTAATAAGTCTCTACTACGCTGAGGGGAAAAAGCCTTCAATGAATGACACACAACGCTGCCAAATGTGAGAGTGTAAGAGTGTAACAGTGTAAAACAACACTCGGAAGGTCTGGTTAGTCCATACACAAGAAGCTTTTACTTAAATTAGCTTACTAACCAGACAGAGCTGAGGCCTGTAAACAACTGGGTCAAGAAACTAAACAGCAGGGAAAAAAACGCACTGACAGAGGAGCATGAATACACCAGAGGTAAGTGAGGTGCAGGGCAGGTGACAGAGGAGGGGCAACCAACTCTCAGCTATACTTATTTATTCTGACAGGGGCTATTAGAACTGTTACAAGTTAAAAAAAATAATAATAAATTCAAGTAATTTACTAGGACTACTAAATTTGGTGCACTTTAATCCTACAATGGATGACCTATTGTGGTGGCATTCCACTTTTCTATATTAACTCATGGATTACAAAGTAGAGCGATTATTCATTTCCCAGCTTTAAAGCAAAAAAATGAGAGTAATGTTCACTGTGGAATTCATCACTGTCTTCTCATTTTCCTGATTCTTCGATGTAAATAATAAGCCTGAAACCTAAAATGTTCTAGCATAAAATATGAGCTCTTAGATATGAGATATTTTTAGATCTCAATTTAGCCTCACAGACTATCCCTGTTAAATTTGCAGTTGGAATCGCAAATATTTATCACTGGATTAAATAAACTCTGTAGCAAACAATGGTTTATGAGGCTTTAAGGTTTTGTTCAGCAAAATAATCATCACAACTGAACTCCACTTTAATGAGGGAAACGTTCTGTCCTTTTTCCTCCTCAAAATCAAGACAACTTCACTTCATTTTCAGACAAAGTAAAATGTCTTTTGCAAATATCCTATCTCTGACACCAAAATCAGTTTTCCAAAAATAATTAAATCATATATCAAGACGTTTCAAATACTCCCAAAGTGTTCCAGTTCTGTTTCATTCCACTGTATGTTCAACATATTTCAATATGTTATCTAAAATCCATCCATCCATCCATCCATCCATTGTCTTCCGCTTATTCCTGTTAAGGGGGTGGAGCCTATCCCAGCAGCTACGGGCGAGAGGCGGGGTTCACCCTGGACAGGTCACCAGTCCATCTCAGGACCAACACATAGAGACAGACAACCATTCACACTCACAGTCACACCTCCAGTCAATTTAGAGTATCAATCAGCCTCGTCCCCTCTTGATGTCTTTGGACTGTGGGAGGAAGCTGGAGTACCAGAGAGAACCCAGGCACAGGGAGAACATGGAGACTCCACAGTCCCGAGCCTTCTTGCTGTGAGGCCACAGTGCTAATCACTGCACCACCGTGCCACCTATCTAAAATAATCACACAAATGAATATATATGAGACAGTAGTTGTCTGTCAGTCTGAACAGATGATGGATGTCTGTCGTTTTTGTGTAACAAGGATGAGACACGTCTGTATCCATTGGGGACGTTGCTGACGTTCCAGACAACTAGCCAATACAGCTAATGATACACGATGCTGAGTGCCCCCTAGTGGCAACAGGACCCTTACCGGGTGGTCTTAACCGTCCGCCTGACGGTCTCCCCTTCTTCACCTCTCCAGGAGCTCTTTCAGCGTCTCGTCTTTCTGTGGCACTCTTCATCAGCTCATCTCCCTGCTATTCACCTCATAAAGGATGTAATCAGCCAGAAATACCTCTCTCTTCTGATGTGATGATAAAATCATAAACACGTTATTTATCTGTTTATTTTTACCCAGGCTAAATCAGTCACTCGAACACATCACCCAGAATCAGATTATACAGAGGCGAAAATGCAATATAAAAACTAATAGAGGCTAAATAGTCATCACACTCATTCATCCATACGGGCTGACAGTCACACACCACAGCAACACTATTCGATACCGGTGATTCCCTGCAACAACAAATGTATATCAATCAGCATTCTGTTGCCTCTCTTATTATGCGGTGTTATCAGCGGAGCTCTTCTCAGCCTTCCCCTGATTCGCTTGTTCTATTTATGATGACTTACATTCCTATTAGTCATACATGAAGATGAAGCACTTGCCTTTTGATGAATAAACGTGTACAGAGCTCAACTGGTTACCTGTCTGAGCTTATAAATGAGCACCTTTCCTCCACCTTGCTGCACCATGCAGCCTTGATCTTTTCCATTTGAAAAAGAATTCTCGTAATTTCTTCTTTTTCTCTCTTTCTCTCTCTCTCTCTCTCTCTCTACCTATGTAAATAATAATTATTAGTTTCAGGTGATTATGCACTAATTGAATAGTGTATCCTGCCTAATCCCTCTGACTACCATATATTGCTCATTTAATAGAAAAAGCCCTCTCATCTGGAGAGTGTGCAGGAAAAGCTGAAGTCAGGGATGAATAAATTGATTATACTGTCTCTTTTATTGAAGCACTGGCTCCATTTTTAATCTGCTGTGGGGTTTTTAGCCCTGGGCATATAACAGCAAACACAACTGTCACTGAGTTTATACATCCATATGTTCATCCACAATCCTTAAAGAAAACAAGATATTTTGATTTTTTTGAATAACACATGGAAATTCATCATCATCTCATATCTGTGTAAATCTAGAAGTCTGTATACAGTAAATAATCAAGAGGTGATTGATGCTACTCTGCTTTTCCATGACGAACATGTGGCTGCACCTCACAGGCCCACTGAGAGGCCATTAGCATCCTACCTGGCTTACCTGTGGTGGTTTCTATAGAAACAGACATAAGGTTGTTTTTGTGCTCACCTTTGAGCCTTGGTAAACACCAGGGTGCTCCCCTGTGAATAAACTGCCATCCAGTCAGTCAGTCAGTCAGTCAGTCTCTGCGCTGCACCGGAGCTTCCTGGAGATGTTCAGCTTGTGACAGAGAGACATTTGACTTTCAGATAGACAGGAGAGGAGCTTGTTAGCTGGATACCGGTTTTGGGTGGTGGCTGAGATTGGTGTGGGTATGTTTCTGAACACAGCGTCTCCCCGTAGGTCATTCAGCATCCCTATTAACATCAACCTGCAGGGTGCTCGCAGGCGGCAGACACGGTAAGAGAATGATCAGCTGGACCAGGTATCAAGATTATGGGCCTAGTAGTAAAAGTTCATTATGAGGCAACTTAATAACTTCGCATTAAGCATTCTGTCTGAGCTTGGGCAAAAATGGTATGTTAGATGTGGGGAAAAAAAATCATAATATCATAATATGTCACTTAAAAAGCATATTTTGCCACGTAAGTATTCACAAATAAGTGTCTTAGATAGATGTTTTTTCCTCCTGCATCGTTCTTTGTGACTCCAGAAGAGCCAGCCTTGTATATGAAGCCCGAAGTTACCATTCTAAAAATCTCCATTTCTAAACCGTGAAGCATATCGTCGGGTGTAATTCATGTCACCTTTGTCCAGCTGTATGCTCAGAAATCCACAAACGCTTTGATTTGTGCTACATATTAGCTGTAATACTTCTGGTAATGAGCGTGGACAAGCGCTACCAGCTGGTGCATTTATTTGAACAGGCTTGCTGGTGTTCATTCACCGTAATAAAAAGGTAGTCGTTGCTTTTATGCTTAAATCAAATTCATTTCAATGTACATTACAAAAGCAGTTATCCTTAAAACAGTCTACTGTGGTGCAGAGACAGTAATCCTGATGATGTCATCAGGTCGTCTCTCATGAAGCTTGAAACCTTTAAGATTTATCAGGGAGCCTGTGAACTGAACTGGGCTTACGGTGTCTGAAAGAGGTGGGAGTGCATCAGACTAAGAGGGTATGATGAAGCACGCCATCACAGTGCATTGTGGGACACCTAGGGTCCAGGAATCCTGGTATCTTGGACATTAAAATCCATTTCAATATTGTGACTTGTTAAAATGTCAACCTTGGACTTGGGCTGGAATTTGTTTTGACAAGCTAAATAGGAAGGGAACCTGAAGATGATGACAATATCACGACATACTGAGCTGCTCCCTTTGGAGGCCATGGTTTGGTGAACACATCTTTTTTTTTACTGTCCTTCGATAAAAATCTGCTCTTATTGAATTAAACTCTGAAGATGAAACATACAGTCTTTTGAAGAATAGAAAAGTAATGAAATGAGCTAAATCAATTTACAAAAAATGTTAAATTGTGTGTGTGTGCGTGTGTGATGCAGGGAGCTCCTCCATGTGGCGCAGGAGCAGGAGTGGAGCAGAGGTACGGATGGGCGCGGGGGACAGCGAGCTCACACCCAGGTGCCAGTTTCGAGTGTTGGGGAGGACAGAGCCATCCTCCTGGGCTTCAGCATGATGGCCTTCTCTGTGCTCATGTTCTTTGTAGTGGGCATCACTATGGTCAAACCTTACGTCAACAGGTAGCGTGTCATCTAGCTGCCTATACATATGGCACAGTTATATAATTGCTTATTGGGAATAATGGAGTTACCATGATAGGTTTGGTCATGCTGATTTCCATCACTAAAAAATCACAGAGCTAACAGTCATGTTATACTGTATTTAACAGACATGTCAAGTCTTTGCTGTCTTTTTAAATCAATTTACTGATTAAAGCAAAAAAAAAAAAAAAAAAAATTTTATGGCTCACACTTAAAGGGGTAATTCCTGGTGTCATAATGTCACAGTCTAGTCACCCTCATACCAATGGAAGATCAGGTGAAGTTTAACAGGAAACAGGTGTTGCAACCTCCTAAATACTTCAAGTGAATGAGGACCGATCTTCCAGTGCAAAAAAACAAATGCACAACAAAACAATAGAATGTTTCCACACTACTCAAATTAATCAAAGTGTAAAGCCTCAATATTCAAAGTTTTTTGTTGAAAAATGTTGCCTTTGCCTGTTGTTTCTAGTTACTTTGAAAAAATGGAATGTAAAGTGAGACCAAAAAAAAACAACAACCTGGAAACGCTGCTTCAATATCAAGGTCAAGTCTTCAAACCAGGTCAACCTATTAAGCCCATTTCTGCCCCCCAAAAAGTTTCAAGAATGTTCAGTGATAAACAGAATGCAGTTTGTGTATCAGCCAGCGAGAGCAGTGATGTACATATGTAGCCACAGAATCATGATTGGAGTTTGTCTTGTTCTTGCTGTGTCTGGAGCTTTATTTTGTTTTTCACAGCAGGGATGGGTGTGGTTGCCATTTAATCAAGTATTCCAGTGAACAAAAAGCGGA
>NC_141324.1:12880625-12983125 GCF_037954235.1 Aulostomus chinensis
TCACAGCAGTGACTGATGAAGGGTCAATATTATTTTTAGTGCAATTCAGTCTTTGTGGACTACTGATGACATAGGTGTGTAATGAAGACATGGCTTATACCAGATATGCATTTGAGTTTGTGGCTTGAGGTATTTGGACAGTTTTGATGTTGTTTGCCATTGGTAGCCACAGAGTGCCATTAGCTTCAAGCTAAATATACATGGCTGGCTCTTTCCGCATTCTGGAGTCACAAAGAAGTACTGCAATAAAAAAAAATGTCTCATGAGCTTAAGAAACCTATTTGTGGGTACACTTTTTTGGTGAAGTATCACTTAAACACCAATGGTTGTAAATGAACTGAAAAGCCTCCAAATAGAAGAAGGAATATGATGAAGGCCAAATCTGTTGAGGTCCATTATTCTTGTTCCTATGAAGAAATCAGATGAAATATAACTCCACCCTGCCTTCTAAAATTCATATAGTGCTGGGAGAAGAAATTCAGACACCTGAAAAAACAGAAGCATTTAGGCATCATGTCCCTGATATAGGCTCTTCTTAGCACCCCTCGTTTATGCTGCGCTGGCAGGTTAATGGTTCAGAGTAACATGCTGGCAGAGTATTGACCAGGCCTTAGTGTCTATGCTGCTACTCTTTTTGGTTCTTAGTGTGCAGTTCACTCTTCTCACAGTCGTTAACCCAACTCTTCTAGTTGGCATTTCAGTTCATGGCATGCTGGCGGATTGTGTGGAAGATCCAGTCCATCTTGGTAGTCCAGCCGCCATGGTGAGCATCGTTCATCTGCTTCATGAAGTAGTCCAGGGCCTCCTGCTCTGACTTGTCAAGGGCCAAGGTCTTGCGAATGTAAGCGATGTCGTCAAACGACTGCAGCTCAGGCATTCCTGAGCCCAGCATCATGGAGAAGAGGTTGATGAAGAGGTTGGCATGCTGCCGGATCGCCAGGTAGGCCTTGTAACACATCTCCTGGAACCTGAGAGGCAGAGAGACAGACAATTACACAGGGGGTACAAGGAGGGAGGAGTGCATGGTCACAATAGGACAAGTACTGTAGGTAGAAGCTTGTACCAATTATGCCACCAAAAAAGATCAACTCCTGATTTTTTTAGGCACTGGTGCGCATTGTGAGAACTGCTGTTACCTTTCAAATTCTCTTGTCTTGGTGCACTCTTGAGTTCCTTTGCTAATAACAATCAAAAAGTCTTGTGTGAGCACAAACGGCACACGTTCTCTCTTGTATCCAAACTTCTTCTTTTTGTGGTCAAGAAAATGGCCAAAATCTATGTGGAAAAGCTGAGAAAGTGGGACAGAAATGTGAATAAGATTTAAAAACAACAACAGATAACATAGAAAGGGTGTTACACTGTGACATTTACCTGTCCATCATCTTTGACCATGATGTTGCTGTTGTGTCGATCTCCTATGCCCAGGATAAATGTGGCTACACAGTAGCCTGCACATGAACGTGTAAACAGATCTATGGCCTGGTCATACCTACAAAAAAGATTTAGTATTAAAAAGGCACTATGTCTTCACATGATCTCTAAGAGCAACACTACTCTGTTTTTTTCCACTCACATCTCTCCCTTATTTTTGTCTTTGAGCCACTGATGTAGTGTGTGGCTGTTAAACTGCAGCGCCCCCTTCAGGCCTCCTTTACACTGGATCTGCATGATGGTGTGAGAATTCCTCACCACCTCAATCAAACCCACACAATCACCGATTGACAGACAACCATAAGGGAGCATTCTGGGAAAAAGAAGACAACCAAGATGAGAGGCAACTCTGTGGTTCTCTATCAAACAGCAGTGCTCAACCACGGTGGTGATGGACTTTATATTTAATGACCCGAGGTGGCTGGCAGGGGTAGTCACTAATCTGTGTTGAGGCACCGAGTAGAGAACATGAAAGGTGTGCAGTGCCTGTTAATATGTACCTGCATCCCGGATGTCACGGCAAACTGAGGAGCCTACCTGAGATCAAGGCCTTGGTTCTGCCAGATGTTCTCCATTATCCTAATGATCTGCAGTGTCAGCATGTCCTGCCTCAGATCTGCAGAGGCAGAGAGAGATGAGGAGGTGGGTGGCAGTGAGGTGAATATAGGAGGCTAGCAGCTCTTTGATCAACTCCATGATGCATTATGGAGCAGAGCTATCAAAGTCAGTTTGGTCCCAGACAGCTGCAGAAAGTCAGCTGCAGTACGGAGGCAGAGAGCGATTTGTTTCTTCTATTTTCCAGGTAAAAAGCCCAAACGATAATGGCTCTAACAAGTTAAGATAAACACGAGAACTCACCATCTCCATTTTTGAAGATGATTTCATTATTCTGAAACAGGAGCTCTGACATCATATCTGGGTTTTCCCAGTTAAGCCACAGAGGTCGCTTGGCTGATGACATCATCCTGCATTCCTCCAGACTGAAACAGAGACAAGGATATGTAAAAGGCAGAAGACAAATTATAGAATGGAAGTGGCAGTGAGTCATTAGTAAACATGGCTCTGCACAGATGTTCTGACTCGAAACAACAAATGTATTATTTCAGCCTGAATTAAGTGATGTGTGTGGAGTTTTCAGTGAGAACAAGAAGTTCATTTAATCCTCAGGTGTACTTGCTCCACACACATCATAGTCCACAGTCCCACTAAATAGCACACTGATGTACCGGAGGTTTCCCAGCTGATGTGCTGGATTCAGCGGTGAGGTGAAGCTCTGCAGTGCGTCCATGTAGTCCGGCCTTCTCATCTGCTCCACCAGAAACTTCATTTGAACCTTACAGGAGATAAACAAAGGGATAGAAGTCCCTCGCCTTTACTTTGCCTATGATAACAGTACCATAAAGTAAAAAAAGTTGAAAGGTATCAGTCATTCACACGCTATTCTACAATTCTACAATTTCCTTTAGCAGACGCTTTTGTCCAAAGCGACGTACAACACAAGCAAGAACTCAGACTTATGGAAAAACCCACAGTAGCGCAAAAGTGCTTCAGTTGTGATTTAGTCACAGGTACTGCCATCTAGTGGCAGAAGAAGTGTCACCCCCCCCTCCCTTTTTTTTTTTTTTTTTTTGACAGACATACAACATGACACAACACAGTTAGTGCTACATAGTCACTAAGTGCTGGGTCTTGGACCCTCTGACTTATTCCACCCCACAGGACAAAGAGGAGAAGAGTCAGGTTCAGTGCCTCAGTGCTCTCTGAACAATTGAGTCCTCAATTGTCTCTTAAAAGTAGAAAGGGACTCAGCAGAACGCACAGAGTTTGGTAGTTTGTTCCACCATTGGGGAACAACAGAAGAGAAGAGTCTGGCTAGGGATTTGGAGCAGCGCTGGGCTGGAAGCACCAGGCGTCTTTGGCATGCAGAGCGTAGTGGGCGAGAAGGAGAGTAGACCTGGATCAGGGATTCCAGGTAGGCTGGAGCCGTTCTTGTGATTGTTTTGTAAGCCAAGAGAAGTGCCTTGAATTTGATCCTGGCTGCCACTGGAAGCCAGTGAAGAGAAACCAGCAGCAGGGTGACATGTGCCCTTTTGGGCTGGTTGAAGACCAGACGTGCTGCTGCATTCTGGATCATCTGCAGAGGCTTGAATGAGCATGCAGGGAGGCCTGCCAGAAGAGAGTTGCAGTAGTCAATGCGTGAGATGACAAGAGCCTGAACCAGAATCTGTGTGGTCTGTTGGGTCAGGAAGGGTCTGATCTTCCTGATGATGTAGAGGGCATAACGGCAAGACCGAGAAACTGAGGCCACACGAACCTTAAAGGTCAGCTGGTCATCAATCATGACACCCAGGTTTCTGGCTGAGTTTGTGGGCGCAAGTAGGCTCGAGTCAAGTTGGACACTGACCTGAGGCTGAACAGATGGACAAGCTGGAAAGACCATAAGTTCAGTCTTAGACAGATTCAGTTGAAGGTGGCGTTCCTTCATCCATGTGGAGATAGCAGCCAGACACGCTGATATACGATCTGAGACCGTTCTGTCTTCAGGTGGAAAAGAGAGGAAGAGCTGAGTGTCGTCAGCATAACAGTGGTAGGAGAAGCCATGGGGGGATCACTGCACCAAGTGAGGTGGTGTACAGAGAGAAGAGAAGGGGACCAAGCACTGACCCCTGAGGAACCCCAGTCGATAGGCCATGTGACCTAGACACCTTTCCGCGCCATGACACTCTGAAGGATCTGCCTGTGAGGTAGGACTTGAACCACAACAAGGCAGAACCAGATATGCCGAGCTCAGAGGTGTGGAGAGGAGAATCTGATGGTTCACCTTGTCGAAGGCAGCAGACAGGTGCAGCAGAAGTCGGACAGAGCACTGACCAGCAGCTCGAGCTAGTCTCAGTGACTGACAGGAGTGCAGTCTCAGTGGAGTATGGCTAAGAATTGTCCATATTAAGCTTCAGAAATTTCTGGAGCATCTAGGTATATTCACAAATGCCATTTTTCCTTGTTTAACTGACATACGTTTATAAATCACAGGTGAAAAGCAGCTGTCCAAACAGCAACCCTCTGCAACATAATGACACCTCTGTGGCCATTTGGTCCAGATGCTGACAAGATTAAACTCAGTGATTCGGCAGATCAGCGTTAACATCTGCCAGCAGTCAGATTACCTTCTGGGCCTCATCCTTTTTCTCCTGTTTGAGCAAGTCGGTGAGATTGATGAGCTTCTCCATGGCCTCCACCTGTCTGCTCAGGTGCTTCAGGTACATTCCACAGGCCCGGCAGTATGACTCCAGCAGGAGGCCAAACCTCTGGCTCACTGTCTTGTTGTGCATCTCTGACCTGAAACCGCACACACACACGCGCACACACACACACGCACTAAAGTGGTGTCCCAATGGAAAACAAACCCTATTATTAATTTATATCTATCTATATAAAGCAGTTTTTCTCCAGATATTGCTGCAATGTAACAGGAAACCTGAGACTGAATGGTTCAGGAAAAGTTATTGCTACAAATAAAACTGTTCATTCCCAAGAATTAACATTATAATACAATTCATTCTTCAATAATTCATGATGAACTCACTTTAAATGCCAGAAGAAGAAATGTCCTATCCTTTGATTGGTTAATGCTTTCTTCAGTAGAAAACGTGCAAGTGGGTTATCAAGGTACTGCTCATACTTAAGAACCTAGGAACAGAGAATGTGGCATTATTATTGTTAAAAAACATAACTGCAGCAGGTTATCAAGCCGTGACATCGACCTTGTTATCTTGTGATGTAGTGGTTTTCACGGGTTTCCTCAGACCAAAAATTTGACCCCATGATTACAAGGTGCAATAAGAACTGGATTGGGTCTGGTTCTAATACTGCTGCTACTGGGTCTGTTGTTTACACAACAACCTCACAAAGCTACAACACACCTGAACCAGTTGAATGAGGTACTGTGAGAGTTTGTCATCAGTTAGGTATTTGTCAAGGCACTTCACAGCGAATTCTCGGATCATAGGATCGGGGAAATTGCAATCCAGCAACTCCATGGCTTGTTCTGGCTTGATAGCAGGCCAGTCTTTCAGAAGGCAATACATCTGGGTGGAGGAAAAATATTAAGTCATTAAAATGTCATAATTTTGTTCTCATAGCCATTTTAAACCTACAACCTACTTTCAAAAGCCAAAAAGGATATTCAATTAAAGGACCAATTCTTTAGAACTTATTACCTATCAGCACCAAGGAGACTCAGGATTTTAAAGGAACAAGGCAACTTTTTGGAAAAATCCTGTTGTCCTTCATTCTTACAGTCAGATGAATAGTTTGAAATCCTTCTCTCCTCTTTGCCTGCATTAAGAAGCCCAGAAACCCACCGATCAGCTGATTGCAAGTTAGCTTGGCTGCTATGAATGTGGTCATTGCAGCATGGTAGTATACCGTGTCAAAGGTCATCAATTGCCTTTGCCTGAATACAGCTAGGGTTGTGCTTCAAGTTCTCTGTGAAAAGAAGTGAATTTTTTTTTAGTGGTTGATTTTTCTATTAGATACATAACTGGAACTACTTAAAACTGCCTCAGCTTACAAAGCCTGTATTTCTTCCTCCGTGTATGTTCCGGTTCAAATTGATCAGCACTAGGGTATAGGTTTGTTCAGAAGTGATCCTCTTCACGCTCTCTGACAAAGTTAACCCTGATCCATAACTGCAGTTACTCTCTTAATCATCAACATTTTGCTTTGTTGACCGAAATTACAATGATGCTTCTGAAGTGCTGCAGCAGGTCAAGAAAGTAGTTCTGGCTATGTATCGCTCTAAAATAAAATCACAGCATTTTCATCAGTTTTTTCCACAGCAAATTTAAGCACAATCATGGTTTTAATAATGCAGGAAAAGAACATTCTGGATTTGCACTGAGATTAATTTGATGACTTTTGAGATGGTGTGCTACCATGCCTCAATGCTCACACTGACTGACTGTAGCTAAGCGAACCAACAGTCAGCAGTCCAATAGGTTACTGGAGCTCTGTAATGCACACAGGAGAGAAGGGTATCAATCTGCTTGTCTAACACTACAAATAACGGAAAATAAAACATATTCCTAA
This sequence comes from Aulostomus chinensis, assembly GCF_037954235.1. Classification (NCBI taxonomy): domain Eukaryota; kingdom Metazoa; phylum Chordata; class Actinopteri; order Syngnathiformes; family Aulostomidae; genus Aulostomus; species Aulostomus chinensis. The sequence continues at coordinate 12,887,145 of NC_141324.1, forward strand.
AAGGTTGGCATGTCCCTTTAAAGCATTTTTTATTAAAGTTAAGTGTTTGGACTTCTACGTTCTGTTTTGTCAGTTTGCATCATTGTGTGTTATTTTGGATGGCTACTGCTCTTGTTTTGGTTCTTTAAAACTGTAATATAATTGCTGTATAGGATATTCTCCTTGATTAACCTCTGCACTTTTTAAAGATTTTTTAAAACTGAAACATGTAAGGTTCGTGATCATGTTCATGTTATTTTAGAGATATCAATTCCCATCAGGGATGAGTGCTGAAAGTTAGATTTGGCTATGTATACACTTGTACTGTGTATCAGACACTGTGTCTACATTTGTCAATGTTTTTCCTTACAAATAACTAAACTAAACTAAACCATGCATGGCACAGTGTTTTATAAGTGTATCATGTAGAAAAGAGCTGAGTTGCATTTGTACAACAGGCAGGTGTATCCACGTCTCCACAGAGCGTCCTTCAAAGTAAAGACCTGTGAGCTGAGGAAACTTGAGCTTACCTGTGCAACCTCATCTCTGGAGTTCCATTTCACAGCGAGGAGGATCTTGGGAAGGATGTCCGGCATATTGACACAGTAATGTCTAAAACAGTGTGAGGACAGAGGGCATGGGACATTGTATGACTAGGAAATTAAATGCTTTTGACATATAAAATTGACATCTGCAAAAAATATTCCTTATGAAAATCTGTGTATTGATAAACAAGAATACACACGATACCTGTGCCTCCATACAAAGTCTTTCTCCTGTTCAGTGATTTCAGACAGCGGGTCCCTGTTACACACCTGACGAAGTTGCTCATTGTCGCCATCTGTGAAGGGGTTGTCTCGCGCCACCCTGTTACTCTATTGCACCAAAGAACACATAAAACATATTGGACTACAGTATGTCTAGAAAAACTAGGATGGCTGTGGTTTATGTAGTCTTCTGGGAACGAAAAGCTTATCTCATTATATGATGAAAAAAAAAAAAAAGAGGATATTGTTGTTATCTTACCAAACCAGTGTGGCAGTAATTAAAACCAAGCTCTCTGGAAATATTCCAGTTAGCATGGTCTTCAATGGTGGTCATATCAGGGAATTTGACAGGGCAGCTGAAGTGGTCAAACTCCAGTTCTAGACAGGGGGTTTCCTGGAAGTTTCAAAGCAGCAGAGAGGAAACATCATTCTAGGTGTTCAAGTTACTCAAAGATAGGCGCCTTTGGAGGGGCCAAGGTTTAAAAAATGTTATTTATTACACGGGTTAAGAAGCGTGGTTGCTCAAAATAGGCATGGCCTCTTCAGACTGTCACCAATCCATAAAAATAGGGCAATTTGATATTCGGAATGTGGAGAAACATGCACTGAATCACGGAATTTGCCCCAACAAAAATTCAATATTTGGGAAAATATAAAGGAATTTGCAAAAATGACAATGCAATTTATAATGTATGAAGCAAAAGTTTGAATCAAGCCAATGATTGTCAGTGCAATACAACTTCACTACAACTGCACAAACTATAATGAAAGTAATCCGTGGCTTACAGTACAGCAGTTCGCCACAAATTCTGAAACGCGGCAACGAGCAGAGGGAAGATGGCTGTGAAAACACAGTGATGACTTGGGGGCAATTTGAGTTTTGTCAGTTTATTCTATCTAAAACAACTGAAGAGGCCTCAACAGTTTATCTTGAGTTAATTAACAAACAAACACAAAAAAAGGAGGAATTCTGTTGAAAATCTCTTTCACACTTATGATAAAAGACACACTAAAAACAACTGCAAATGGAAAACATCACCACTCCTGTCTTATTTACCTTGTTTGGGTTTGAGCCTGTGACGCCAATAGGGTTGAGTAGGTCTTCCAGGCCATGTGGAACAGGCCATAGGTTGAGCGCCATCTTCCCTGCTACTAGTGTGTGGGTGTAGTCAAACAGGTTGATGTTGCCCCAGGCTAGAGGACAATGCTCCTGCAAGAAAACACTAGTGAGGTGATGCGTAGGAAAGTGATTCGAGGAGCAACAGTCTTCGGGCTATGAAGCAGACAGGTGCAACTCACAGGGAAGTCATTGAGTTCCTGTTGATAACAGACTTTTGTATGCTTGATTCAAAAAAGAGTTGAGAGTACTATACCAGCTTTATATTGACAGTTTAAAAAAATGCATACGACTGATACCAGCTTCAGTGTGTCAGACACAATTTACAATTTATTATCTAGAGAGAAGCTAATCAACATTCTGGGACTCATTGTATTGCTGTTGCCACCAAACCAAACATTTTAAGCAAATTTCCTCGCTAACCTCTTTAGCCCCCTTCCTCCCTTTCACAGAGCAGATGGAGAGACAGAGTCGGGCAGCACGAGGGATGTCTGGAATGTACATGTCATAGTTCAGCCACTCATTCCACCTGAAAAATCAAGAACAACAATAAAACAATGAAATCATTTTGGCAAAGTGAAATCTTTCTCAAAAAGAGTGGTACACTACTCTTAGTTGTGTGCTTATTTTACCTGGGGTTTGAACAGGGCACACGCATGGTGTTGACATTGTCACACAACTGCTCCCCACCATGGTATATGCCAGTCCTGACATAGATCTAGAGCAGCAGAAACCACAGATTTAATAATTCAATCCCTTGCCCTCCCTTCCCTTCCCCATCATCTGAATTAGTGTCTCCCCTGCAAAAGGGACATTGCAGAGAATGATTAGAAATCTTTAAAACAAAATGAGGTGACACTGTTAGCGTGCTTCATTTCTACCTTGTCTATGTCTCTGATGTTGACATTGACGTATGTGGCACAGAGTACCCGGATCCTCAGGGTTCCATTGATTGTCCAGAGAGACTTGGCAGCAGTTTCTCCATTCATGTAGGGCGTTGCTGTGGATATTCGCCTTGCATATGATGGCATGGTGAAGTTGTCCATCGGCAGCTGGGAATACAGGCTGTCCTTCGCCATCAGCATCAAGTTAGGCATTCGCCCTAGCATGATACAGCTTCGCACATACTGTGGAGACATATAATGGGATATTTGAAAGCTATTCATTCACAAGGCAATTTCATCCAATCATTTTGCACCATTTTGTCCTTTGATGTGTTTTTAGGGAAAAGCAACGTGTTTCTATTGTATGAAAGTGTACGATGTACATCTGAATCTGAAATATAACTGAAACATTCAAAACATATACCATCATGTGCCGTCTATTCTTATTTGCCAGTCAGCATATTTTCTTGTATATGCCATCCCATGTCAAGGGCGTTTAGAGTGGATGGTTAACTGATGTAAAGCTGATCTCCCTCCCTCTCTAAGAACAACAGCATTGGATGCAGCTAGTCAACTAAAAGACTTACTTAAATTTGATTACCTTATACTGACTCAGAGGGTATTTCTCCAATAAGTACTCGTCGCAGCCACACACTTTGAGGATGTACTTTCCTTGATACTCTGACACACACATCTTTAACTGCTCCTGGGTGAGCAGCATGCTACGCGTCTTCTTGCGGATGGCTTCGGCAATGACCTGCTCTGGCACATAGTCATGGTTGATCTTTAGGGTGTACTTCTGTTTGTCATTGCTGGGGGACACGATAACCCATATAACCACGATTATTTGACCTAGGAGAAAATAAGAAGGATGTATGATATCATTACTTTTACACAAGAAAGGTGAACTTTTTTCAGAATTATTTCAGCGAACTTCAAATGTCTTACCTTTATCTAATTTGTTATAGATGTGCCTAGGGAGCTCTGCTGAAGATTCTACATTGGGGGGATAGACGTACAAAGCTCTACTGTGGGGTCCATTGCTGTCTCTGAGGTCCACAGCCTCTTTACACACATTCAAAATGTTCCTTCTGAAGTCCTGCACTTCTGGGTCTTTCACCAAATCAAACTCACATATAGGCATTCCAATAGCAAAACCTACAAAGAGAACATATGTTTAACACGAATGAGCTATTCCCGCATGCATCATATAACCTTGTAAACTAATTTTTCAACATAAGTGGAATGTGAGTCAGTTTATGGTTTGGTATAGTACAGTGCAACAATACACGGTATGACAAAATTTATGTGACAGGTAAAGCCAACAGTACTGCTTGTGTATTAATCCATGTCACTGCTGGTAATGACCTTCCCAACACCAAATGCTGTTAGTAATAAACACACAGTAATATAACTTCCTATTTGGTAATAGTGTAATGATTCAAGAACCGTACCTATCTCTCTATTGAGTATTTTCTCTTCTCTGTTGCCTACTGGCTCAATGACTTTGAGGAAGGCCTGGAAAAGTCTAAGATCACACAACCTTCGGGTCTCATCATAAAACTCCTCCCGTTCGGCCTCTTGGGTGACACTGACAAAGATGTAGGAGCTCTCCTCTTGCAGCAGATGGTAAAGAGGGTATTTTCTAGCCTCTTTGAAAAGTTCATGTTTGACAGTGATCAGTGTGGCCTCCCGGAGGCACTCCAATGTCAGAATCATGCCATTTGGTAGAAGGCAGTCCACTAGGATGCTAGGGGGCATCAAGTGCATCCCCCATAGTTCTCCTGAGGATGGCCTAGGAGGCATGGCTGTGCCAGTAAATCCACTCTTTTCCAAGCCAAGTAATTATGAGATGAGCAGCACCAACCAACTGAAAGAAAAGAAAATATAGTTATGTAAGAACCACTGACTTGTGGACAATAATATAAAAAGCTTGTTGTGAATATTTGATTTTGGTGATGATAGAGCTGTGTAGGAGTAGAATGCAAAACACATACAAAATATTGCAAAAAAATTGTAAGAAACCGTTTGTAGTTAAGGAAAAGCATAAAAAGAACACACCTGTATGTGAGTATTTACAGCATCATGTTCCATAGGTATTAATTGAATTAAAACTGGTAACACGTAAAACTTAGCAACCTGCTATTTACAACGTAACTAGCGATTAACTGAAGCGTTAATGTCTTATTATTATCAATGTGGTAACAAATCTGCCATGTATAGCAACGCAATGAGGATGTCAGCGTATGAGGGATGTAAAATTCTAAACTACATTGTCTTTGGCAAATAAATGATAGTGATGAAAATAACGCATGTTCACTCAAACAGGGAAGCGATGAACTGACAAATGTCCAGGGATGGGTGACAGTACGTTACTTTAACATCATGTAAACAAACTTGTTCGCCAACAATCTCTAACAAGCCATCATTAAAATGCATCAAGCAGTGAAACGATTGTATTTTAGCCTAGACTTGACAGTAATCTCGTCTAAATTTATGTTGTGCTGCAATTTGATGGGTTAGGTGTTGTTTAGCTAGCTAACTAGCAATGTTAGCCAAGTTCACGAAGCAGAGCAATGTCATTTGCTATATGAAAACATCGACTCATACCTTGGTCAGTGTACGTCAACAGCACATACAGTCGTATGACCCGGTCATTGTTGGTGTGAATAACTGATAGGTTGTGAGTACAATAAAAGCACAATACAAACACAATAAAAGCGTAATATATACATACATATATAATAAGGCTAACTACCTGTGTCAGGGAGCTAACGCCAACCGGTTGGCTGCGAAGCTAGTCAGCCAGCACAATCATTAGCAGCGGCTAGCTGAGTAAATCCCATTCGTTCCCGCTCTGGAAATCTAACATTAATCCATCCAAACAGTAATACTTGGGGGTCGGGACTGTCCCAACACTTGTGGAAAGACCTCTAATTCCCGACGATGTTATCAATATGTTGTAGTGGAATTGGGCAACAATACTTCACGATGTTCTTCATGGTGCTGCCCTGAAAATGAACTGCATAGTATCGTAGCTCGCTAGCTCCACACAGCTAGCTCTTTACAGTGTTGCTAGCTGTAGCAGGCTCGACATGACGACGGACCGCCCTCTACACGGAGTTAGATCCCGGTGAGAGCAGTTTGTCATGCGATGAAACTCAAGAATTCACTGGAAGCCGATTATTCGTTGCTTTCTGTGGCAGGAGATGAAAAACTTAAGGAATGGCGACGAAGCACATGAGGACCGAACACTGTCACAGTTGTGTTGCAGCAGAGAGTCACATGCGGACCTTAAAGCAAATTATTCTCCTGGCTTGTGTGCGGTTGCAGGTTACCGAGGAGAAACCGTGAGATTAATAAAAATATCTTCACGTTCACTTCATACATTGTTTTATTTCCGTCATATGTTTTACAGACTTGCTACTGAATATCTTGTCAGTAAGAGGAAATTTCTTCACCATGGACAGAGAAGTAACAACACAAGTTAATTAGCAAACTATTAAACTACCATTTAGGTCTGAATGAACACTAGATATAATTCTGCTGCATCATAATGAACACATTAAAAAAATGCATAGAATATCAAAAGATAATAGTCGTTTTTATTTGCTCACCTTAGTTGGTGAGCTAAATATTGTTTCCATCAAAGAAAAACATAAATTTCAAAATGTGTAAAGGTTGAGTTCCGTGTTGGAAGTGTGTACCGCTTTTATTTGGTCACTGGAAGAGTGGAGAACATGTAATTTAGATTTAGAAACATGGTTACCCAAGAAAAGGAAAGTTTGAGGAAGTGCTCAAAAGTATAAACATTTCTCTACATCAAAAACTTCAAACAATATATTTTTGGAAAGACAGCAGTGTTTGTTGTTATCAGTTATATGTGACAGTAAGCACATGCTCCTAATAAACCGTATCTATCTTGATATGCAGAAAAAAAACCACCCTTTTTACAGTTTCCTCAAAATATTTTTACAATGTTATAAAGCCATGCAAGATGCAGTGTTCCCAGCCAGTGACGCATCTGACAGTTTCCACCTCGGAACATTCAGCTCACTTTTATAAACAGTCACGTCCTCTATCTGGAGCTGGAGCCAGCTGTCCTAAACATCTCTGTCAAAGAGGGAAGTTTGCAGTAGGTCTCAGAAAGGTCATTCGGTTAAAACAATATCTGTCAAGTTGTGTGTCCACCTCCAAATGACCATATGCTTGGCTTTTCACTGCTGCTGCACGTATTTCACCTCTTGATCTTCCCTATCTCCTCACACAGTCTGGAGAGGTACTGTGTGAGCTTCACCATCATGATGATGAGAGCCCCTCCTGTGAGCATGCAGGAGGGCCACAGCAGTGAATGGAAGACAACGCTGTGGTCGTACCGGCGAGTCAGGAGAGCGGTCTCTTGCTGCTCACTAGGGTCGTAGTAACAAGGCACCTGCTGGTTTGCCTTCAGCCGCTCAGAGATGTTCATAATCATAGCGTGCATGATGGCGCTGTCCTTTTGGCACCTGGGCACATAGAAACACTGCAAGGATAGGATTGACAATGAAGTTATCTAAAGGGTAATCAAGCAGTCATCGTTTTTGTTTTGGTGCCAGGGATTAAGTTCAGGAACACATCACCCTTCATGTATCATCCATCTGGATTTGCAGCTTGACCATAAAAAAATTCCATATCCTATTACCCACATTTTCTGAATTGAAGTCTATAACCAGGCCAACATCTGACAGCCGTTGTCAACATTCGAAACGGTCCAGTAATTCCCAGTATTTTCCCTCTGGCACTGTACTCACTTCAAAGCTGGCGTCCTGGGTCTCTTCATTGTGAGATAAACGGCTGACACGGCCAGTGTTATTGACGTTCACGTAGACCTGCAGACAGGGGTATTTGGAGACTCTCCAGCAGTCTGCCCCACAGTTGTAGGAACAATTCATGTCTGCTGTGACCGTGGAGTTGAGAACAATGCATACACCTTCCTCTGTCCACACACTGTTAAGACAATTAAATGGAGACCCACTTTAATGCAAATTAAAATACATATTCAAGAACAGAGAACATTTTAGGGATCTTATGATGATTTATGAAAAATAATTCTGACAGGAATGTTTTGATTTAAAAAAAAAATACCAATAAGGTTGTACCTGTCTGCATAGGAGCGTAATATGGTGATCCCCAGGACAAAGTACATCATGACTGAGGAGAGGATCATCCCAAGACCCAGGAGAATGGCCCGATCCTCTCCTGGCTTCAGAGCTGTCACTGTCTTCTTCTTTTTGTCCAACAAATCCACCTCTCTGAACTTCTGATAAATGGATCTGATGATAGAACCGATCAGGAGGAATACTATCATTAGTGCTAATTCATAGGTGAGAGAACCACCTTCCCCCAAAAGCCTTCAGAAGATGTATTTTGCCTTTCATCCACCCATCCATTTTCTTCCGCTTATCCTGTTAAGGGTCGCGGGGGGGCTGGAGCCTATCCCAGCTGCCTTCGGGTGAGAGGTGGGGTTCACCCTGGACGGGTCGCCAGTCCAGCGCAGGGCCAACACATAGAGACAGACAACCATTCACACTCACACCTGTGGTCAAATTCAGAGTATCAATCAGCCTCGTCCCCTCTTGATGTCTTTGGACTGTGGGAGGAAGCTGGAGTACCAGAGAGAACCCACACAGGTACAGGGAGAACATGGAGACTCCACACAGAAAGATCCCGTGCTCGAGCCGGGGCTTGAACCCAGAACTTTCTTGCTGAGGGGTGACAGTGCTGACCACTGCACCACCGTGCTGCTCATTTGCCTTTCAAGTATTCACAAATAGATGTCACGAGCTCATTAAGATGTTTTTTTCCCCCTCCTGCATTACATCTTTCTGCAAAGAGCCAGCTACATATATTTAGCTTGAAGGTACGGGCCACCAACAGCTAAAGCCTAAAAATGTGTGTTTACAAACTCTCAAGCATATTGTCCAGTCAATTCCATGTCTTGTTTATCCAGCTGTAAACTCAGTCGTGTTCAAACGCTTTGATTTGAACTAAAACAAACTATAACCCTTCTGCTTCGTGGAGTATGACCTGCTGGAGCATTCAGTTGAATCAGCTGGGATAGGTGCATCCACGCTTCTTCACAGTAGTACCAAATGGACATTATACAGGTTGTTGGTAGTCCATAGTGTTTGTGGATTACTGAGCATACAATTGGATAAACAAGACACAGATTATACCCAATGATGCACTTGAACATTTGTAATCTGATGTTTTTGACAGTTGTGCTGTTGTTAGCTGTCAGTCAACTAATTTCAAGCTAATTATCTGTGACTGGCTCTTTCTACATTCTGGAGTCATGAGAAGAAGTGATGCAGGTGAGAAAAACATCTCAATGAGCTCAAGACACCCATTTGTGAGTGATGGAAGTAAACATATTCCTCTTTGGGTGAAGTATCACTTTAAAGACAAATCTAACCTCCTTTCATTTCCTCCTGCTGTACTTTTGGTCCCGGCCACAAAGAACATCTTTCCTGATGATTGTGGTCCTCTCTTACTCAATGAAGCAGAACGGAAGGATTGCTGGAACGACCTGTCAAGAATCATAGAAGTTTTAGCTTTCCTGAGGGGTGGGTTAGTTTAATCAGCTTAAAATGCAAATTAATAAGAAAAGAACTATACCTCTGGTGCATATCTGGTGTAACAATCCTGACAATTGTAAGTATACAAAAAGCTTACACAAAAATGCTCGCCACAGTAACCTTACACACAACACTTCTTCATTATTATCGTATGCTGGAACAGGTTTCACTCCTGAAACAGTGGACTTCCTGGTCACTGCCACCAGGTAAACATCTCATAGTGAACACAAAGAAACGCTACAAAAGGTAAACAAGGTGACAGCTTGCTGCATGTGAAGGGTGTCAATGCTGGTGAGGGGCTTGAGAACAACCTACCTGCTGTATCGCGAGCACTTCTTCTGTCAACACAAAGTCATTGGGTCCTCTCAAAACAACTCGCATGTGCCTCCTCTTCCTCTCGGCAGGTCCATCTACCATTTGCAGAAAAGTCCAAAGCTACACATGCAGCTTTGGTCCCGTAGGTAAGATTAGCTTTGATTTAGATGGATGGGTGACAGTATGAGTTATTAGTTATGGGTCACTCAAGGGTTACAGCGTTGAGGTGTGGGTCAATGCCATACCATTTCAGAATCATTTTATAAAAATGGGCCTGATTAGTCCTGAGAGGGCACAGTGTTAAAAAATAGAAATTGTCCATCATGAGCTGTCCTACCGATCAGTCAAACTGGATTAAACAAGCATAGTTATAGACAGCATTTCAGCATGCTGACTCCTCAGTATAGCTCAGTTACTAACATGTGAGCAGAATAAACAGTCTGTTTTCATTTTGCATGAGTGCCAGAAGCAGTAGAGTTAGAAAACAAGCCAACAAGTTCTTCTTAGATGAGTAATTTCCTCACTGTACATTCCCAGCTGCTTCGGGGGAAATGTTGCTGAGACACAACCCCAGTGTGACATCTGAAGGAAACTATAAACACATAAATACATTTATGTTTTCCTGGAAACATTCCTTAACATTTAACATGCATACTGGCCCCAAAGAATCGCACTTACGTGACTTTTATGCGCTGTCTTACAACTTTTCTCCTCCGTCTGAGCATGCTGGCTATTGGCTCCCAAGTGCCTCAAGTTCCACACATGCCTGTATTGGTTTCAGCTAAACATGGACACACACATTTTGAGAATAACCATCTTTCTCCTCGTAGCTACTTTACAGTCAAGCTTGTGCAGGCTTTCGAGAATGGGTCATTTGTTGTTCACCATGTTCCATGGAGGCTGGTCCTACAGTGGCAGATGGCGTCCTACCCCACAATGTAAGGAATGGCCAGTGTCACCCTCTTTAATGATTTACAGTATAGGGCAAGCTGTGCCATTCAGGCTTTGAGTCTGACCTTGCAGAGCCTTCAATATCGGTCAAAAACATTGAGATTCATACACACCTAAACACATCTTCGACTGATCTCTACAAAGTGCTCATGCAATTTCCATCATTATAAAATATTCTCAGAATTGATGCTCCCACTGATCTAAACTTAATCAATTTGAGGTAAAAAAAAAATATATATACATATTGTATTGTTATGCCTGAAAATCTAAACAACTACTATGGTATGAGTAAAAAGAATACATAATACAATAAGACTTATTTTTAATGAAAGTTTAATCTGCGTGGTCACAAACTTTAAAAATATACATATGTGTATGTACTTGTGACCTATTCATATTCAGAGGTGGCAAAGTACCTCTGAAGTCGAAGTACATACTTTACAAAGAAAAAGCAGCAATTAGACTTCTTCAATCAAATAAAAGTGAACAATGTCAGGCTCTGAAATGTACTCAAAATATACAAGTATTAGAAGTATTACTTTAAAGGACATTTTAAACATTTTTAGGCAAAGCTTCTCCAACAAGACTTTAGGAGGGTGCATCCCTCAGTCATTATGATATCATCCAATCTTGTTCCAGATCAATTTCAAAATCTAACTTATTATTATTCAACATTAATTCTATCATCCTACCTAAATAATATTCTATTCCAGCTATGAAACCATTGTAATGTCAAAAATATGTAATTTAATAATATGATACAAGATAATGAACATTAGCTTTGATGTTAGTTCTCAGTGTTGGGAGCAGAAATATAACACAAAGTATATCATGAGAACACACTTAAGGTGTAATTAAGCCTCAGAGAGAAGGCTTTAGATGCAGATGAATGTCACGTGTGGAATTAACACAAGGATCATCTTTTCAATGTATTATTGTCTTTTCTGTTTTGGTTGAAATTAGCTTTGATGTTGCAATGATAGAAGTTGCAAAGATGCAAAATAAAAATCAGGAAAATCAGCTCAAATGCTGAATAAAAAATAACTTAAAACAAATAAGATTTGAGGAAAAAAATCAGCCTGCTTTGAAAATGTAAGAAGTCATTCAAATAAATACTCAATTGCAGAAGCTGAAAATTCAACTGGAGTACAGCAATGGAGTATTTGTTCTTAGTTACTTCCAAACTCTGCTTATATTTGGCTCCATTGTCTGTCAGCGATTATTTAAAAATCTATTGCATCTGTTGGCATTACCACATGAAGCAGAGGAAGGAAACAAACATGATGAGATGCTCTGGCCCGGCAATGTGTGAACTGGCTTACCATGGCGGGAACATATTGTTCAGACTTCAGACCTGACTATTATCAGTTTACCAAACTACATATCCTGAATTGAAGTCACAGAGGATCAGCAAAACTCACTGTATGTTCTTCTGGGGTATCTGGCTCATATTTCTTCCAGCTGCCTCTTTCTCTTCTTGAAAGCGTGAGCGTTTGAGTGATAAATCAAAAAGGCATGCGACAGATGACATAAGTGTAAAGCAGGTGTTTATGACTGTTTTTAACTTTGTTTGGATGTTTTTTGAGGTGAAATTTAACCACAAACAGAATAAAGCTCGACTGTCTTACCAAGACTAAAAGTTCCGCCTTCATCTTGCAAAAAATATGACTCTGAAGGTGTTTACTCCAACTTTGTGTGCTTAGCTGAATGGAATTCAAAGCACGGCCTGCTATCAACATGCTCTTTGATGAAGTATGTCACAGGATATATTTTTGCCTTGTCCCTCCAGTGATTATTGCTCCCGTGTCAGGTGCTCCAGTGTTTGATGCCTTTAAATAAAAGTCATGAGCTCCACTGCAGAGCACCCTGCAGTTTCAGAGCGGAAACACTTACCTGAAGTGCAAGAGATAAACTATATGTCGAAGGCATATTGTACATGCTGTTCATATTTATTGTTCACAGTACAATGTCAGTATTCAGCCATCCATTCATAATTGGACGAAGTGCTGCTGTTGTTTCCTGCCTCATTGTTCTACGGGCAAGTGAAATAGCCTGTTCCTGCCAGAGAAAGAAAATGATCCAATTGGCATTCATTAGGGAGGCTAATATGTACTAATATACATCTTAACCAGCAAGTCATTCATTAAAGTTCTATGTACTAAATACAGACCTTCTATTTCACATGTATAAGGCAAGTTAGATATTAACAGTTATGTCTACATGGCCTGTGATAATCTGAGTTCAATCTCTGTGTTTCTCACTGGTGCCTTCCATAACCTCCCTCCTTGCATACCTAAATTATGAGAACCCCACAACTTTGGTGTATGACTAATAAATATTCAATGTTTAAGATCCTACCTGTCGTTGCTGGGTCCCTATGATAATCCAGACTTTTGGCTACAACTGGCGGTAGCTCTCCAACATGTTCTGGGCTTCCGGGGACGGCAGCTGGCCACCTCTTATTTAAACACTTACCCCAAGTGAACAAGATGCCTGCCATACCTGTGTAAGTAATATGAGTTCCCTGCACAATGTCATCTTGCTTAAAAAGAATGGGTCCCCAGTACAATGAATCTTGACTGTACCTCCTAAATAACTTGCTCAGAGTAGCTCCGGTGTGGGCCTGTTGCTATGTTTGTTACTGCACAACTAGGGAGGAATACAGGAGCACGTATTTCAGACACCTCTGCTTTTCCATGCTACAAATGTACAGTATGTGTAAACAATGTGAAGGCCATTGCAACAAACACTGTGACTTACTAACTTTTGCCACAAGGTGTCACTGCAGCCTCAGAAACTGGAGAAACATATACCAAATAGGGAGTTCCCTGGTTTGGAGGTCAATGGCTGATGAACAGAATATTTTTTGTGGTGAATCGTTTAGTTACGTAAAATGACGATTTTGTGTGAAAGTACACCTTTGGAAGGATAAGGCTGCCAACATTTTGGTCAGCAGTTTTAAATATCTCCTTTTTGTTTTTATTTGGTTGTGGCAGATGCATTGTAAATGTCATTTCCTTTCATTTTTACCTGAAAGATTCACAGGGTTCACAGGAACAATGCATTTTTTAGACAGTCTAGGAGCATGGATTGCTTTTTTTTTTTCTAGCAGTCACATGGTGCAGGAAAAACTAGGTCAGAATTGCAGATTATGTGATAACTCTGTAATAATGTAACATGAAATAGGAAACATGATACATTCAGAAAATATATTTCATGTTTTCTGATGGTATGTCCTCTGTGAAGGTAGTGTTTTCCACGACGGAACTGGTCTGAGCAGCTGGGGGATTTTCCCCTCGCAGATGAGCCATCTTGGCTGCAGTCACTGCTAATCCCTCTTGGTGCATGTGATTATGAAACACCGACAGCAGATCAGATTCTTCTAGGAGAGTCCAATGCTTGCCACTTTACTTGCACTGCCTCCTGCACGCCTCATCCAGCCGATGACCAGACAATATTACAAGGCAATCTGCCTGAAGAACTGCAGAGTTCTTTCCAGTCTCTTAGATCGGATGCTTTCCCCTTTAATTAAAAGCCTGGCCTCAGAAGTAGCCTTGAAAAAATAGCAGACTCTCTGCATACAGCAGGAAAATATGGACAAATACAGCAGGAGGGAAAAAAAGACTCAATTGCAGATGGAAAAATATTCATATTTATTTGAGGTGTTGCCCAAACATAGCCACAATGATGAGCAGATTGTCTTTGAATACGACATTTGGAGGTGAAATAACATAGTTGCAGAGGGGATGAAAGGCGATTCTGCTTCTTTGTTTCTGTGGATCTAAAAATAGCTCTTGCTGAGCAGGCAGTAAAGCCGAGATGCAGTCCCTTCCTTTGCTCCCTTTTCTTGTTTTTCCTGTCGCTCATTATCTCAATGCATCATGGATGTATGTATGATGAATTTTATATCAAATGTGTTGCAGTCGCAGCCCATCCCCTAAACACAAGCAGAGCTATTAATATTTATCCAATGATGTAGTGGAGTGTCATCAGTATTTCTCTGCTGATACAGTGTAGAGAGTGGAGGATTGAGACTTTGTTATGTGCATATATTTCTGATCTCTCATTTGATGCTTTTGTCTTCATAAATAATATGATGAACAAAATAATCACAGTACATTCATATGTATCTATGCATAAGAGTGTGTGTTATCCACCATAGAGTAATGCAGTGCATCTCCTTCCCTCATAGAATCAATTAAGGCTTCTTGAATTTTGTTTCATTTCTCCACAAAAGCTGTCAGAGCACACCTGCATACCTGACTGTCAATAACAAATGTTCAATAGGAGAATGTCTGATTAACAGGAAACCACTGGAGAACAGGGATGTTTTCAGCTTCCTATGTGCAAAACCTAGCAACATGGTCCAGAGAATTGTCACGCTAAGAAGTGACAATATGTTGCCGCACTATAATTCTATTTTTTCCCACTTTATTCCAAAAATGACAATATTCCACTGGCAGTCTTGTATAGAAGCCAACTTGGAAATTCTTGCTGGCCTGGGGTGTCAGAAAGAGGGGTGGAACAAAAGTTGTTTCCCTAAATGTTTTAGTCACTATTTGTCCATTGTGCATGGCGCTGTCAATCACTTCAAAAAATCTATTTAATTATTTTTTATCGATCTAAAATCAATCACAATTATCAATTTTGGCCATGAGAATTTTTTTTTAAAATATATCTAACTTTAAATAAATTTTAGTAAATGAGTGAATAAATGAACAGATGAAGTCAAAAGTTTGAATTCTTATTATATATTCGATTTTTAAGGTAAATTTATGGATGGGGACAAAGGTATGATTAATTTCAAGTTTTTTGAATGCATTATTTTATTCTACAATTAATTAATCCAAAATTTGTAACTATTTTGCCAAACCTAACAGCTAATTTATCAGTTATTTTTCCAGTCCTAAATGTTTATTCATGAAAGAAAAGAAAGAGGTGTTCTACTCTTTGCTTACTTTGTTATGAATGATTACGAAGACCTGAACATTTTTCAAGAAGTTAGATGACAGTTAAAGTTCTTGTTAGCAGTCTACATGGTAACATTGCGATACTGCGTTTGCACATCCGTCTGTAAACAGTCAAAATCAAAAAATACAACAAGAAAATGCAGTTTGTTACCATTTATTGTTGCAATGGTGACCATAAATGACAGCAAAACGTAAGCATAACTAATGCATACATGTAAAATTCATGTCAGCTTTGTGTATGTGTTTTGCTGTCATTTGCTGGGGATGTGTTTCTTTTCCCTTATGTACAAAAACCCAATCTAACCAAAAACAATATCGCAATAAAAAAACATAGGCTTGCTAAGCTGTGACACCCACTAATTCGTTGGCAGATGAATGTTCCGAACCACATCCGATCTGTGGAGCCAAACTGATGGCACAAACTTCTAGTGCAATTTAAAGTGAAACCTGTTGCTTTGCAGCAGTGTGACAGTCAGCTTGCAAAATAACTGTCCTTTGACATCTGTGGCATTGTGATGTTGACAAATCAGGAGGGTTTTGGGTGACCTTTTACTGACCCCCAACACCAGATACATCGGTGTTGTGAACATGGCATCTTGTTATCATTCATCTATTCAAGAGATTAATCATCTTTGCAAATGATTTAAACACAATTTAGAGAACTCTTTATCATGACCTGGTTGACTTCAAAGGATTTCAGAGAAATAAGACATTTAAGAGGAAATATTTCAAGTTCATTAATAAAATTGGCAAAGGCTGCAGTAAATAATGTATTGTGTTTCCATCATGGTTCAGCGTTAAAGTCTGCACTCTTACTCGGGAAAAACCAATAATTCATCCGCAGTTCCTATTTTGTGCATGTCCGCTTGCAACAAGGGAAACTCAAACATGCAGCATATATTCTGCGGCATTTAACTGCTGATCTCTCATCAACAGTTAATTTTCCTTCTTCTTTACACACTAATTCGTGCATACAAACATGAATGGGTAACATGGCTGTTGCTAAGGCGGCTGATGAAGCTTTCTGCCACCTCTGTTGCTGTATCCAAGCAATTACACAATGCCAACAGGTCCAGCACATATTTATCAGTGTTGCCGCTATGCTTACATCCATAGCAACCTCATGTTATTGTCCTGTGGATTAGTTCCCCACCCCCACACGGATACCATACTGCTGTACTCTTTCTCATCTCACATTTATGGATGGAAACTGTGCAAAGACCTATTTTTATTGAGATGTCTGAATAATGGAGCTTCTGTGGCAGCAGATCTGTATTTTATAAATAGAAACTGACATGTTTGCCATACACTTACAGCATTTACATGTATGTGCATATAAAAATGGATAGAATTTTTATCTGCTGAGAAGAGGAAAGACAATATTTCTGCATAAAGTGAATTACATATGTGTAAAGCCTGGTATTGGAAGAAATTTACCTCACATTTCACTGCTGGCATCTGAACATTCGCACACAGTGTAAGTGTAGAGAATGTTTTTGTTTTTTTCCCCTGGATTGATGAGAAAAAGCCAACACCAGAATGAGGGAAAACGCCCATCATTGAACCTAAATGAAATTACTTGTGCAGCATTTACATAGAATTAAAAGTCATCAGTGCAAATGTTTGTGCAATCAAAAGCATCCTCACAGTTTTTGACCGACGTGATGCTCTCTGATACCCTATTGCCAGTCCATATTTGTGAATGTGCGGCACACAATGTTACACCAAGAGTTGCAAGGATATCGACAAAAAGCCAGATGAGCACTGAAATAATTGAGTGGGAGGATCAAACAGCTCAGAGGCTGGGACTGCAGCAGCCCCTGCTACAGCCGCATCATCACTCAACAACAATGTGTGTGCGTGTGTGTGTTTGTGTGTGTGTGTGTGTGTGTGTGTGTGTGTAGACCATCACAGAGCAGTTGATCATATGGAGATAAATATTCACCTTTCCCACTTGTACTATCTGACTGCATGCAAATGAGGAACTGCTGCAACAATATCAATGTTGACTTGATGTACAAGGCATGTTTTTGGCATCGATTCATTATTTGTCTGACAATATTATTTTTGAATTGTTCTCTTGTATTTTCAATTCAAGGATGAAGAATTTTACCACTGAAGGTTATTAGACTCACGGTAGCAAAAAGAACAGCAAAACTGCCAAAGGACATACTGATTGAGGGCGTTAAATTAGTTAAGTGTTGTATCAGCAACACAATTTCCCATTTCATAATGTGACATCATCTAATGTAGCAGAGAGGGGAGCAGCATAGTTATTTACATGGAGAAGTCACGAATCACGTTTACACAAATTCTACTACAGGGTACAAGACACTGAATTCTGAAGGTCAGAACCCATTTTTTTTTTTTGGTCAGGGTGAATCCTTGATGTTTCATGAGTCTGAAATAGCCAGGGAACAATATAAATATGTTCATCTTATTTGGGAACATTAAAAGAGATTCGTGATTATGTATTATGTATCCAGCAAAGAAAAAAAATCAGTGTAAAACACAGATTGCAATGATGATGTAAGCTTGTTGTTGACTTTCCCAGTCTGAATGGCTGAGCAAAGGATGGGGGGGGTGGGGTGTCATTAATCCATGGCTAGTGATGACCCCACAAGCGAAAATGAGGTAGAGTGGGGGATGGGAGAGGACTGTTGTTATGACTGGTACTTGGCTGCGGGACAAACTTCCAGAGGCCTCGGTATTTTTTTCCGTTTTCGTCTCATTGGTCGGTTTCAACGAGGAAATGAGTCTCAATTTTTCGATGAACCTACCATACGGACCAGGAACTATTTTTTAACGAACGCCTGGGAACGGCTTTCAGCTTTTTCAGACCACGAGGTGTTGTTTGATGGTTTTCGAAAATAGGTTAGTGTCCGATGCAGCGATATGTGTCTGTCCAGTTCGCTAGCATATAGAAAATACGTTAACGACCAATAAACGTTGGGTTTTTTGGTTACCATTAGTATGCAAACTACCCTTACTCGATCGAGGAGACGGTGAATATATTATACATTTAGCTTCAGTGAGTGGCGCCTTGAAATAACAGTCACAGTCAGCTCACTTTTGCATGCCAGGTCACCCACTATGTCGAATGTCTGAAGCCGTTGCTGGCTTCTTACCGCCTGGCTTTAGCTTTAATATTATAACCAAACGATAGTAAATATATGTACGAAAACGATCTGTCTTGCAATCGATTAAAAAGATAACATGGTCTGATTTCAATACAAGATCTGTGGAAGATATCGCCTGTTTGAGAGGTTTAATCCAAGTAGGTACGAGATCACAGCAACACTATCATTAGCTTAGCGTGCTAATGTTAGCGAGCTTGTTAGCGTAGGTTTAACGCTAGGGTTATAATGATGGCGAACTGGTCTCATAGTACACATTATCCCATTTTAAATGAGATAGTCGTGCTTTTTGCAGTCATGTTCACCGTAAACCTATTATGTAACTAATTCATGTAACATTAACCGGATTAGTGCGGTAGCTAACTGTTGATGACCCACACCAAATTAATAAAATTGAGACCGCCTTGCCTGACTAGCGTGTGTGGTGACGGGTACGGCCGCCACTACAGCTCCCAAGAGCTTAGTAGTGTCACCGCCAAAGTGGCTGTGATTACAAATAGCTGAATTTATTAAGTAATCGACTACATTGTGCTAAGGCGAATGCAATACGTAGCCGACCATTTCTCGAAATGTTAGTGATGATAAAAACCAGTTTCTTCGGAACATAGCATCTACTTATTTGTGGCACATGACATGTGGACAATTGTGAGCCCATCGTCACATTAAAACAGTGACTGGCTCGCGGCGCTTCTAAGCAAAACGATGCGGTGTTACGTTTTCAATTATAAAAGACCTTGTGTTTTATTCACGGTTTTCTTACATGAGTAATTTGAGGCGTTCATCGGTACAACCCGAAGCTGGCGACTAACTGCCTCCAATAGCGTGTCGGTTAACAGAATGTTACACACTGTAATTTGTTCAGCCCATTCACTCGCCACCGGGTGTGGGGGATGGGCAACGCATTTCCGCAAGTTGCTAGCATACCATGCTATCCTGCTTGTTTAGCTACCGGTAGATTAGCACTGTGACATAACATGCGTGCATGTAACACACACGAAACCATTACGGCATAACGAGGGACAAAGGAGACCTAATAGAAATATTAAATATTTTGTACTTAAACGGTGGTTAAACACACCGGATGACGCAACTGAATGTAGTTGCATTTAAAATGTCGGTTGCCTTTTAATATTTAACTCTTCTTAATTTGACGTCCTCCCATCTTCCCATTTTATATTACACTGCATTTTTTACGTGTAGAATGACAGTCCTTTTCTATAGTAGGGAGCACAAATATCCACTGCCTGTTTTGACTTTACTATGCTGACCCAGTTTCTCTCATTGTTTGGTGACACACCCCTCTGTTCCTAGTACTTTCCTCTAGCTGTGTGTTCAACTTTACTTTTGACACATCTCTGCTGAATTGCCAACTTGAATGAAACTTATCTTCCTATTAGTGTCATGTAGATACCATGTTCAGTGACTATTTGACAAACTTTGTATTTCCTTAGACACATACAAGCTGATTTTAACATATAACATGCAGTGTGTTTGGTGTGCCTTAAAGGTCTAAAGAAGATTACTAAAGTACATGGATTTTAGTTTGAGTTGTAACGACTCAAGTGACTCAAATGAATGATTGCGTAAGATAGGAGATAAGATCATTGGTTATGTATAATTTTCTTACAATTTGATGTCCATAATGAAATGCAGTCTTAATCAATGAGTGATAGGCATTTTGTCTTGTCTTTCTTACAGGGACAGAGATCTTCAGGACAACGGAGCAATGATGCACATCTGAAGATATCTTGATCACATGGGTGGTGTATCTTTACTTATATTGTTTTTCAATTCATATGTAAAAGTCTTTTGCTTCTCTTTTTTTCTGCTGATGAAAATTTATACTATTTTCTGATCTCATGGCTGAGTGTCAATCTTCAAGATGATTGTTTTTGTATCCAACCAGTGGGAGGACTGTGTACAGTACAGGGTTGCTTGGTAAATTATAATCAAGATATGTTCCTTTTTACATCTTAAAAGTCCAGGTGAGACATCATTTTGACAGTTTTGACATATTTAAAAGTGAAATACCTGTAAACACCTGTAGCTGTGACAGATGTCATCCCTCTCATAGAATACATTCTGCTCAGCAGGCCCATATCCATGGTATTTCCGGAGGACCCAGGTTGTGAATAAATACTATAGTACACTGGCTGGGCTTGCGCTTTTTGTGAAATTATGGTCCAAAAATTAAAAACTAGCCCCATAATTTATCATGGGATACATCTTATTAAGTGCTGACTGGGTTGTTTATGTGTCAACACATGAGAAAGAGGTAATATTGCATATATTTCTGAGGTGGTCACTTTGGGGATGTTTGATCCTGCAGCAAAATAGGGAGTTATTCAGTTATATTGTCTAATAATGATTTTTATATCCACCACAGTTCTTTTTTCTTTCCTGGAGTTTTTTTTTTTTTCACTGTTTAATTCAATTGAGGCAACACTACAAATGAAGAAAGGGTGCCTCAAACTCATGGCAGAAATATACTGGGTCCAATTTTTATCTTTAGTGGAGCAACAGTTGTTGAAGCCTGTAGTATGTATAATCAATCAAGGCAACTCCCCAGACAACATGTCACCAACAGGTCTATTTTTTGCCTCAAGGCATGTATAATGAAAGACACTCTACAGATTTGTCTAAGAAAACCAACATTGGGGGTTCCAAGGGATAAAAATTAATACCTTGTTCTTTTAGAGCCAGAGTAAACCAGCAGAACTTTGCATCGTGTTTTTCTACATTGAAATAGATTTTGTTTTTAAATAAATTATCCTGTAGTTAGTATAACCATTACAGTACGTGCAGAACAGCTGATAATGTATGCACAAATATTGAAGATGTTAACAGCAGGAGAACACTGGGTATCCTAATTGAATCTAAAAAAACAAAACAAAACTCTTCTAAACTCATGGCTGGGAGACAGCTACCCTGCAGTACAAACAATGCTGCTGTAGCAAGTAAAAAGGGAAAAAAAAACAAAACAAACAAACCCTGCTGATAATAGGCACAGCAGCCGGTAGTGCATTAGAGGGGTCAGTGCTACAACTCGCTTTAGCCCCTCCTACACAGTGCTTTCAAGACAGTGATATTATGCCACTCTTAGCCATCTGTATAAATACACACATAGACAGAACAGATCATTGGACGTTTTGATTTAGGAAGTAATGGTGCCGACATCTGTGTGAACGTAGTTTTGCGTAATTGGACATCCCTCCGCAACAGTTTTCGAGTTTGGAATTTATTATTTCATGTAGTGAAGAGGATTTTGAAAATAGCAGAATGACGGAGAGTGCTGACTGACATTATGACCCAACTGTAAGCTTATACCCACAGTGTTGTTCCGGTAAACCACACCAATGTGAATTGGACAAACAGAACATTTGCTTCAAAACACTGCTGCCCTGGAGCATCACCTGTCCATTATAGAAGGGCAGGATGTTGTATGAATTCGTATGCAGAGACAGTGTTTTACCAGTGTGGCATTGTTCTGTGTTCACACGCATAGCATCAGAAGTTTCTGTAAAAGTGGCTATTAATTGTGTGAAGCTCAGGTTCATAGAACAAAGAATGCCTTTGGGGTTCAGGGGTTGAATGGCAACTACACTCTTACCCAATTTCAGAAAGATGATAATGGCCTGAGTTGCACTCAGTAGCATACTCCCTAAAACACATTGATGTGCTGTGCTGTTGAAAGGGAGCTAAATAAGGAATCACAGTGCTGCTAATAGTTGAAGATTGATTTGGTAATGGATGTCAGGATCATATTGGTTGTTTAAGCCATTATAAACACACCTGATGTTTTATAGGAAAAAAATAAATGTTTTGGCATATATGGTTAAGTGTGTTGTAGGGTTTTGGATGTAATTTCTGATGGGTTTAAAGGTAAATGGTTGATTTTAACCAGCTTTGAGTCATTACAGTCAGTAGTAAATGCGAAAAATGTTGCCTGCACCCAGAGCTCCTTTCTTGACTGCAGGCAAAAGTACGTCAGATGATTTGTTTTTGTGTCACCCACCCTCTTGGGGTGCATTGTACTTATGCATGTTTTCTATACCCACTGCAACGGAGAGTCGAATTATCTCTTCACTGCTTCAAACAACCAGTCCACTGTGTTGTCACCAAAAGCAGCAGGGTGACATGGACATCTGAGCATAGAGCAAGTGCAAGAGCGACAGTTAAACACGGCAACGTTACAACAGCCTGGGAGTGGCACTGAGCCCGCTGCATTCCGGTTGCTGTAGGGTTTCTCTTTTCTGTGATCATGTAGCACCAATTACTGCAGCTGCAGCCCAGTTTTGTGCAAAGACCATTTCACCTCTGCAAATTACTTCTTTAAAGGGGCACATTTCATGCAACCTTAATGTTGAAGATGCTGCTCTCTTCATTGTTTTCAATACAAACACAAAAGCAGTTGCAAGGAGGGTGGCTACAGCTCTCATGTATGTGTATTTGCAGCCATCGTGCCTGATGGTAGTTGTGATAATCGAGTTGTGGTCTGATCATGGCAGCCAGAGGTTTTGAAGCAGTGGGAATGAAACCAGCAAGAACTGTAGTGGCATCTAAATGTAATGAATTTTGCATATCTTCAAAAAGGAAAAAAAATGCCCCCAGTGCCATTTTGTGTATCCTTGAACGAGTTGTTTATTTTACATTTGTGTTGAAGAGGTGCTAAGTTAAAAGCGTAAGTCTAAGACTAATCAAACAATGCCAGTTTAATGCTAACACAATAAAGCGTGTTAACTTATAATTGTTCTGCTACAGACAGACTTGTAAACTCCAGTGTCAGTATTATGAGTTATTTCAGTGCTTCCTTTAATACAGGTGTAAATTTGTCATGGTTCTTATCTCCATGAGTGGTGATGATCTGTTCTCCCATTCCATCTCCATGTACTGTTATACAGATGGCAGTATAACAGTAGTGTAATATTCCTGCTTTGAAAGAGCTGTGTAGAGAGGCTACAGATATCATGATGTATCATTAAGTAGTTACCTTGAAATATAGACTCCCGCGGAATCGCTGTCTCACAATACTTCTGTTATGGTGGAGGGTATCGAATCTAGTCTTCTAGAAGCAACAACAGCTTCTTTCTGTCTATCTGATGAATTTACATATAATATACAGTATACTACTTTATTTTTTCTTTGAAAAATATCTGCATCTTTACCTGCTAAATGCTTCAATGGATACACTAGCTAATTGCTTTGTTGTTCAGTTCTGAGTAGGTAGTGTGTTGGTTTTTGGAGCTTTTTGTCTTAAAACAGCTGCCTGGTGTGAAATAAAGCTACACTGCACAGAGATTCCACCACATTGCCTTTAAGAAGATCCCATCATTATGTCACTTTGCTTGTTTACACTTAGCCAATTCAAGCCGACATTTTGCCAGTGTGTTGTCAGCTCTCCCTCCAACACACGTCAATTCAGCTCTGTGACAACCAGGGCTTACTGAACGGTGAAACAACTCTGCCACCCCAATCCATCTTTGAGCTTTTCATTCAGAATAGTGAGGGATGATAACATTCCTGCCCTTAGCAGGCCATGTAAAAGGGGTTTATGAGAGTAGTGAGAGTTATCTAAAACAGTGAAGTTGTCGCTTGAAAGCTAAACAATAAACTGAAACCTGCTATATAGCTGTAAGGCCAAGGCAAGCGCCAGAGTCAGATGATATTTTTCTATGTCTTCAAAATTATGAACGGCACCTCTGACATTACTCATTAAAATTAGATAGACTGTTAAGAAGAAAATATCAGAGCAAATTAATTTTCACTTAGTATTTGGTATACTTTGGTATATGGTCAGTCGCCTGGCCTTATTCAGTTGCTTGTGTATTTATTGATATTTATGTAAAATATATGAACACCCTGAATGTGCAGTAGTTTCAAGAATGCCCTTAGGTTATATATGTTTTGTAGAAATGGTGATTGTCAAGGGCGTTAAGCTCCTGCTTGATCTTATAGGATTGTAACCTGCCACAACTCTAATGAGCAAGAAATGGAACAATGCTGGTGATATCTCGTGGCTGCTGTAGGCCTGAGATTGCAGGGAGAAGGGTTCAGAATTTATTTCAAGTGTTTTTTTTTTTATTTCAGTTGGGATTATAACAAAAAATTGAAATCAGTTGACATGTACAGTTTTTAAACAGCTCTAATAAACATGTGACAACTCATCTTTATACAGCTGTGCTTTCAAAGTTACTGAATATGCTAGTAGGTGCATGTGTCTCTGGCTAATGCCCTTGTAACCTTTGGCAGCCTACTTATTTGTAAATGCTGATCCTGACACTGTCACATTTCTAACTTTGAATTATTAATTTCAGTTAACCAATTTCAAAATTCCTGTAATTCAGATTCTTAACATGAAAAATGATCAAATTCAAAATCAATACTTGATAGACTGTTTATTTCATAAAGTATTTGCTAATGCTCATCCCTGACAAAGTGCCGGACAACTGCACTAAATTGGTCTTTTCATTAAACTGGGCTGTCTGTGCAATAGAAAAGTGCACACAGTGCACTCTGGCTTGATGCCAGAGGCGGCAAACCCTATAACAGCTGTGGTCTGTGAGTGAGTGAGTAAGTCAGTTTAAATGCGCCTGCGCAGCATATACTATGTTCACCATGCGCTGCGATGCAGCAGCGATTTTTCTCACACTAAAGCTGCTCCACAGTGTTGAATATTATTTTTGTTTTTCTTTGGAGTTTCACATCTGCTGGAATCTACTCACTGAAATGCTGTAACTAACAAAGTATGGTGACTGTAATTTACTGCTTTTAAGCAAGTCAGACCCTATAGCTAAATTGAAATTACAGTTACTGTATGCTTTGGAATGTGGGTTAGCAGTTACAACCGGGTGATGGGGCTAATTGGAGGAATTATGGAACATTTTCCTAAACTTCTTCCCAGTGTTTGCAGCATTGATAAAGCTTGATATAATCATTCACCAATGCTATTTAGTAACTTTTGGTACATTATGGAATATAAAATACATCTTGAGGCTTGCTTTATATCAAATGTAGTGACAAATGGGGTGATCAAAAATATTTGCCCCCATGATGGGGTGGTCAATAATATTACCCCCCATGATGGGGTGATCAAAAATATTTGCCCCCATGATGGGGTGGTCAATAATATTACCCCCCATGATGGGGTGGTCAATAATATTACCCCCCATGATGGGGTGGTCAATAATATTACCCCCCATGATGGGGTGGTCAATAATATTACCCCCCATGATGGGGTGGTCAATAATATTACCCTCCGTGGGAATTTTTGCTTTCAAAACACACCTAATTAACCAGTCAGCTTTTAAACCACACCTGTGCAGTCATTTGGCTTCCTAACAACACCTGCCATCTGCCAAGATGATTGTTGCTGACCTGGCCTCTTCTTTAGTTGATGTTTCAAGAAACACTGTTGTGAGTGCTCTCCATCATGGTGGGCTTCAGGGCCATCGTCCCAGAAGAACACTTTAAGAGCGCCACATCAAAGCCAGACTGAGGTTTGCCCATGAACAGTTAAAAGGTAAAGATGAGTTTTGGAAGTCTGCATTTTGGTCTAATGAGGCCAAACTGGAACTGTTTGGGCACATGGATGTTGCGTATGTTTGGCGAAGAAAGGGAGAGGTCTTCAACCCTAAGAACACAGTTCCCACAGCTAAACATGGTGGTGGGAGCATTATGCTGTGGGGCTGTTGTGCAGCCTCAGGCACAGAGAGCCTTGTTTGGGTGCATGGCATCATGAAAAAGAACATTGTGTTGAAATTTTTAGGGATAATATGTAGTAATCTGCTCTTAGTCCAGCCTTAGGTCATCGCTGCGTCTTCCAACAAGTCAATGACCCGAAGCATACGTCGAAATTGGTCCGACAGTTCCTGAAGGATACTGAAAACCAAGGTCCTGGAGTGGCCCACACAGAGCTCAGACCTCAGTCCTATTGACAGTCTGTGGCAGGTGCTCAAAGTGAATGTTCATGCTTGGAAACCACACAATTTGGACCAGCTGAAACAATTTGCAATGGAAGAATGGGTCAAAGTCCCTCACGAGACCTGTGCCAACCTAGTGAAGAACTTCTCCAACCACTCCAAGAGGTTGTTGTCAGTTGTGACTCAGAAAGGGTACACTATTGGCAATTAATGGCCAGGGGGGCTAATAATTCTGGATGTCTCATTTTTGCCCTTTCTTGTTTCAACTCATTGTATCAATAAAATATCCTAATCAGAGTTAGTGGACATTTTGTCTTTGTTATTTTGGAAACAAATACACTAAAAGCACTTGTTGTTGACGATGATTTCCATGGAGAAATCAAGAGTTTTCAAAAGGGGGGATAATAATTTTGGCCTCAACTGTAACTTTATATTTCTTTGAATGTGTCGTCACACGATACATGAAGCAGATGTAACAATATTAATAATTTAAAAAACACCCTAGGAGACGATCAGCTTTGTGCATCTTACCTGCGTGACATATGCAGTTCGACACTTTTACTATCGCCGGTGGTCAAGACACAAAAGCAAGGGAGCTGTTTTGCTGTGTTAGGAAGGGAGATCTGTAGTCTTCTTTAGGTAGCGAGACAGGGCATTATTTGGAAGAGAGCCAGCTGCCACTGGTCGTGCAGCAGACTGGTGAGCTCACCGGTCTGCTGCAAAGAGACTCCATCACTTGGGTGCTCCTAGGAGCATCGCATAGCGGCTCCAAGGGGCTCCAAGGGTTCAGTGGTATTTAACAGTGGTCTTTGTTTTACATTAATATTGTGATATATTAAATCAGGATGAACTGATATTTTGGTACCGAATGGTTTATCTCTCATCTGTAAGCCTTCTATAGTACCTGGGGTCAACAGATTTAAAGGTTCATTACTCTCGGAGAAATGTTCTTTTAACCCAAATTTAATACACAGATCAAACCTCAGAAAATATGAGCGACAAGTTCTGCTATTACAACTTCATTCAAAACATTTTTGCTTTATATTATGTTATGTTATTATATTATGTGTGCTTCAGTATTCTTCAAAGACCAACATTACTGAACCACTACAGAAACACATAAACATAGTTTATCCAGGAATACACTCTATGGACCCAATTACAAACTTATCTATGCAACAATTTCTCCACCTCTTGGCTCTCTGACCAGGAGTCAAGCCAGATACTAGGTTTCACGTTTTCTTGTTAATTAGAGCCTTATGACCAGAGAAAAGCTAAAAGAAAATGGCTGCGGTTATAAGGTAGTAAAACTACCAAAATCATAAGACTCAGGGCTTGCTGCTTTTCAAGGCCACTCCCAGACCACTGTAAATTTGATGTCCTAGTAACAAAATTGTTGGTATTGCACTCACTCTGTTGTCAGATGTTGTTTGATCTTGTTGGCTTTGGTTGATAACATGGCAGACAGGATGTTTTGCTTTTGGAGTGGTAAGGATTTGATCCAGCTGTGTGCTGTGGCAGTCAAGTTAGAAAAGTGGTTGAGAGACTTTTGGATGGCTCATTTTGAGTTACTTGGCAGACTTTTGAGTATGCAGTTATGAATACAGGCAGCGTTTGCATGGACTACAGTACTCGTGATGATTGCAGTTTGGCAAAGTATCATTTGAAAAAGTCGTTGTAAATGTAGCTGTGCACTCATCAAATATCTGTCCAATCAGATATGCAACTAATACAGTGCCAGGTGTCGTGTTGCATTGCAGTTTTTATTTATCATTTTCAAAAACCCCATGAAACAAAAGACAGTGCAATTTGTTTCCACTTATTTACTTGTTTCTGGAAAAGTCATTAAGCCAGGGAAGAAGTTGTGACAGATACTGATTGGCATTTATATTAACCAATAGTGCATTATTCCCTTCCGCTGACCGAACAGGCTACATCTGTTTAGCTCTTTGCTAGCAAATGTAAATTTAAAGATTTAATCGTACAGCTCGTCAGTCTCCCTATGTTTCTAAAGGGGTGAACTTCTGATAGTGATTGATTTATTTCATAAAGATTGTGTGACGCTCAAGACAGTTCATCTTGGTGAGGCAAGACAATTTTATTTGTATAGCCCGCTGTACTGTTGTATAGCTACTTCTTTAAGTCATTTTATAAGTTAGGGCCCGACCCACACGATGGCCGGCCGATATGTCAGTCAGTATTGGTCTGTCACAGGCCGATCACTGATATATTTTGTCAGCTTATCTTTTTTCTGATATGCATTCTAAAAAGTAATCATTTCTGTATGAAATGTGTTAAACTATGTCAATGTTGTTTTTAAAAAAATGTAACGCAGTGCCCAGCAGAGAGCACTCTGGCATGTCCTCCTTGTTTAGTGAACTGTTTTATTTTGGTCTTTATTTAAATTGTCATGTATGACAATCTTAAATATATTTTTTTAGGATATTTGTTTCAGAAAATGGTATTGGTACACAATCAGCATAAAAAGGTCTAGTTTCAGTCTAGAACAAAAGATTCACTATATTGTTTACCGCATATTAGTAATTACATTTTTCTGTTCTAAAATTTGAAGAGGCCTCCAAAAATACCATCTCAGTCAGGCCCTGGTATAAGTACTGTGTGGCCACATTGCATCATGTTTAAAATGAGGAATGTACTAAAAATCAGAGAAATCTCATTAATTTGATGCAAAATCCACACAAACCCAAAGAACGTGATGATTCCTGTATTTTTACCAGCATATATAACCAGTTCTGATATTTTCGATCTGACATCCCATCTTCAGATGTATATTCAGAACAATCCTGCAACATATTGTTCCACTTCCTATTGCAACAAAGTATTGGTACACTAGCACCAAACATCAATATTCTTGTTAAAAAAAAGCTGATGTCTTAAACTCATTTCCTGATTTTTCTTTTTAATGGCCCTTTTGTAGTGTAATGGCAGTTTGCATGATTTAAATCAAACTATGATGTTCGTGGTGATAATACCAGTGGACGAAACTGTTATGAATCTATAGTTTGATCACAAAGGCCTTACACAGTGGCTCACTGCAAATGTAGGGTGGACTGAAGTCTGTAATCAAAGACTAATACCTGAGTTTTATACTGGAAAGTAAACCTTTACATGGAGACCTCTGGATTCTAACCAGTTGATCTAGATTTGAACTTCGGACCAGGTTACCAACAGATTCAGATCAGTATTTTCTTTTGTGGGCTTACTGATCTGCTGCTAATTACACCGCTAACTGCAGACTTCTCCACCTGAATATATTTTGATGTAATATTAATCAGATGTAATTTCCCTGTTCAACCAGCGTGATTAGTTTGCAAACACAACTCCCCTGTAGTAAGAAGCAGCAGTTTGCATTGATAAATTTTAGAGATGCACTGATTGCATTTTTCTTATGATTATAATTTTTATATTTTTTTTGTTAGGGTGACCTGCTAATACCTGTTTCTGACAATTCTGATTTTCTGTCAATGAACTATACTTGACAGAAAATAAATACATGAAAATCAACTTTTTCTCAATGGAAACATAAAAGTTTCATAATTACAGAAAATTTTACTCTTACTTTTTTACCCCAAATTGCACTAGGTTACCGTATCTTTGCTTTCAACAAATCTAAGATAAATAAAGTGCTCTTCTACTCTAAAGTGGGAGTTTTTTTTTGGTTTTTTACCAGAAATTTGTGGATGTATATCCAGCTGTGGCAGACATGTCATTTACTTCTTGAACAAAAGCAGTTGAATGCTGTAGCCAAAGAGGGATAGGAGAGGCAGCAGGCTAGTTCTAGGTTCCATCTCTGCCTACTAGCAATAACCTTTAGTCCCTTTTGTAGGTGGTGGAGTTTTAAGTGTCAGATTGAGGTTGTGTTTGTTTATTATGGATCCCCTGCAATTTATTTTGGCCTTACAGTTTTCCAAATTGCATGCTTTATGTCCTCATTACTCAAAGTGAAGAACTTCCACAACAACCCAGAATTTTCGCCTGTTCCAGCCATGTTCAGGCTGCCACTCCAATCACATCACTCCTCCACACGGCTGCAATTTCCAGCAGCCCGCCAAATTTGTTATCTTGCGCAGGTTCTGCTGATTTGGTTGTTTTCGTTCGATTTATGCATTTGTACATGCATGTAGAGTTCATGCTTATATGGTGTCCTTTTCATGTCCATTTTGCCATTAAGAGCCTGCACCTGGCATTTTATTTTGAAAATTGACCTGTTCTACTATGCCATTTGTGTGGAGATTCCTGTCTTACTTGATGTATCTTGCTTGATCTTGCCCCTTGCAAGACAATCAGCGAATCCCTAATAAATGACAGATTGACAGAGATAGTGATCCTCTTGATAGAGCTATTGATCACTGCTAGTGCTCATAAAACAGTGGACACTGTGTACACCAGATGACTGACCCTGTTCTGTTCAATGCTTCTGCGTCACTTGCACAGTGTTGACAGTTTTTCAGGCACTTTGGGAAAAAAAAAAAACAAGGCCAATGTCAGAGAGCAAGAGTGTTCCAACAAAACCTGCTTCAAGGGTATCATAAATACACTGGATTTTGGTGCCAAAAAGAATTGTAGGGCACATGTATTTTTGTGCTGATGGAGTAATTATGCATGCTTTTTCTGCTTTAGTCAACTGTGACATCATGTGATTTCTCAAAGAGTTGAGCTCATGTGAGAGTGCCTTGGTGTGAGAAAAAGATCAATACATTCTGCCCATCCACCTTCTTAGATATAGCTGAAGGGCCTCGACTAGATTCCAGGCGTCTCAGTTCAGTTGCTCTTGGAGCTCAGCCTCTTGGATGCTGCAGGAGACATGTTGACTTTTTCAGCGGGCTACCATGACTGAAACAGTAGAAGTCCTGTCCCTTGTACAGCCCCCTTGTTTATTTCCACAGTCACATTTAAACAGTGCTGGTTCTGCATGAATAAACATAGAGCCTGGATGCAGGCCTTGTAGGATGGGTTACTGCTGTGGTTTAAAGCCCATCTATTCTAGACTTTGGTCCAAAATACCCTAAAGAAGCCAGCCTCATGAAGAGGGCTAGTAATTATTTCCAGTTGTGGGTTAATGAGTGGAAACTGGTACCCTGCCTGGAGCCTGGAGGCCTCTCCTGCTACCAAAAGTAGACAAGAACAAAGCAGAATAATTTAGCAAATGGTAGATCAGTGTTTGCCTACTTCTTTGATTTGAAGATCTAGGCCAGGCAAGGTTATGCATGTTTGTTTTGTTTTTTTTTACTTCTTTTCATCCTGTGTTCCATGTTTCTAGAAGGCCACGTATTTAGCTTGTAGTGTAACACCATCCTTGGCGTGTTTGTCACAGCTCTTTTACACCTGGCCCAGTGCCCTTGCATGTTGCTCTTTACTATCAATTTACCATGTGAATGATAAAGCACAACGAAAGCCCCTTTTCCACTGGCCAGAAAATCCACTAACACCCACTAGCATCTGGCTTTTGTCTGCAAAGGGAAAGGAGTTTGTCATCAGGAGGGAGGGAAAGGGAATTAAAAATGGACAGCCATAAAACAACGAACATCAGATTTTGTGGGGGAAAAAACATTCAATAGCATTCATTCAAAAAACAGGTAACTGAGTAATTAAAAGGCCACCTCCTGTGCTTCCAATTTTTGAACTCACATTCACCAAGTATTCAGTATCCCATAATTAACAACGTATACCATGGAATAATGAAAGCTTATTGCCTCAACTAGCAACTCCTGCGACTGTCATCTTTGCCACAAATTCAACTTTAAATATTGAAGGGGCTACATTTTAACATCGATCGACATCGACTCAGCGTTGAGTTTCAAAATCGGACTGAAGTAAAGATATAAAATGGCCATCAACCACTGAAACATTGTCACTGCCCTGCGTGTTGTTTGTTTACCCTGTTTTCCAACACGTTAGTGACATCAAAAGGTGACTCACCATGAAAACAGAGAGGCAGCTCATCTGGGTTTGTAAAAAAGCAGAACAAATGTGGATATGTACAGTGGAAAAGGGTTTCAAACTATCTTGTAGCTGATCTCTATGATTGTTACACCATCATCTCTGAACAGGCAAAACTGTGCTCTATGGTTTGCTTTCACAGGCTCCTTTCGTGTGCTGACCCAATGGTTTAATCACCAGGACTAAAAATGAGCATAAGCAGTGATGAGGTTAATTTCCTGGTTTACAGATACCTGCAAGAGTCAGGTAGGTCTCAAAAAGATTTATTTTCCAAACAGTGCTTCTCTATATGTAGTTTGTTGTAGTGATTTTAACAATGGTGGTTTTGACAATCTCAACAGTGCTGTACGTAATTTTATATGCAATGGTGCCCTTGTTCATGATTCTTGCCTCGTTCAGGCTTCTCGCACTCGGCATTCACCTTTGGCATAGAGAGCCACATCAGCCAGTCGAACATAAATGGAGCCTTGGTGCCCCCTGCTGCCCTCATCTCCATCATCCAGAAGGGCCTGCAGTATGTGGAGGCTGAAGTCAGCATCAATGAAGTCAGTCACCATCTTCACACTCTTCGCTACTCATCACAATCATCTTATATCAGCACACAAATTCCAGATTTTTGCATATCCTATTTTAGTGATCTACAATTTTTTTTTGTCGTTGGGTAGGATGGAACGCTATTTGACGGGCGGCCCATCGAGTCATTGTCTCTTATCGACGCTGTGATGCCGGATGTAGTCCAGACCAGACAGCAGGCCTACAGGGACAAACTGGCCCAGCAGCAGCAGCAGGCAGCCGCAGGCAGTGGCAGCAGCACGGGGCCCCAGGGAGGCAACAAAAATGGAGAGGGCGCTGCCGCAAATGGGGAGGAAAACGGATCCCACGCCTTAGCGAGTAAGCAAGCAAGCCCATGGTTGTAAACAATTAGTGAATCAGCTTCTTAACACAAACAGCTGTGGCTGGTGTGATTTGGTGTGGTTTACCACATTGTGGGCTTTTATGATTGCAAGTGGGATGTTATTCTTGACTTGATATGGTCAGATACAAGTTGCTGTGTAAAATGTATGGAATTCCTGGGCAATATATCGATTTTATCGATTAATTTGAGTTTTTTGTTGCAGACGATTTAAAAAACAAAAAAATTGGGAGTTTTTTACTCCTCTTGCTATGGCGCATCTTTTGTCCCCCAGGAACTTTCATAGCTTTCCCCACCCCCCTTGTTTCCCGCGTACGCATAGGAGCAACATGGCTAACGAGAGCGAGAAGTTTGTTTCTAAGACAGGAGTAGTATCGTCAGTGGTTTGGAACTGGTTTGGGTTTGCGGCGACAGACGTCGAACAAGTGACTGCATGCTGCAAAGTTTGTCTGAAGCCCATTGCAAATAAAAGGCAGCAGCACAATGAACTTATTTTAGCATCTAAAACAGAGACATCCAGCCGAGTGGGGGAAATGCCGCTCTTTGCGAAGGGAACAAGACCGCTATAACCGACAAACTGCCACTAAAAAACAGCTTACTGTGGTGGAATCGTTTACCCATGGGGAAAAAATTGTAAATCAAATTATTTGTGAAAAAATCTGAGATTTTATTTTTAGTCCATATTGCCCAGGCCTAAATTCCTGTTACGTCACTCTGTCTTTCCCCTGTACCGCAATGTGTGTCAGGAGTGCTATATTTTTTATCAGGCACTGGTGTTTTTCTCCTACTTGAACATTTTATCTTCGTTTTTTCCTACCAGCGTTGTTCAGTCTTGTTTACACACCTATTCCTGGTAAAGCCTTCTGTTTTCTCATGTTTCAATTATAGTAACATATTCTATTATAAACACATTACCAATATCGGTTCAGCAACTTTATCATTGTTCTATTTGAATTAATGACATCCATGCTCACTACTGTGGGACTCACTGGTCCATCTTATAGGACATTAGATCATGTCAGACAGTCATTATGAGCCTCTGCCACTGTTATAATGGTTGAGGTGGTCAATACTATGTATCGGCTGTGTCCGCTGGTTTTACTCCAGCAGGAGTGATGTAATGATCCTGTGGATCCATGCCAACTTGTCTCTAGCGATCGGATATCCTTTTTTTTGGTTATTTTATTGTTTTGCACACAAAGAACATGTTAATAACAACAAAAGCAAACAAACAAATAATTATGTGAATTAATTAATTAGGTTATGGTTGTCTTGAATCAGGAATCTTTAAGTAGCTATAGTATACAGAACATGACTGAGCAGCAATTATTTACAAGGAGGAATATGACATGCCTGGTTGGTCTCAGAACTATCTTTTATAAAATATAGCTGTAAAGTGCAAATGATGTCATACTGTGCTAGCGGCGGGGATCCACAGATTTAAAAGTGGATGTGAAAACACAATATTTATCAAGCCACCAAAGAAAGGACAGATTGTGAATAGACGGTGACTTTGTTGATGTGTTCATAATGTAGGTCCTGTTTTCCAGAGTGTTCACAATGACCAGGGCTGGTTTGCCCTTCTGTTTTCATGGACTGTTATATTTGGATATTAACCTGAGAAAGAGGACGATTACAAAACTAGTTGTCAGCTGGACTAAGCAATAATAAAAGTGCTTATGTTGAGTATTCTTAGTTGCGTGATTGATGTACTGAAATATTGAAAATATACGGTAAGCAACATTATATCTGTTCAAATTCTGGTGGCAAACACTGACGTAGATATTAACAGTGGGGATGTGATGTGGGCTTGTGCCTTCAGACACTAGTAAGACTTTTATCTGTAGCATGTAGACGGGAATATTAATGGAAAGTTCTTGTAGCATCTCATGGCAACGCCTCAATCAAAATCTTGTCTTACGAAGAACACTGTCTCGCTGTCAGTGAGGATTAACTCAGGGCTGATATAATAGTGTTTCCAAGGATTACTTGTTAGCTCTTTGTTTACCTTTCGATGTCGCTTAAGAATTATGAGGAGGGAAGAATCAGTTATTCATTTAAGTTCTAGTTGGCTATTTTACTGGAAGCAGTGTTTCATCACATCTTGTACATATTTTGTCACCCTGGTAAATAGCAAAGGGCGGCATGGCTCAGAGGTAGAGTGGCCGGGGACCATGTCAAAGTATCCTTGAGCATCAGACTGAGCCCTTTATTGCTCCTGATGGCCCTGTGACGGACTGCTGACCCATCCAGGTTGAACCCCGCCTCTCACCCAAAGTCAGCTGGGATAGGCTCCAGCCAGCCCCCCGCGACCCTTTATGGATAAGCAGTATAGAAAATGGATGGATGGATGGGAAATTGCAGCTCTTCTAACTCGGAGCAGGAGAAAAGAGTTTACGAGCAATGTAACATGAACTTTGGCGTAAAGTGTTTGCTTTTGTTTTACTCCCTCCTCTAGATCACCATTCAGAAATGATGGAGGTGGACCGGGATGTGGAGATCCCTCAGAGTAAAGCCATGGTCCTTAGGGGCCACGAATCCGAAGTTTTCATCTGTGCCTGGAATCCAGTGAACGACCTTCTGGCCTCTGGGTCAGTACCAAGCCTCCAGTCCACTATTCATTTCAAGATATGCATTTTTAATGTCAACCATCAGCCTGAATGATTTTAAAACACCCAACAATCCTTTTTGGTTGTATTTGTGGCCATGATTAAGCGCAGTTGTACAACTTAAGGTAACCCCAATTAGTTAATAGTGAACAAAATCTCTGACACGTATTGGTGAGCTGACTCACATTCAGTATATAATAAACACTGCTGAATCAAGTTATAAAAAAAAAACTGAACGCTGTTTCACCACTGAACAGTTCTTTGTTTCATCCAGTGTCATTAGTGTTATTATCCCTCCTCAGATGAATGCAGTCAGGCAGAAGAAGACATTAAGTGTTAATTGAAGAACAAAATATCTTGAGGACTACCGCTGTGATGCCTCTGGAAATTTACAGTATCAACTATTGACGAATGGATTATTGACTGTAATGTTAACTGTGATGACTTGATAATCACCATTATGAAAACATTCTTGAGTAACTGGACAGTAGGTAGAGAGTACATACCTCTGCCAAGGCAAACTCAACCAAACCCAATTAACAAAAAGGTTTGTTTTTGTGTTATGATCTGTGCAGAGATCTGTCTGCTCTCTTAGCCCATGCTACACCGTTCCACCTAGTTAGGTGAAAATCGATCTGATGTGTTTTGCATAATTCAAGATTCATTTATTTAGTCCCAAGGGAAATTTTATTGACATGTACCGCAGGCTGTTATATACATACATCAGTGCATAGATAAGACCTGCCAACAGACAATGGCCCCTGAGATTAGATTATTGATTTGGTTTCTTTAATTAATAGGATTAATATGTGTATTTTTACGGCAAACAAATTTATTAATATATTGATATTAACCAAAATGCCAAGGTTGATGGTATCAGAAGAAAAGCAAGAGTATTTCATACATACTGAAAAACATGTAAATATTGTGAATTGGAAAGAGTAGCATTTTTTCAGGAACAAGTCATGTAATTACTGCATTGTTTTGAGCAAAGAAACTGACCAAATTTATTTCATCCGCCCAATGCCGATATATTAAAAAAAATTGGCAAATCTAGTAATACAATGATGTGCAGATATTATTATGCGTCCCAATTCATTTGCTCATAAGTGGAATGCAAACCCCAAGTGGACTCTGGAAGGTATATACAGAAAAGGCGTAGTTTAACATCAGCCTGAAAAAGCAGTGTGGTACTTGCCTTTTCTGATTAAAAAAAAAATCCCTAATGGACCTAATGTTAGACTGTGTGTGGGTGTGTGTGTGTGCATATTTGTGTGTTTTGATGCGGGCAGGTCTGGGGACTCAACAGCACGGATCTGGAACCTGAGTGAGAACAGCACAGGTGGATCCACCCAGCTGGTTCTGAGGCACTGCATACGGGAAGGGGGCCAGGATGTACCCAGCAACAAAGACGTCACCTCACTAGACTGGAATGTGAGTGTGTGCTTAGTATGACTAAGTGTCTATTGGACTGAGTGCAGGTTTCAGTCATTTCGGCTGTGTGTGTGTGCGTGCGTGCGTGCGTGTAGGACCACTATTTCTGCGTAGGACATGCCTTCCATCAAGATACATGCAGCTGGTCACTCCCATGGGGGAAAGGGGTGCTTGCTTACCTTAATGAGTATAATAAGTGTCTACAGTCAATTGTACAAATAACTGTTCCTGTTTTTCAGAGTGAGGGTACCTTGCTAGCAACTGGGTCATATGATGGCTTTGCTAGAATATGGACAAAAGATGGTAAGCCACTCTGCCTCTACCACATTATACAGCCCTGTTTTGTTTTTTATTTTAGCTCTGTCATTCATGAGAGTATTTTGTTTTCAGGTAACCTGGCCAGTACTTTGGGCCAGCACAAAGGTCCCATATTTGCACTCAAGTGGAATAAGAAAGGAAACTTCATCCTTAGTGCTGGCGTGGATAAGGTGAGGCTGTTATCTTTTAGTTGTCCGATTACTGGTGTCTCATGTGTTTTGTTTGTGTTTACATGTTAGTCTTCTCATTTTACTCTCATTTTAACTTCTTCTTTGGGGGGCACTCTACCAGGTCGATATTTAAAAACACAACCAATGTGTATCAAAGTGCTTTATTGGAGCGAGGCAGGAACACTGCACATGCTTGTGTATGTTAGTGAGAGGTCTGTGCAAATATGCTGCCCTGTTCACTGTATCTTCCATAACTACATGTCAGGGTCTGCGCACACTGTCACAAAATCATTTTCACTGCTGACAGGTGCCTGAGGAGCCTGTTGACCAAAAATCAACCTGGCAGGCTTCCTGACACAAACGAGACAATTTATTTGTACATTGCTCAACATTGCCATCTAGTATCTGTAAATGTAACTACATCCAGTGTCACTATCAGCATCCATATTAGGGCCCAGGCACTGCTGTTTTGGCGATGAAAAAAAAAAAGTGCTTTAGGTGTGTATTTATGTGTGCATGCATGCGAGAAAGAGAGTTGTATATTAGCTTCCTGTTCATTAGGTGTTTTCAATGATTGTCTGACTGATGTGAGCAATGTAACTCTTCTTTCATACAGACCACAATTATTTGGGATGCCCACACAGGAGAGGCAAAGCAACAATTTCCTTTCCACTCCGGTGAGTCCCAGGAGTCAATTGCAATCGCTGTAATATTGGCCACCCACCTTAGACCACCAGAGAAGTGAACACATTATCATCTAAACTTGTCACACACTAGGATCGGCATTTGTTTTTATTCAGCACGACTCTGAAATTTTTTTCCCACTTATGACACTTACAGAGAAACTTAAATATATATGGAACATTGGCTTATTAGCCGTTCTGTTTGTTGTTTTTTTTAAGTAGAGAAGCAGTCTTGATGTAATTATGCAGTTACTGTAACCATAGAAACAAGACTGAAGCTTTGGGTCACACAGCATAAAAAGCTTACAATTTGATCGTCCCAAGTAGGTACAGTTGCTTCCAAATGGCTCTTGGGGATTTGTGTGTCATTGTCATCCATCATGCTGCATCTGCACACCCCAGTGCTGCTGCTAAGTTCTTGCTTCCTGTCTTTGTGTCTCCCAATAGCACCTGCTCTGGACGTAGACTGGCAGAGCAACAACACGTTTGCCTCCTGCAGCACAGATATGTGCATCCACGTGTGTAAGCTGGGTCAGGACAGACCTGTCAAGACCTTCCAGGGACACACAGTAAGTGGGGCAGGACTACCATATGGAAACAAAGTATCCATATGCCAGAGACATTGAAGCAGCTTAGTTCTCATGTGTAGGTATTTAAGTGAATGTCTACTCATGAAACTTGCCCTCAAGGTTTGGGAAATATGTATGAATCCTGTGTTTTGTTTTGTTTTTTTTAACCACACACATTTCCTGCTGTAGAATGAAGTGAACGCCATCAAGTGGGATCCCACCGGCAGCTTGCTGGCATCCTGCTCCGATGACATGACACTGAAGGTCAGTTCAGATGTCATCCAGTGATGAAGAGAGCCTTTACCAATTTGCTAGTTAATAAGTTGATTTTAAATTTTTGCCTCTTTCAACCCAGATCTGGAGTATGAAGCAGGACATGTGTGTCCATGACCTCCAGGCCCACAGTAAAGAAATCTACACCATCAAGTGGAGCCCTACCGGCCCCGGGACCAACAACCCCAGCGCAAACCTTATGCTGGCTAGGTGGGTTGGAATCACTAGAACAGATAGTAATGGTTTATAGGAATAGCTGTATTTCCTTTGCATACTTGTATAAGTGCCTGTGTCCACCAAAGCATTATTTACCTGGGGCCTAATAGTTTTTTATTGGCATGCCGTGTTTGACACCGTGCCACAAATGCTAGCACTTAGACTGCCAAATTTGCAACCTTTCAACTTTTGGTAAAACACTTTGCCCAGTCATCCAGTCACAATCGAGGAGGGGTGGCACCAAGACCAACTGATATGTGAGTGCTCAACAACCACAATGGAGGAGCTCTTGATCCTGATGATTTTACTCAGCTGTCATGATGTTGGCATGCCCATAAACCCACAAATTCTATTAAACCCACAGAAATTGGCTGGATTATCTTCAGTTTTTTTGTCACCCAAAACAAAGACTAGAGGAAGTACTTGTCTCAACCATCTGTGGTCCTGACATTTTTACCTCCACTGGCATTCTTTACCATAGTAACCAGTGTCACAACTGTGCACGCATTTTGCATCCAAATTGCTTTTGAGAAGTATGGCTGGAAGACATGGCTTTGGCAGACACAAGTTCATGATCCTCCTCAGTGGTATCAGTGGTATTTTCATGTTCATTGTTCAGGTGCACTGATCTAAATATAGCAGATATTCTTTGATATCGTTCCATTAATAAAGTACCATTGATTACCTTGGGGTTGCTGTTAATACATTATGCATGTTCGCAACTAAGATAAATTTGGGGCCTTGATGACCTCGGGACTTGGGTTTTCTGCTAACACCATAGTGTGTTAAGAGTCTACACATCAGCTTGAATGCCTTCAAGACGCATTTATCTAGAGTTTCTTAGTTGATCTCAGGGAGATAAGAAGCAGATCAGAGAGGACCCAAAAACTGTCAAGAGGTTTTCCACTGAAAGAAAGGTATTCTCCATGTGTTACTGCAGTGAAAGCAGCAATCTATATCAGAGGACTTTTCATTTAGTATTATTTAGCACTAGTGGTAGACGACAGATGGTGCGTGATGGGGAAAAGCAATAATACTTTACTCCAGGGTTTTTGTTTTTTGGTAGTTTCTTCTGCCAAGTACACCCTTGAATCGGTCATTTCCTTTTTGACATTCTCGGAGGACAACCTCTCATTTCTGCAGCTGAGACATTTCTTTTTCTTTCCTTGTGAACAAATTCATATCGAAGTTACGTTGCTCTTACAGAAAAAGTTATTCATTATAGTGATGTTGACAGATAATAGATAATAGTAGATGCAGTAAGATTCTGTGTGAGTGTGTGTGTGTGTGAGAGAGAGAGAGAGATTGATTCCCCTCCCAAAATGTCCTATCCAATTGGTGTTTAAATAATGCGAAATAGCGATTGGGTTTACATGGGCAAGAATAATCGGATTATTTAACCAAATATTCCATTTCAGTTGGAGTTTATGAATGCATCTCCTTGGATTCTGTTCTATCAGATCAGATCATTCCCATCCATGTAAAACCCAATCAGTGTTAAATCTGGTTGCGGCGAGATTTCAGAGGTCAGGCGCTAATCGTGTGTGACATAGAGTTCCATTGGCATTAACAATTTTTTTTTTTTTTTTTGAGGATGGGCAATCGTGTTTTGACGATTCATCTGTAACTATAGTAAACAAGGCTCTTCCGTGATTTTCGCTAGTTTTGAAAAGATACTTGCAAGACACATGCTCTCTTTCTCTTCCCTTCTAACCAAGGGTGCATTACTAGCAGGTAGTGCTAGGCTAACATTAAAACTACACTACTACAGCGTAAGCTACATAACATAAGCCAATGTAAAATGTGCTCACCATCGCAAACATCATGTAACGTGTTTCAGTATGACAGATTTAAAAAAAAAAACAGAAAATGTTCATTCTTTGGATGGTAT
Source organism: Aulostomus chinensis (assembly GCF_037954235.1). Classification (NCBI taxonomy): domain Eukaryota; kingdom Metazoa; phylum Chordata; class Actinopteri; order Syngnathiformes; family Aulostomidae; genus Aulostomus; species Aulostomus chinensis. The sequence goes on from NC_141324.1 coordinate 12,928,838, forward strand.
TAACATGAAACAGAACTCACCTTGAAGTCTTTAAACAAATCTGGATGACGGTCTTTCAAGTGTTTTGCTAAATTGAAAGTATTGCCTCCCTTTGTCTGGATGCCGTGGTAGCATCGTTTGCATACAGGCTTCTGTGGATTAATAATACAGCCACTCTCATCTTCCTTGTACGCAAAATACTTCCAGACTCGACTGCTCTTAGTAGAGGCGCGGGGCGGTTGCATCACCTGCAGTTGCCATCTTCAATGTAGTTGTTCTTATGCCGTGTGTAGTCACCCCTACTTCGGAAAATGTAAGTAGCCTAGCGACTGGAAAACTGTCAGTTCCAGAAGAGGCGCAGCACTGATTCCAAAGCGGGCCCCAGTACCTACAGTGCTTAGAAAAATGGGTATCGTTAGTGTTTCGTAGCTGTAGAACCAAGTGGTATCACAAGTATGGGTTCTCGTGACATCCCTGTTGCTAAGTTGGCATTCTGTAGTCTGTGTGCTATGTAGTAGTTCATATTTATGCTACATGACACTTCGCTCACCCAAATTCTTGTTCTTGTTACCCCTTCACAGCGCGTCATTTGACTCAACAGTGCGTCTGTGGGACGTGGAGCGCGGGGTGTGTATCCACACACTGACCCGCCACCAGGAGCCTGTCTACAGTGTGGCATTCAGCCCTGATGGCAGACATCTCGCAAGCGGTTCTTTTGATAAATGTGTCCACATCTGGAACACTCAGGTTGGGATGATTATCAGTTACTACTCACACACATATACAGCAAGAGTTAAACAAGGCTACACACACACACACACACACACACACACACACACACACATATACCGGAGCTATAAAATGAGCCATGTTGTATTTGTGAACATAAAATGCTGCTTGACAAGTATTAAGTAATAACATCTACAAACGTGTGTGTGTGTGTGTGTGTGTGTGTGTGTGTGTGTGTGTGTGTGTGTGTGTGTGTGTGTGTGTGTGTGTGTGTGTGTAGACTGGTGCTTTAGTCCACAGTTATCGGGGGACAGGAGGGATCTTTGAGGTGTGCTGGAACGCCACAGGAGACAAAGTCGGAGCCAGCGCATCAGACGGATCTGTAAGTGCTGCTACCAGGATGCTTTTCTCAAACACACACACAATCATAACCACTGCTGAAGCAGCTGCTCCTTACATTCACTCAAGCCAGCTCACAAGCTTCACAACAGGGGCCGAAGCGTTTTATTTCATTCATTTTTCATCTGACACATTTTGGTCACTGTGATTTGGAATCTCAAATTTATGCAACTTTTATGATTTCTGAAGTGTAAATGTTTGCTTGAAGTATATTTTCACTCTTCTTTTTTCGGTTTGATCACTTTTAATGTCCGTGACGACCACAGTAGTCTTATTTAGCCTCTTGTGAGCAACCACCATTTTTAAGTTAGAAAACTCATGTGTATTATTTCTTGGTGCATTTTATGGCACAGAGCAAAACATTAAGATGTTAAGCTAGCGTAAACCACAGACCTTATTTCTGTCACTGAACCAAATCCCACTGACTTTGAGAAGAGGGAACGGGAAGTTCAACAATGTCAAGTTACTTCTGAGTTTTAGAATTCATTCCTACACCACTGTCTTGAATGATTAAGTTCAACATTTTTCAACTCTGGACAGCCAGAAAAAATCTTCAGTCCCTGCTATCTTCTGTAGCGCAGTGTAAAAATGAGGCACTCCCTCTGCAAGCAACAAGAAGGGAAAAACACATCAGTGGACACTGGCCCTGAAATCCTCCTGGTCATCAGACTGCAGATTGCGCTAGACACAGGAGTGGTGACGTTTATCGTTAAATAGTGCATAGCAATCTCAAGATAAACAACTGCTGTGCCGTTTGAGCTCCTCAGACCTGTGAAGGCTGATGCAGCTCAATATTATTAGTATTGATATTATTATACATTATTATTATACATACAGCTCACCAATCCAGATCCACATGTATGTAGGGGACAAAAAATGTCCAAAAAAGAAGCAACACTGTCTTCCCTGTTCAGTAAATGCCTGACTAGACAGAAAATGAGGTCTTTGCAGGAGAAAATTTGTCATCCAGTTAACTGCTTGTTCTTGTCTGCCAGGTTTGTGTATTAGACCTGAGGAAATGACACTCGTGTGGGGGAGCCATGGACCGACTACGAATGTGTACATAGCCAAAATGACTGACTGTCCCTGCCTGTCCACCACACTGCTGTAGTCCCACCAGATGCCATGGCCTGCCATTACTGTCAAATGGAGTGCTGACCCCCACCCCTACTCCCCTTCAAATGTACACACACATTTATGGACCACACCTTCATCACATACAGTTGTTATGCACATGCGTCAGACATCCATCGGGTCGGTATGGACCCTAGTGTCGCTCTCGCAGACCTTCAGGAAGAATTCTTTCTACAAATCATGTTGGACCCATCATATTCAAACCAAAACACCAGGATTCGTCTTGCTTTTCCTCTTTTTATCCTTTGTACCAGAATTCTACAGATTTTTGTTCTCTGTTGGTGTGTGCATATTGCATATGTCAGCATTTGGTGTCCTGTGGACATTGTTGTTTTGAATTTGGATTTTACTGATCTCTGTAGGTTTTATATCATGTGGGGTGGGAGAGAAGGGGCGGGAGGGTCGAGAGTTTTTCTTGTTTTTAACAATGGGTGTTCAAATCTCTTCATTGAAGCATCCATTCATCTAGTTCTTGGCACTCTATAAGGTTCAAAAATGCAGATATATAATAGCTCAGAAGGTAAAAAATGTTTTTCTTTTTCAACTGTATTTTTATCCATTTTTGCCATTGTTAACAAAAATATAAAGCAGTTAATCAAAAGGTGAACTGTCCTTTGTTTGCATCTTTTGCCCTCAGAAATTATTTTCAGGTGTTCATCTGGTTAACGTAAAGCTCTAAAGAATTCAAGAGGTTACGGCTGAGAGAGTTGTTAAACAACCTGTCAGTCTGATGTTCCAGCAGCGGGCCGGCAGCGGGCCGGCATCAGCCTACCAGTGAGGCGGCGTGGATCTGTGCATCTCAAGCTTACAAATGCAAGAACAGCCTGCTTTCTGGTGGCTGTGCGGCATCTGTGATCAGTGGGGATAGAGAGAGATTAGGGGAGGCGTGGGTGGGTGGAGTATACACAAAAACAGGCCCAAGAGCTCACATTCATCCGAACAATGACTTGTTTCCATAACACATGGCTTGTTGCTAACCAATGCTGAGTGATAATCACACTAAACCGCTCTTATTATGTCTCATTTCTCTGCATGGTAATCAGACATCATCACTCACTTCCCCTCAGAGGGGTCTTTGATCGCCGCTTGTTAAAGCTGAAGAACACAGTGCCCAAAATCACCGATTGGCCATACCGGACATATCAGTTTTGTCCTGTGGAGTTCACAATGTTGAGTCAGCTTCAAATTTTCAGTCGTCGCGTAATCAGTGTTGACCTTAGTGCAGTCCCTGCTTTGGTTTGCTGTTGTTAAGACTTAAGACACACACATAAACACACACACACACACACTCACTCATACTCTCACAGACACACACACTCTCTCTGGAGACAGGCTGTGTTCAGGCCTATGCACGGATAGACAGTGCTTTTGTTTGTAGTGTTCAGAGTTGGCGTTTTGAGTCAAGTCTGTGCTTGTTGTTCAATGCAGACTCGCAGCATACGACTTGATGTAACATGCATATAATATATATATATATATATAAATATATATATATGAATATATCTGTGCTATCACAGGGGATTCTTTTCTATGCCACTCGTATGTAAAGGGTGGATTTTAAAGTCATGTTTTGAAGACGCTTGAAATCCAGTGTGTGATGTTCTCGTGCATGACCAGCGGTCGTGACCATATCAAATGGGTTTTTATAAAATACCATTAAACAGTCATAGCGAACTTAAAACAGCAGCCCTTCGGAGGGGTTTTTCTGCACTTTAGACTTATTAAAAAAAAAAAAAATGGAGAAACAGGGAGGTGTGTTTGTTCAAGCCATTGTTGACACATCTGAAAAGCTCTCAAGTTTAAAAGCAGAAAGCGTGCAGCGATCCGGTGTGATGAAAGGGTGAATCCTGTCTTGTCAGACCCCTTGAGGTACGTTGAACTCCAAGCCAACTTCATGGCATTCCAGCTCTCATCTCGTAGCCATAACTCCCATCTGATGGCTTGATACACGTAATCGTCTGACATTTTAGAGGTTTTGGTCAGAATATTACTTGTTAAAAAAAAAAAAAAAACAACTTTTGTACTGATGCTGAAGACTATTTTGAAGTTTGCTTTAACGGTGATTGAAATGTACCACAAAGACCCTATTTCAGATTAGCTCTATGACGGTGGAATGGTATTTTATAATGGTTTGTTTTTAGATGATACGCTTTTTACACAGCATTCAAGTGTGTTTGCTATTTTTTCTGTTCCTACCGAAAATACTAACGTTAATTCTATCTTTGCTATGTTTGAGAGCCCTTGAAGGTTTTGTACTTCTCAAAACTTTTGTAATTCTGATTGATTTGTAGCTACGTACTCGAAATGAACAAAAAAAAAAAAAATCAAATCTGGATTTAATTGTTGATGTAACACAGAACATGTAAATACCAATTTGCAGATCTTTTTTCTTGTGTTGTCTTTGCCCTCACTTGCGTTGTACTCTTTCTCTCTCACTCACATGGTTGCAGTCTGACTGTTGGAATATCAGTCAGATTTCAAGGTCTAGAATAAAATCTATTTTGATAATATCAATGTGTTTTCTCCTTTGCTTTTTATTTACTGCTGCAGTGACCATGTCTTTACTAACAGTTTTACTCCAATAGAAGCTGTCTGATAACATGCTAGTACAAACCTGATTCAAAAACACTTTTTTTTTTGATGACAGGTGTGTCCATCACACAGGTGACAATTCCATCCATCCATCCATTTTCTACTGCTAACCCTGTCAAGGCTCGCGGGGGGGGCGGGGGCTATCCCAGCAGAGGTGAAAACTCAAATCACTCAATTGAATGCTGCCTAGCGCCCCCGTGAGGTGAACATTCTTGCTTGGGGGGTAAATGCAGCCTGGAGCAGAAGGTGGTCCCGGTAATCAGGCTACGGAAGTGTTAGCTGGACTGAACAAACGCGAAGTGGCCTCGACTGAAATAAATTAAGGGAGAGCATTTTACTGGAGATTGTAGAAAAATATAAAAGACCGCATTGCCTTTGGCGGGAAGCCATCTTCCATTAGGTGTTTAGGGACGTAATCCGGATGTGACGCCAGGTTTAGGGACCCGGAGGTTTCAGCAGAGTTTCCGTTCAGCGTCATGATCTGTACCAGTGACAAAACGACGCTACTGGTGTACATGTCGTCATCCTTTCTTCTTCTTTTTTTTTTTTACACTGTTTTCCTTACAAGATGTGGGTTTTGGTTTTACAACATCAAAATATAACCATAATTGCATCACAGCAAGGTCCCGAAATAAATGAAATCTATCTATGTGTGTATAAACTTTTATATATTTATATTTATATATATATATATATATATATATATATATATATATGTGTGTGTGTGTGTGTGTGTGTATAAACGTGTATATATAAACATATGTGTATACACACAATATATGTATGTATGTATGTATATATTATATATATATAATATACATATATATCTGTTGTTATATATAATATATTTTTACCAGTAATTTCACCAGTAAATTGTTCTCACTGTCAAATTTACATTTTAAAGAGGCTTGTTTTTAATTGTGCATTTGACAACTAACATTTTACCTTCACTTGTTAAAGGTCTGTTATTGTGAAAATAACATTTTCTGAAATCTCAGAAAGATTCAAGGTTCAAGGTCATTCAAGGATGAGTCTGATGTTATTTTTCTCATTGTGAGGAAATGCTACGAAAAGTCACGTGCTTTCATCTCTCTGTAGTTTCTGACTTGTCTGTACTTCACCACCGGCTGTCAGTTTTTTGTCGATGCATATTTAGGTCTTTGGTGGGTATGGCAGTCAAAATGACCCAAAATAAAGCTGATAAAATGTCATGCCTTGGAGAGGCACCACAATACTTTTTAGAGTCAATTGATAAATCTTAGCTTTTTTTCAATCAAACTGATCTAAAAGTCACTATCCTGTACAACATATGGTCATACGATAGCAAGCATTGGACGCTCACATGGCCACGTATCCCTTTAACAGATGAAAATGAAAGTTCTTCTTTCTACATTTTTCAAAGGTGGATTTACTTGTACTGCGTCAGGAAGCATTTTACTTCACTTTAATTGTCATTGACATATTTTGGTACAGTTCTTGCGAATATATTTTGAGAGTCTACCAGTACTTTTTGGTCAGTCGTTTGTATCTACTTCCTTTGATTTATTTAGCTACAGTTCAAGAAAATATATCATGCTATTATACTAGTCAACACTTTAACTACCTATTCTGCCTTTACTATATTTAGCTTCAGTCATAGTGAATATATTATGATAACGTACTAATAGTTATTTGGTCAGTACTTTGTTTCCTTAGCAGGCATTTCCTTTGATATGTTTAAGAATAGTCCAAGTAAACATACTTTGACTGTATACCAGCAATGTTTTGGTCAATAGCTTTTTAACTAGCAAATTTTGCCTTTAATATATATTTAGCTTCAGTTTTAGTAAATACATGATTCCATGCTAATATTTCTTGGTTGGTTCATGGTCCATTTAGCCAGTATTTTTCTTGATGTATTTAGCCAAAGTTCTTGTAAATACACTCTCATAGTATTGTAATTTGTTGAGATGTATGTGTATTTTACAGGTAGCGTGAAGCTGCCGCCACCTTTGTTGACCCGTTCAGGTCCGGTGTCAGAGGCAAGAGAGTATTCACCACACATGTGCTTGAATACGATGCAAAATAGAGCCTTTATTGAAAAATATGATTTCATAAAAAGGTGATTTGACGAGGCTGGGATGCCTCCCTCTGAGAGGCTAACACCTCTACGGCCACACCTGCCCTGCAAACCTTCCCCACAGTAGTCAAGGCACACACTAAAATAAATTCTGCGCACATTTTGAGTCGATCCATGCACGCTCTAAAAGCACAGCAACTGGCACCACCCTAATAAAACTCAATACCAAAAATGCTCAGCAATCAATAAGTACCACTAGGGGGAGACAGGGGCCGTGGCCCCCACCGCCACCTCTCAATGAGCCCCTGACAAGTTACCAGTTTTACTGAAATACACTTTTTAAATAATCTTGCAGACGTTCAGTGGGGAAATGAAAGGGCAAGAGCTTAAAATATCATAACCAAAAAGTATATATAGATGGGACAACACGTAACACTGGACATGAAAAGTATTTGCAAAGTTCACTTGTCCAGTGCTGACGACCAGAGAAAGTTCAACATGAAAAATGTGAACCGCCTTACTTTCTGATCATGACATTAATTATTTTGAAACTGCAACATTTTAGTCCTCTTTTTGGTTGTCCCAGACAGAGTAAAAGGCAATCCACTCACATATGCACACACCCATGGGGGGGAGGTGAGGGAGGAGGGTGGGTGGGGAGGAGATAGACAGGAGCAAGGCAACTAGCACATTTACAGGCAATTTACAGTCTACACACCCTCAGAACCCTCAGGGTCAGAAAACACTCTCACACTCGCGCAGCACCACACTGGAGGAGGGTTTGACTCTTTAGCATCGCTGCTTCTCTGATGGGCCTTTCACCTCCTGTCACCTGAAGGAAAGTAAAGCTGAGACTTCCAGAGGACAAGAGGAGAATCTGTGCAGCGGGGAAGAAGATCGTCTGAGAAGACGGCTCCTCTCTGCTGGATTCACACACAGACATTATATTTTTCCCGGTGAGTGCTGACCTTCTGCGAGAGATGATATGCTTCTCCCTTCCTCCCTCTCTAACTTTGAAATCTATTTATAAAAATGGTGGCTTTAGAAATATGCTAGTGAGCTGCTAGACTTTCACAGTGCTTGTTTTAGAAGCAGGATCAACACTTGACGTGGTGTATTTGTACTCCAGTATGTGTTGTACAGAGGGGCACTCACACAGAGGGGCAAATATCAGCAGCACTCTCAAACCAGCTATGTGACCCTTAGAATACTCCAACAAAACAACTGTAGAGCGAAGTTACATTTTATAAATACCGCAGTATGCAGGTTTAGTGGTTGTTCACACCTGTCGCATAAGGTTATGTAATTTATATATATATATATATGTGTGTGTGTGTGTGTGTGTGTGTGTGTGTGTGTGTGTGTGTGTGCGCTCAGTTGTGGTAATGTTTTGCCAGGATATTTAATTAGACAAGACCATTAAAATCAATTATCAACCTATTTTGGAATGTTGTATCAGTGAAAAGTGGAAGGAAAAACTTTTCCTCTGGCTAACAATCTAATGTATTTGTGATGACATAGGCAGGACCCTCAATCTGACATGTTATTAGATGAATATATTTCAACTCAAATAGTTTAAATCTGTTCCTTTCAGGTTATTTTAGATTTCTTTCTCACAGATTCATAGTTTCAAAGTTGGACTATCATTCAACAGCAACTTTTTTTTTCTAGAAAACATATCTCTTTTGCAAGCTTTAGCGCCAACAAAATATAAATAATCAAACCTATTATCTATGTAACCTCGGGGCGGCAATTATCTTCTAAATTTCTCATCTGTGGTTGATTTTTGTTGACATCTTGTTGGTTTGTTGGTCTCTGTGGTTCTGACACCGCAGGGATGAGGTGTTTCTGAAGGACAAGTTAGTATCACCATGTCTGTCTTCACCTCATCTCTATAAACAGATTCTGCATATATATATATATATATATATATATATATATATATATATATATATATGCAGAATCTTTCAGTAAGGAAGAGAATGTGAGGACAAGGAAGCTTCTCATTTCTGTTTGAGGAGCGATGACCATTACATTTGAGTGGGCCTCAGTAGCATCCATGTCAACAGTCTCTGCGGAGTGTAAAAGGCTGAGAGGGAATACATTAACTAAAATGCAAGGTAGGAAAAATGGCTGAATTCTGATGATTTGACAAAGTTGTCGCAGTGGTTTTGAATTGGTCATTCTTAATGTTGAATTTGTTGTCTTTAATTTCCGTGCAAACATATCAAGTTGCCACAGACACTGTAAACAATCAGGAACAAGAAAGTGTATGACTGGAAATCTGCCAACTACTCTGGAAACCCTGAAATACTGGCCCGAAAATAATCTCTTTGGTGGGAAAAAAAAAAAAAAAATTCCGAGATTTGGATGTTTTTTCCATACAGATAATTGCCACAGATTAATGTCACTTTTATGATTTTTGCTTGGAATAAACTGCAGCATGACAAGAGTTAAAAGTCACCACAACGAAGCTTCGCGCTGCTGCTTTTGGTACAATGAAGTTGAACTTCTGTGACAACCTCTGTCGTCTCATTTAGCCATTTGTTTGCAGGTGCTGTTTTTAAAACTCTTAAACGCTTCCAGACTCACATTCAAAAGTCTTTTTCATTTCAGGCCTTTAACCAAAACCCGTTCAGAAATCTCGTTTACTTGATCCTTACCTCCCTCATCCCTGCGTCGCTCTTTAAAGCCTTCTTGCCTCCACACGGGGTCGAACAAAAGAGGTGGTATAATCAAAGACTGAGAGGAGGGAATGAAAAGACTCCAAAAAATGAAGTCACTAATATCCAACGTGTAAATACAGGAAGTCTTAACTGAAAAATAGAATAACGGAACTGTTCAAATGGGGTCAAAGCTTTGAAAAAGTGCAACATTTGAATCATTTCACAATGTGTGGAGACACCTCAACACACACATTCCCATATGTTTCTTGTGAGAATGCATACGAGGATGCATGTGATAAAATGCGTTCACATGTTGACACGGTAAATTCCTGTGTTTTTTTGGGGGGTTTTTTTTTTTTCAACGAGCGCAAGGAGCAACTCAGAGATATTGGTGTGGATTTGGAATGTAATCTTTCACTGCAAGCACCACATTGTGCCGGTGTGTCGGGAGTGAAGGCAAACACTTCAGGGGCAGATAAGTCAAACTTGAAAATTACCCCCCCCCCCCCAAAACAAAAAAAAACAAGGAAAAGAAACATCAGCTCCCCGCTTAGAAGGTACTCCAAGAGGTTGTTAAGCCTTTATGGATGTGGTATTGCCCTGCCCCATTCCATACCATCTGTCCTCCCTCAGACCCTTATTTTCATATCATACGTGTTGGTCAAAGTTCAGGAATGCATGCGTGCCTTACCTGGCAGCAAAAGGGACAACTGCTTTTATAACAGGGGCAATAAAGTACGTTATCTGTCATACGCTGGATGTAAAGGCTGGTGAGGAAGCACAAGGCTGTCATAAACCACAGGTGAAGCAGAGTTTCTCATTATTAGGCATCATCAGCAAGGAGAGCCATTCTGAGCCAGTGACCCCATTAGGTGCAGATCATCCAATAATGTTAAAAAGCTCTCAGGGTGCAGAGGGAGTCCCAGGCCCTGGGCCCATCATGATCCCCCCTTGGATTTAGCCCAGGCCCAGGCGGAAGCAGGCTATTCTCGTCCTGTATTATGCTGCTGAGCTATTCTTTCACTGTCCATTGTGTCCAAACGCTTTCCATGACTCTCAGCAATTTCAGATGGTCTGCAACTTAAACCCTTCTATTATGGACAAGCTCGTACTGCAACATTTGCTGTGCTGGCATTTGCATTCACTACCGCCAACCCCAAACCACACCCACTAACTTTTGACTTTTCAGCTTCAATGTTCCTGCGGTTGCACACAAACACCAAACACAAGTGACAGTTGTTAGTATGGCTTCACTTCCCTGCGTGTGGTGCATTTCAGTAACGAGGCAGCTGTACAAGTTTCACGGCTGTACTTGCAGGTCAGGGCGTCATTTAGAACACATGTAACATGTGTGTCTCAGATACATTACTGAACTTGCGCAGCCCCACAGCTCAAAAGTACGGCAAGTGTACTAGGTTGATCAGTAGCTGACCAATATCTCGTGACTGTAACATATCCCACTGCACAAAAGTGTCGTCTTTTTGGCTCTTCCCTTTAAACTGTGTAAACCTGTTTATGAAAACTGAGAGCCAAAATGCCGTATTACATTCACGTCACATTGGGTTAATGTGCTGGACAGGAACTGACACGTTTACTTGAGTCAATTTTTTTTTTTAATCTGTTCTTTACTTGAGTAGTTATTTTTGAGAAACTATTTCTTGTAGGAGATGTTTTGTTTTGTTTTTTGTCTTTTGTGAATCATTTTTAATGAACATCTTGAACAGTAGCAATCACAAATCCCCTTCCCCCCACCACTCCACACCCTTTGGCGTCAAAGAATGTTCTAATCTGAGAACATTGACATTATTCCTGAAGCGACAGTGAAAATTCTGAGTCACAGAGTGGATACATTGACAGTTATACTGAGTTCAAAATACTTTTACTACCCACACTGAAAGAAGTTGCTGAAATTAATAAGCAAGCATTTAAAATGAAGCTCCACCCAGAAATGTGTATTTTGCCCTCCAATTACTGGCAAACAGCTATCTTGAGCTCACAAAGACATTTTTGATCCCCCTTCCTGCATTACTTCTTTGTGATTCTAGAATGCAGAGAGAGCGAGCCATGTATTTGGAAGCCATGCTTAATGTTAAAGCGACTTGATGTTGACGTGTGGCTAACACCAGATGTGCTGGGGAATTTGATGACAGAAGCTTTTGGGCAGTTAAACTTGAGTAAAAAAAAAAACGAATGCAGGTGGGAAGAGACACCGATTTGTCAGTGCATAGAAAAACACTTCTTGGGATGAAGTGCTGCTATAGACGACACTAAAATGTTGCTTACGTCAGACATCATGATCTTAATCTTAAAGTCCAAAACAAGACTATCTTTCTGGGCTAAAACGTCAAAAGAAATACATTTGCAAGATCCTCACGAAGCATGATGTTTAAAAAAACTTCAAATTAGTCATTTTCTTTGCTCCCCTGTCACTACTGGCCAACAAGCCATTGAGTAACAATGAATTTTTTGCATTTCCACTGGCACATGACCGTCAGCAGCACACACAACACTCTGTTCCACATTTGTGTTTCACAACAGTACTCAACGAACTCTGTCATTGCAGCAAATGTACTCTCTCTTCTCAGATAAAGATGAATGACCGGCTGCTGGGAGACTGTGTGATTCTGCTACGATGATGGATGTTTCCCAGCCACCCCAGTGACTCCAGCTATCACCTATGCCACCTGCTGAATGCGGAAAGCCTAGGATGGAAGACCAAGCAAGTAATGCACCGAGGCGTTGGATCAACACTCAGAACCTCCACAACATCTGCCACCTCATCTTCTCTTCCCACACTGACAAAAGCAGCTGCTTCATCACCATCACCAACCAGACAGGGACCACCGCCAACGGCTGACAAGATTCCAGGATGTTTGTGAATTTCCGCCGGTTGCGAAAATGCCAGTGTGTCCAGCTGATGACCACCTGCCTGGTGCTGTCAGTGATGATGGTTTGTTGGGAGCAGCTAGACAGCAATGTTGTGAGCCATGTTAAGTCCTACTCCTACCGCTACCTGGTCAACCGCTTCACCTACATCAACAAGAGCCTCACTATCCCACGTGAGGAGGCACGGAGCTTCAGCAACTTCCAGTACCTGCTGGACCACCCGGATAAATGCACCAGCAAGGACGTTCTGCTCCTTCTCTTTGTCAAAACATCCCCGGAGAACATAGAGAGGCGTAATGCCATCAGATCCACTTGGGGTAATGAGACCTACATCCAAAACACCCTGGGAGTGACAGTCAAGGTAGTGTTTGCCTTAGGAGCACCTCAAACCAACAAGGGCGAACCCTCGTGGAGCAAGAGGAGTCGCGCTGGTTTTCAAGCACAGCTCATTCAAGAGGACAGTCTCCATGGCGATTTGATCCAGCAAGACTTTTTAGACTCTTTCCACAACCTGACCCTGAAGCTGATCATGCAGTTCCACTGGATGCATAGCCACTGTTCTCACGCCCATTTCCTCATGACTGCTGATGACGACATCTTCATTCACATGCCCAACCTGGTGAACTATTTGCAGGACATGAAGGGCGTCACAGACTTTTGGATTGGTCGAGTGCACAGAGGCGCGCCGCCAATCCGCAGCAAGGACAGCAAGTACTACGTTCCTTTTGAGATGTACCAGTGGTTGTCTTACCCTGACTACACTGCAGGGGCAGGGTACGTGGTCTCTGGAGATGTAGCAGACAAAATCTACCAAGCCACTCTAACACTGAATGCCTCTCTTTACATAGATGATGTGTTCATGGGCATCTGTGCCAATGCAATAGGTGTGTCACCTCAGGAGCATGTGTATTTCTCAGGGGAGGGCAAGGCTCCCTATCACTTATGTATCTATGACCAGATGATGACATCACATGGTCATGTGGAGGATATATATGATATTTGGAAGGCAGCAACACACCCACAGGTGAAACAGAGGACCTCTGGACTCACAGGCAGGCTGTACTGCACAGCTGTAAAAATGGTTCTCCTGTGTAAGCCTTACTATTTCAACACATACCCCTGCAAAGCAGCCTTTTTGTAGGTGTGTGTGTGTGTGTGTGTGTGTGTGTGTGTGTGTGTGCGCGCGCGCGTGTGTGTGTATGCAGCATTTGAAAGAGAGCGTGTCATCAATCATAATAATGAAGTGATCATTGCTACGACTATTACCTCAGTCCTTTCAGTGAGACACCTGTATCTGTGAACTTCCTGCTGGGTGTTGCCAGAAATGATCAGACGATTGATATCTGTAACTTTAAGTGTGAATTCACAATACGTCGCTTATCTCTGACCTTTGGCATGGATCAGGGGTTCTCAAAGCAGGGTCCGACAGACCCTATGAGTTGTTAAGGGTGGTCCCCCTGGTCCTTAACATCAAGTTTAATATAATTTTTATTTAAATGTTTGTGAAAGGCTTGTGAATGCAGCCTGCAATGACACCTGACACATTGTGAATCGGACATAAATTTGAATATTTATATTTAGGGTTTTGTTTTTTTTTGTAAATTCATTGCAATTCATTACCAGTTTTCAGGTAAATGTATGCAAATTTGGAGGAAAACGGACAAATATAAGTTATTCACTAGTATTTTTTTTAAGGTCAGATCAGGGATGTTGGATCATATGTCTTGTGTCATGTGAACATGAAACAAAATATCTCTTTGGGAGTCAACTTTGGGTTACAGGGCAGAAAATAGTTTGGAAAAATGTGGCCAAATAACAACACTTTGTTTAGGTCTGAAGAGCGATTTTTCCAATTAATACTCCCTGACATGATTTTTAGGAATTTTCAAACTCATCCAGGATGTTAAAAGATTCTTTTGTCACAAGGCTTTCCCTGATGTACAGAAGGGTTGTCAAAACTATGTAGTGCTCAATCACAATAGATTATTTTCTTTAAGATGGACGCTGTTTCTATCACAGGCAAATATGTTAGAATTAATATACTGATGAAATGTTAATTGACCTGCATGATTGTTTTAAAATGACAATGTAAAGCAGAAGTAACTTGTTGCTCTTTGTTGGAGTGCAAAAATACTGTCTGTCAGTCACAGCAGAGTTCTAAAAATATCTACGTCATGAAGTGTAAAATTCCACACGGTGAAGTAAACTGTGGAATAGATGTGTAATTGGAAAGACTTTACTAACAGTTCCTGTGCTGAATGTAATGATGTAATGGTGAGCAACAAAATATAGGATTCAATTAACAACTTCACTGTTATTACTCATCTTTTTTTATGTAAATTGTTTTTTAATTAAATAAAATCACTCTGTAAGTCAAAAAACAGTTGTCCAAGTACTTTGTTATTGTTGGTACAAAGTTGTCATCAATCATGTTGGTTGACTGTATTTGTTTTTGCAGTCCAGGAAACATATATTAGGAAACTTTGGAGCGGTTGAAGATTTCACTGGTTTGACTGCTCAATTCTTTGCACTGTTTGTTTCAACATAAGCCACATCTCAGAACGTCACAATACAACATTGATACACAACTGAAAGTCCCTCCATGATGATTAACAGTACATTTAGTCTGATAGGGGAATAAATTGTTGTTAATAATCTTCCTGCAGCAGTAAAAGTCTTTAATGTGCTTGTGAATGGCGCACCATCCTGTCTGGGATTCTATGAGAGCGAGTGTTTGGGAAGTAAAGGTGAAAATATGTCCTCGTCAGAGGTGTGGTACAGCTGGATTCCCCAACAGCCCTGATTTTTTTTATAATGTCTGCATATCTTTCAAGAAACCAGAAAGTCTTTACAGGAAACTATAGGAAGTTAGCTGGCCTTGGTAGCATAGTCTGTCACTGAGTCACGTCACTGAGAGTTAGCAAATTAGCATCGAGCTCAAAAATGCTAAGTGACGGTAAAGTAGCTCTGCGCATGTACCCATGTCAAACTGTTCCTTTTATCAGGATATCATAAAGAAAAACTGGTTACAGAAGAGCATGGTCAAATGTTCTGACAAAACTTGAGAAAAGGAAATGCCACCGTCTCCTCACTTTAATTCAATTTGTGAATTCATGTGTTTATTAATAGCACCTTGTCGAGCAATGTGATGTTGCCTGGATTACCTGATCTCCACATAGCTGCCCTGTTTCCCAGCCAACGCATCAGGAAGATTAATTCACATCAAGAATGTAGAGTTGGTTCTAAAATCACAACAGTCTCCCGACGTCTGTTTATTATAAAGCATGGACTGACTCTCTTTTTTTTCAGTTCCCCTATTTAACAGACTGAGGCCAGTTAGCTTAGCTTAGCAGCGGGTTTCACTGCCAAGAAAAGTGTTAAGCTAAACTAGCTGAAGAGCACTGGAGGGGTTTAGGGCCCTTTATTATTATGAGGGCCTGAGCCCGAAGGAACTTCGGGGCAAAGATTTGACCCCCTTTGACCCCTGAAGCATCCAGACCCCTCAGGTCATCAGGGACAGGTCTACTCAGCGTCCCCAGGGTCAGAACCAAACAGGGTGAAGCTGCTTTCAGCTTCTGTGGTCCACACCAGTGGAACAAACTCCCTGAACCTCTGAGGGGGGCACAAACTGTCAGCTCATTTAAATCAGGGCTGGAAACACTGCTGTTTACTGCAGCCTTCTGATAGTATTGATTTGGGATTGATCTGGGTGATTTGCTATTGATGGATTGATTTAATATTGATTTGTCTGCTGTCGAATTGATTTGAAATGATTTTTGAATGTTTTAATTCATGTTTTTGATTTTTTTTAAAAACATACTCACAAACTCACCAAATTTGGAACTCACATCAGGTTTGGTGAAACATCTGATAAAATGAAAAAAAATCACAACAAATCATATGCTGACACTCTTAACCTAATTCCCACAGGAAGTCCACAATATGGACATGACAATTTTGGGGCAATTTTGGACATCGAACAAACGCTATCTCCTCCTAGGGCTTTCATGGTATCACCTTCAAACTTGAGTACATTACTCATGACACTGTGCTGATCACAAGTTTTTAAAAACTTTGTAATAACTCAAACAGTTTGAATTTTATAAGCCATCAAAATCAGGCTGACACATTTCACCTACAATGTAAACCAATGGGGAAAATGTCTCCTCAGAAACATATCGTCTCAAACTGGCGCTTCTCACATCTAAACTATGACTTGCACCACTTCACAAATCACATCACTGGACAAATCTCCCTACAAAATGTGACACTGAATACAACTTTTGGTCAAAGTCATGTGATTTATGAGCTTTATTCACACTAATCACACTTACAAACTCCTCTCCTCTCCACTCACTCTCATGTGCCAGAGAGCAGAAGGGGGGAGGGGTTCCTAAAGGCACAGCTCTCATCTCTGCACTGACATTCTGTGTCAGACTGAGGCTTCTATCTCCTAAACTACAAGTCTCACCACTTTCATACCTACATCCCTGGATTCAGCAAACAATTTCCTACTCCTACCGACCCTGGTGGCTGTGAGGATGAGAAGGCCCATAACAACGCTGCTTGCAACTTAAATTTTCTCTGCTCTTCCTACTGTTGTGATTCAGTATAGACCTTGATAATTATCAGTTTACCTGCTTTGCATGCGATATACACACCAAAGTGAACAAGATTAAATGTAGCACAAAAGGAAATACAGATAAGGATTACCTAATGATATATAAAGCTGTTCTTCCAAACATTTAAATCACTGGTTAGGGCTGACCTCCATCATTAACGCAATCTCCTCACACAGGGTCTAGAAATGGTCTGGGCCAAGGAGAGGACTTTGGATCAGTGCTATATAAGCAGTGGGCCAGCAGCCTTCATGTGGTCTGGGTGCAGCTCTGTTTTGTGATCTCCACGTCATTAACTGTGTAAATGAATTGGAAATATGATAAAGTGACCAAAGGTTGGCGGCACGGTGGTGCAGTGGTCAGCACTGTGGCCTCACAGCAAGAAGGTTCCAGGTTCCAGTCCCGGCTCCATCACAGGATCTTTCTGTGTGGAGTCTCCATGTTCTCCCTGTTCCTGCGTGGGTTCTCTCTGGTACTCCAGCTTCCTCCCACAGTCCAAAGACATCAAGAGGGGACGAGGCTGATTGATACTCTAAATTGACTGTAGGTGTGACTGTGAGTGTGAATGGTTGTCTGTCTCTATGTGCTGGTCCTGAGATGGACTGGTGACCTGTCCAGGGTGAACCCCGCCTCTCGCACGTAGACGCTGGGATAGGCTCCAGCCCCACCCCCCCACCCCCAACCCTTAACAGGAAGAAAATGGATGGATGGATGGATGGATGGATGGATGACCAAAGGTCAACCTGCACTTCCTACTCCTACACTTGGACTTGAGCTTTACCTGCAGGTCAGATGGGGGTCCTTCTCACTTCTTGTATATCTCAGTCTTGCTTTATCACCCCTCTTTGCAAACTTGATTCTCATTTTTAGGGCCTGAGCCCCTATTGTATCTGTTCTTGCTTTCTTTCTTTCTTATTCTGCGACTTTAGACCTCAATTTGACCCCCTAAACATGTTCAAAAGCTCACCAAATTTGGCACCCACATCAGATCTGGTAAATAATTTAATAAAAAGTAAATTGGGCCCAAAGTGCCAAAATGTGCTCCACAACGCCAACTAGGTATCTAAAAAGGGGCACCATGGCCTGTTGGAATGTCACAGAGACATTTACTCAAAACTCAACTAATCATCGCATCAACACTTACAAATCACATGCCGACTCCCCTGACCTAAATCAAACAGGAAGTCCACAATATGCACGCGAAAGTTTGACTTTTGTGCCAATTTTGGACCCTGACCAAATGCTATCTCCTCCTAGGGCATTAATGGTATCACATTCAAACTTTAATACATGACTTATGACACTGTGCTGAACAGAAGTTGTTAAAAACTTTGCAACAAATCCAACGGTTTGGATTCTGTAAGCCCCGAAAGTTGTTGTGCCACATAGCACCTTACAATGACCTAAACCAAAGGGGAGGCAATCTCTGGACATATACTTTGTGTCAAACTGAGGCTTCTGACATCTAAACTATAGGTCTGACCACTTTCCAACCTGTATCACTGGCATACAGACAAAGGCCTGTTCAATGCTGCTTGCAGCTTCAATTATTTTAGTTATCATAATCATAATCATTTATTAGTTAGGATTAGTTTGTGATTTAAATTTTAAATGATATTCTATGGTTCTCATCCTTCCATCCTACAGATCCCATACTGGACTTCCCAGTATCTCTGTTTGTAATACTATTATTTCTCTCTTCTCATTTCATAGTTTTTACAATACATCCTGCAGATGGGCTGGGATGTATCATAAACGATGTTACCTGGGTTCATCAGGTGTTTTGAGTCTTTTCGAACATCATACACCGTTGCCCAGGCGACCCGACCAGGGGTGATCAGTCCCCAGCCTTTGGAGTTTTGCTGGGCTTGGTAGGCCATCATATATAGCTTGAATCAGGAGACAGACTCAGTAGTCGAAGGATGTTATCCCAGGTCACCCTTCGCTGTTCTGCAGATTCCCACTCTGTTCATGCCCCATGCTGCCTCAAGCCCAAATCAAGTCATCAAGTCAATTTTATTTGTATTGCGCCAAATCACAGCAAAAGTTACCTCATGACACTTTACAAGTAGAGCAGGTCCAGTACTACACCCCTTCTGTGAATTTACACCCAACAATTCTCCATCAGCAGCACATCCTGCAACAGCAACGACAAAAACCTTCCTTTTAACAGGCAGGAACGTCCAGCAGATCCAGGATCAATGGGGACGGCCTTCTGCTTTGACCTGTTGGAGGGAAAGAGAGCAGGAGAGCGGGGAAGAGACAAAGACAGATAATGGAGGAAGACAGATATGCAGAAGGAAAGAGAGGGACAGAGATAAAGAGAGAGAGAAGGGGAAGAGACTGATGGACAGACGGGGACGTGAGCAGGTGGAGCTACGGGTGGCAGTTTGAGCCTCTTCAGGTCTGCAGCCTCCTCCAGCAGCACCCGGGACCTGGGATGAGGGGAGCCCGAAGGCTCCGGAGAAGAAGACTAGTTAGTAACACGTATGAGTATGATTTATGGATGACAAATATAGGAGGACAGAGAGGAAAGAGAGGAGGAGAGAGAAGCCCAGTGCACCATGGGAGATCCCCCAGCAGCCTGAGCCTATAGCAGCATATCTAAGGCCCAGCCTAAGCCAGACCGAACTATAAGCTTTATCAAACCATCCTGCTAGCTCTCTCTTCTTTCACACCTGCTCGAACTTCCTCCCGAAGAAGGTGGCGCCCCTCTTTGCCTGTTGTTTTGTGAATCTGACGCTGGGGGAAGTAACCCAGACCCACTGCTGATTCTTGGGGGTGTTATGGTCCTTGTCATGATTTCCTGTTTTATTTTGTAGTTCGGGTCCTGTCTTCCTATGTGCGCCCTTCTGCGATTACCTCATGTGTGTCACCTGTAATTGCACCACCTGTGTCTCATTTCCTTGTGTAGTTTTACCCCCGTGTTTCCCATTGTCTTGGGTCTGCTCATTGTTTCTGTCACTGTCCTTGACATGGTTACACTCTTGTGTTCCCTGCTCCCATGTGTTCTCCAGCAGGTCTGTAGTTTCAGTCTTGTCTAGAACTTGGTTTCAATTGCACTTTAAATTCATCCAGGACTTAGGCCTGTTGACCCTTTTTGTTGTTACTGTTGAACCTTCTGTTGAACTTTGAACCCCCCTGTTCTACTGAATTAAAAAAACAAAACAAAAAAAACCATTGTTGAACTCCCTGAGGCTGCCATCTGCATTTAGGCCCTGTTCTCCCCGTAAACCCTGGCATGGGGAGTGCCTCCCTTGTCCGTGACACCATGAACCCCTCTTTTAGACCTCTAAATGGGAGTTGCAAGATGTTGCTCCTTCCAAACAGTCCCTTGCTACTGAAGCTCCAGGGAAGACCAAGCCACCTGCAAAGGTGTCTACTCATCCTCCTCTCCATCGACTTTTCTATTGTTATTTGGGACCTCATATATCAGCAGTAGCCACAGGTTCCGAGACAGGATGGCCTATTAGAGTGGGCAGCATGGCTCAGGGGGTACAGTGGCTGTCTAGCAAACGAAGGGTTGCTGGTTCGATCCTTGACCCCGTTGACCATGTCGAAGTGTCCTTGAGCAAGATACTGGACCCACAATTACTGCTGATGAGAAGGTTGGTGCCTTGCATGACAGGCTGCTTTAGGGCCTGGTGACCATGATCCCTCCCCTTTTTGGTTTTGAGTGCATGTGTGTGTGTGTGTGTGTGTGTGTGTGTGTGTGTGTGTGTGTTTGTGCATGTGTGCATGTGTGTGGGAAGTGTCAATGGGTGACTCATTTGAGGACCCCTTCCCCAATATTGGTTGTCCCTGCCACTTGGTAAGCCCAGCCCCGTCCTTTACTTTTTCTTGCCCAAGTGCTTATTTTAATGTTGACTGGTGTGCGACCATACTTATTTTTCCTTGGATATTGTTTTTAATGTATTTTTTTTAATTGAAAATCATCACTCCCCAGTGGTTTAACAAGCTTGTGTGAGCTTGTCTATTTAAAATCTCCAGATTTCCTCGGGTGCAATTCCCCAGGGGGCGTTGTCGAGTTTAAAAGTCCTGGTATCCCCCCACCACTCCATCCTGGTATTACGGACAGCCAGATCTCCCCTGGCCTCTCGGATGACCTGTATGTCCCAAGCAGCCAGGTACTCCAGGGATGCCACCTTTCTCCACTGATGCGTCCATGTAATCGTTCTGGAGGACGAACTCTGTAAGCTGACGAGACAAGATGCGAACGAGCACCTTGCCCTCTATGCTAAGCAGTGAGATGGTAACTGCTCGATGTGTGTCTTCTTCTCCCTAGGAATCCATACTCCCCTTGCACACCTCCACTCATAGGTGACTCTCCCTCTTCAGCAGATCACTCCTCAGCCATCTAGATCTGCCTCCGATGTTGTCTCCAAGATCTTGCAGACAAACTGTTGCTTGCGTGCTGGAGGCCATTTAAGCTTCCATTTCTGTGATGTTGCGCAGACTTTGGGGGGCTGGAAAACAAGTAAATGTATTTACTTACTAATTTAGTTTTAATGAGGTTTGTCAGATCCCAGTGAAAACGGCTACAGCTGTTCTGCAGCTCATGGGGACCCTAACTTCAGGGCTACTACTCAAACCTTCGAAGTTTTCTATCCACTGTACTGTGAGATTTAGGATGTTTAACTTTAAAATTTTAGGTAATATCCATATAGTACAGATATGACCATGTGGCTCCCATGTCGCAGTCAGCTCAGGTCACACACTTTCCCACTGAAACAAAGGTCTTATTTACATGCACGATTGTATGATAAGCCTCTTATTCAGGTGGTCCTTCCAGACCTCATTACCATGGTCTTCACATTCATTTTGAAACACATTTCACTCAATTGATATCGCCAGGCGGAAGTCCCTACCGACTTCTGTTGCATTATAAATCTGCCTGACCAGCAGGTGGTGCTGTGCCCCAGCTTGTTTACTTCTCCCTGGGACATAATTCTCAAGTTAACATCTTCTGAAACCATCTACCATGGCATACAAGCACTCCATAACAAACATTTACTTACAGCAATGTCAGTTTATTAAGACATTCATACAATTCTGGGGGAAGGAAATCTGAAAAGTAGTGGGGGGGGGGGGGGGGGGGATTGACAATATAGTTAGTAAAATCACGGCCAACCAGTGAGGAATTCTGAGCAACTGGGATAAAAAAAGATACATTTAAATAAACATTCACAAAATATAACAAAAAGCAAGTGAATCTACAGTATAACATGACAAGTGCCTCTTAAGTGGCACCAAGATACACCGCACATATGTTAGCATAACATAATTTGCAGACTTTATACAGCACTTATACCTTTTAGTCCACAAGTAGGTTACTAAATGGTGGAGAACATCGAATATATGCATTTTAATTGAACATGAAAAGAAATACCTGAAAAGGACCCTAATGTTTACAGACCCCATGGCTTTGTAGCTCCAACCAGCCAGCTGCCGAAGTTAGAATCTACAACTGTCCAAGAGGGACCACCATTCAGGCCACCTCGCTTTTAACACATACCAAAATTCGGATCCAAGGTTTAGCATTGAGAAGGTTTCCCCTCGAATAATATAAGCACAATGCAAGTGGACGATCGCTATCACTGCGTAAAGAAAAAAATATCTCAGGGCTCAAATCAGATCAGCCACATTCATAGGCATCTCCTCCACTGTTGTGTTGTAAAACGTCTCGATGTCGCGAAGAATCCTTTTGTCCTCTTCAGTGACAAAGTTGATAGCAACTCCTTTTCTGCCAAAACGGCCACCACGGCCAATTCTAGACAGTAAAAGATGAGTAAAATTAGTCGCACACAAGGCAGATGTAAACATTTCAGTCGAATTAGTGGTTCAACTTGCCTATGAATGTAGTTCTCTCGGTTTGTAGGAAGGTCATAGTTAATGACCAGGGAAACCTGCTGCACGTCTATCCCACGAGCCTGAGGAGGAACACACAATTACACTGAAGTCCAATATACTACGTGACAATGTTGCTCGTTTACAAGTAACAGATTCCTACATGAGGAAACCATTGTGGAGAATGAGCCCTAATCTCCCAAAAGTTTAGACTGTTTGGTCATTTAAGGACTGTTACAGGATTATAAACATTTGGGGTTCAGAAATTCAATGCAGGAAGTCCTTATCTGTTGATCAATAAACTCATACTAACCAGAAGATCAGTGGTGATCAGCACTCTGCTTGAGCCAGATCGAAACTCCCTCATAATCACATCACGCTCCTTCTGGTCCATATCGCCATGCTGGGAATGGACAGTTGTTTTAGCTCATGAATGCAGCATATAGCCCAGAAGGACTGGAAAGCAGTTGTGGAGCAGATCTTACCAGAGCAGAGACTGTGAAGTCTCGAGCGTGCATCTTTTCAGTCAACCAGTCCACTTTTCTCCTGGTGTTGAGGAAGATGACAGCCTGGGTGATGGTCAGAGTCTCATAGAGATCACAAAGTGTGTCCAGCTTCCACTCCTGAGGTATCACATGAAAAATTCAACTGAACAATTTCACAGTGCAAGTTTTCAGTGAGCGTTTATTAAAATCTTATTGGAGCCGATGACATGTAACACAGGATCTTGAGACAAAAGGACACTGGACATTAAGAAAGAGGTCCCTCCTAGACTCATTTCAGAGACTGTGCCTTTTCTCTCCTTCTCTGGTGTACCCATGCTTACACGGCCACATGAGCTAAGCCAGTCAGGCTCGGCTCCTGCAGTTTCAGCAGGGTGCTTTAGAGAGAAGGGACATTTCACAGTGGGATTTACACTCTTGACTGTTACCTTGCTAAAAATGTTCCTGGTGCAAGAAGTCAACTCACCTCTCGCTCCACATTTATGTAGAACTGCTTGATACCCTCAAGGGTAAGCTCTTCTTTCTTCACCAAGATGCGAATGGGGTCTCGCATGAACTTCTTGGTCACCTCCAGCACATCTGCTGGCATGGTGGCGGAGAGCAGGACAACCTGAAGCGATTGTTACACGTCACTACAAGATCCAAGAGACTCAGTTGACACAAAACTTAAGTGAAGAAATGTCAGATGCAACTGTGGCACTGAGCCTCGAGACAGGGGTCAACGAACATTAAGAAAGAGGTTCGACCACATCTCATTGCCAGCACAGTGGGCAATTTTCTCCTTCTGCACAATACTCTGCTAGCATTATTGCATGATGCAGATAAATCTGGATCACACAATTATAGCAGACTTCTGTTATAGCAGAAGAACTTATGGGAGTCAGGGTTGTATACATGATTCATTTACCTGAATGTTTGTGCTCAGCTTCTGGAAGATTTCATAGATCTGATCCTTGAAACCTCGACTCAACATCTCATCAGCTTCATCCAGAACAAACATCTTGATGTATTTCGGGGCTGCGCAGACATTTAGCATCGAGTCAACAGTTGAATCAGTACACCAACATAAGTTTTCCTGCTCAACAAGAGCAGAAATACTTACACAGATGTCTCCTGTTAAGCATGTCGTATACACGCCCTGGTGTACCCACCACTATGTGAGGGGCCTCAGCCTGAAGCTTCTGTATTTCACTACGAAGATTGGTCCCTCCGATGCAGGCATGGCAGGTTGCCCCCATGTAGTCACCCAGAGCCAGAATTACCTTCTGGATCTAATGAGGGGAGATCAGAATAGAACAAACCTAGTTGAGTGTGATGTGGTACAACAGCATGGCAGGACATTAAAACACAATTGTAGAACAACTGTTCAAGGGTGATCAGTTAAAAAAAAAAGGACTCTCCATTTCAATAGTCAGTCCCGAAAGATGGTATCCCATCACATCACCCAGTTGTCCCCAACTGCATGCTAATATTTCAAACAACAAATTCAACGACGCCAAGATCACCTTTTAGACCAATGCAGCCATGGACAAAGACTACACCAATCATAAGAGGATAGTTTACATTTTTTTTAATTTTGTCAAGTTTTTAAAGAATGGTACCTTCTCACTGGAATCAGTGTCCTCAATATGCTGCCTAGGTCTGAGACACTGAGGTATTCATGACCTCAGGAACAGCATACCTGCTGAGCCAGCTCTCTGGTGGGAGCCAGCACCAGAGCCTGAGTCTCCTTCTGCTCTATGTCCAGCTGCTGCAAGATAGAGATGGCAAATGTGGCCGTCTTGCCAGTGCCTGACTGGGCTTGGGCAATGACATCATAGCCTAATGGAAGGGGGATACGATTATGGTACAATTGCATAAAAAATGATTCATTTCAATTTAAAAAAAAATTATCTCACTGCTCTAAATGCAGAGAGGGAGTGATCAGTGTGAATAAGAAATATCCCCATTAATGGGTAAGTCCCGAAAGATGGTTAAGCATCATTTCACTCAATATACAAGACATTAATCAGGAGAATACTATTTCTGTACCTTTGATGCAAGGAATAATTGCCCTTTGTTGAATGGCAGATGGTTTCTCAAAACCATATGCATATATTCCCCTGAGAAGGGTCTCCTTCAGGTTCATATCATCAAAGTTGTCCGTAATCTCATTCCAGTTGCTCTGAAATGCATAAAAATGCTCATGAATGTACATGAACAGCTCCCAGTAGTAGTCAGCAGCAAAGTAACATGGTTCTTACCTCGATGACACCATCAGGTTCCATTCCATCTGGCCCCACATGGTCTCTATCTCTTGAGCTGTTGGGATGACACTTGTTAAAAGTTTGAACGAAACAGAGTTCATCCTAAAATTATTTAAGACAGACTTGATGAGAATAGAGGACTAAAAAGAAAGCATCTGGACTGGGGGGTAATTCAAACCATGCGTTTCCAAACTCGACTGCTACAAGACTTAACACACAATCGATTTAGCGCAACACTTTGCATATTGCAACGTAAAAGCTGCGCAATACACGTAATACATGGCTCTACAGTAGCCGGGTTACGCCCAAAATCTCTCCTTACACCATATGAGACTTCGGTGGGCGCACGTGTAAATTCCACAAGCAGGACTCCACTAACTGCTCTTGGAAATGTGCCTCTTATGTAACCTCTGAGGTTTCAGCATGGCTCACACGCACACTGAGTCTCACGTCTTATTGTAACTCAAAAACCAGTGCGAGTTTAACACGATAGGAACGTCTCAATATGGAGCGCTGCTCGGCCTAGCTAACCAATATGTCGGACACTCGGGCCTGCGCTACCAATGGTGGCTTCTCCTGCGCGAGAACAAGGCCGAACTGTGGCCGCGCCATAAAACTTATCTATTCCAGAGAACCACAGGCAACAGACAGAGGAGAAATCCATTAGTACAAGATTGTGGTCTTGATAATCTGTAAGAGGAAATTCGCATGTAACTTTTGCACGACGTTACACCATTGAAACTGCGGTACAGCAGCTAACGTCACAAAGCTTACTAGCCAACTAGCCGCCTGGCATTGGTTGGGCCTTTGAGGTTATTTTAAGTAACTTTGGCATCATACATGGTAAACACCGACACATATGACAACACTCACAAACATGTAAACTTAATACTGTTTTAAGTACATAACCGAACGTGTTTCTTTTACCTGTTGTAATCAGCACAATCACCAGACATGATCCGTATTCAACTTCAGCATGCGACTGGAAAGATCGCTGGTGGCGACGTCAACCGCCTTTATTCAGCAGGACTACTTTCACTGATGAACTTAATACTCATTTTCTTTACCAACACTGTCTCTGTTAACTGACTTGAGATTTCGATCAAATAAAATTATTTTAATCTCGTGGTATATTTGCACGTGCATTTATATGAGAGATAAAATGCAATAATTATTCGATTCTATACTTCTCTGCGGAAGGATTTTGCAGTTATAAAGAGTGCTTCGGAATCTACAGTGTCTCTGACTGGTCAAAATTTACACTGAAAGGTTGCGGAAAATTTTTAGACAGGGTTTCTGTAAGCCGGCCACCACCAACTTGGAAAGATGAAGAATGAATTGGACAGGCTGACAGACTGGAGCTTTTCTCGACTTTTGTTTGATTTATTTTCATGAAGCTGCAATAAGGAAGTCGATGAGCTAGCTTTAGTGTATTCATGAGCAGTGAGTGACCTGCCTAATCTCAAGTGCTGACTTGCTTAATAAATTATTTATCTCAGCTGGACAATAAAAACATGTCAACCTTTTTTTTCAGCTGAAGCCATAAGTTTGACCAAGCCCTTTTCGACACAGTAGAACTGTTAATGACTCACATTGTGATTTGTGATTGTTCCACACATGCAAGGTGCTTTGGTCTCTAGAAGAAAGAAAGAAAGAAAGCAAGAAAAAGAAAGAAAGCAAGAACAGATACAATAGGGGCTCAGGCCCTAAAAATGAGAATCAAGTTTGCAAAGAGGGGTGATAAAGCAAGACTGAGGTATACAAGAAGTGAGAAGGACCCCCATCTGACCTGCAGGTAAAGCTAAAGTCCAAGTGTAGGAGTAGGAAGTGCAGGTTGACCTTTGGTCATCCAGCCATGCATTTTCTTCCTGTTAAGGGTTGGGGGGTGGGGCTGGAGCCTATCCCAGCATCTACAGGTGAGAGGCGGGGTTCACCCTGAACAAGTAACCAGCTCATCACAGGGCCAACACATAGAGACAGACAACCATTCACACTCACAGTCACACC
Organism: Aulostomus chinensis; assembly: GCF_037954235.1. Taxonomy (NCBI): domain Eukaryota; kingdom Metazoa; phylum Chordata; class Actinopteri; order Syngnathiformes; family Aulostomidae; genus Aulostomus; species Aulostomus chinensis. The sequence goes on from NC_141324.1 coordinate 12,956,504, forward strand.
TACAGTCAATTTAGAGTATCAATCAGCCTCGTCCCCTCTTGATGTCTTTGGACTGTGGGAGGAAGCTGGAGTACCAGAGAGAACCCACACAGGAACAGGGAGAACATGGAGACACAGACAGATCCTGTACCCGAGCCGGGACTCGAATCCGGAACGTTCTTGCCGTGAGGCCACAGTGCTGACCACCGCACCACCGTGCCGCCCACTTTTTTTTCCATCAGTTTCAAAAGACTTGAAAATATTGTCGAGCAGTTCATTTGTTTTGGACCAATTTTGAAAGATTTCTTTTTCAGGTTGATGCTAATCCAAGCCAAAGGGACCCTTCCACGATGTGAAATATATCACACTTTTGGGAAATACTATAATCACTGATATATGTGATATATAGACTTGCAGATTCATTTAAAAAAGAAAAACATATGAGCAGCATAAGAAATGTGTAAAGTAATTCAAAGTAGCTAAACTTGACAAACAATTGATATTGAACAGCATTTTTGTGAAATAAGTCAAGTCCCTTTTTTGTATAGCACCAAATCACAAAAGTTATCTCATGAAACTTTACAAGCACAGCAGGTCTAGCACTTCACTCCTTCAATTAATTTACACCCCACAATTCTCCATGAGCAAGCACATCTTGCCACGGTGGCAAAGAAAACCCTCCTTTTAACAGGCATCAATGTTGAGCAGACCAAGCCTCAAAGGGAGCGGCCATCTGCTTTGACCGGTTGGGGGGAAAGAGGGCAGGAAAATAGAGGCAGAGACAAAGATGGACAAGGGAAAGAGACAGAGACAGAAAGAAAAGAGGAGAGTGACAACGACAGAAAGAAGATAATGACAGACAGATGGGGCGCATGAACAAGACAGAAGCAGAAAGATGGGCAGAGAGACAGACAGACGGACAGGCAGAGTTAAGTAACACAACAAACAATAACAGCAGCAGTACGAGTTATTGTTTGTTGTGTTTGCCCCCATCTGTCTGTCATTGTGTAGAAAGGAACATCTGACAGAATAAATGCTGCTCATACTAAGGTAGCGTTTCCTGGTTTCAACTTTTATCTTAATACGTAGCCATGACAGGTAAGAATCATCTCATCTGACTCTTAGCAAGATAGCAGCTTCCTCCAGCAGCGGCAGCAGTCAGGGGTCTGGGTGGTGGGAAAGCACAAAGACTCTGGAGAAGAAGTCAAGTTAGAAACAAGCTGGTATGAGGCTGAGTACAGAAGCAGAAAGGTAAAGAGAGAGGCTCCCTGCATCATGAGAGATCCCCTAGCAGTCTAGGAATATTGCAGAATAACTAAGGGCAAGCCAGCTCTAACTGAAAGATTAGTCAAAAAGGAAAGCCTTTCTTATTCTAGTGCTGGAGGCAGAGGTAATGCTGTCCAGGGTAGCTAGCTCATTAGATAAGATGATATACAGTGAAGAGAGTGGGTTCAATCACAGGCCTTAGTTGAACACTGTAGCTAACAGTAGTGCACTAGGATGCCATGACCGTGGTCATCAGGGAATCATAATTAACAAGTATTAACTGAGACTGATCTAGTCATGTCAATTTAATGTCCCAGTCTTTGAATTAAGATGTGATCGTCAGTGGTATCAAAAGCTGCACAAGGGTCTAATCAGACCAGCACAGAGACAAGTCCCTCATCTGATGCTAGCTGAAGATCCTGAGTAAAATTGACGAATGCGGCTTCTGTGTTCTGATGAACCCTGAAACCTGACTGGAAATCTTCAGATAAGCAATAATTTTGAAGAAAGTCGCATGGCAGTTTAGCAGCTACTTCTCGAAAATTTTGGAGAGAAAAGAAAGATTAGATACTGCTTGATAGTTGGCCAGAACTTCTTTGAGAAGAGGTTTGATTCCTGCTATTTTAAGGGCCTGTGGCACATAACAGCAGCAGAGTGATCATATTTAAAAAAAAAAAAAAAAAAAGCGCAAACCCCTAAAAACTGCTGTTTTAAACAAGTATTTTATTTTCGATGCTTAGGCACATTTTGCTTCTAAGATCCTGATCCATCTCAGTAAAATAAATGTTGCCATTAGTAACACTTATCTTTTGTCACTTTTCTTAATTTTCAATGCATCAACTTTCATATAAAATGGAGTAGTTTTACATAACAGAAAATGCAACTGAAATAAAGGGAAATCTCAATGCTTCCTCCACCAGTCTATACATCTAATCCTGCATATCTTATTTCCACCTACACTTTTCATTTCCCCCCAAAATATAGAGAACATCCCTCAAAATTATCTTCTTCATTCTATGTTAAACTATAATTTTTCTTGATTCCAGTACAAAAGCCCAGTGACATTTTGACCATGAAATATCTGATGATGCTCTTAAAAGTAGATTTCTTCAGCTCTGATTACTCATCTGAGGAGTGGAGTGAACTTTGACCCTAATGCACAATAGTGTAGTAGTTGGAGAAGAGCTCCTCTCCTGCTCTAATGTCTCTCAGTGACACCAGGACAACACAGCGGAGAGGTCTCTGTGTGTCCTGGCTGTAGTTGACATTGGGAAGATACTGGCGCAGCTCAGTAGGAAACTTGTCAGGGACATCGAACTCCTGGTAGCACACATTGGCTGGCCACTCGTTGGAGCAGTTGTTCACATACTGACCCACAGCAAGTGGGTTCTGTGGAGAGTCCGTCAGCCAGCTTGTGTCACTCATCATGAAAGGGCCTATTCGGTCCCTGCCACTGCAGGACTTGTACACCATTTTGGAGATTCCTTTGTCATTTCCATCAACCAGGACACCGTCAATGCATCTGAAGACAAAGGGGTTTCTGATGGACTGAAGGAGAATAGGCTCATAGGCTTGGTAGACCGTGCCAGGGTACATGGCAACTGTAGCTCCTTTTGGCACAAAGCCCCTGGTAATAAACACTCCAGTTCCTGCAAAAGGCAGTGTGCTAGGTTTCCGGTCAATGCAGAATCCCAGGGATTGTAACATGGCATCATGTACACATGCTGGCGTAACTTCATGACTTGTTCTCTGTCTGTGAAAGTGATTGTTGAAAGGATGAAGTTCCTCATGATGAGCGCCATGTCTTCTTAGGACTCTGAAGAGCTTCCGCAGGCTTTGGAACACCTCTTCATCCGGGACCAGCTTGTCCTGCGAACGCTCTTTCACCTGCCGAAGAGTTTTCTCATTTTTCGAGAAGTTCAAGGCAACCCACGGCACAAATCGGTGTCGGTACGATTTCCATTTGATCAAGAATCTTTCCAAAGTAATTCTAAACATTCAGAGCGACGTCTGACAACTCTAACATGGAGGAACAGAGTTAGTCTGATGACCTTTCTTGTCACTTCCGACGAGGTGCTTCAAAATAAGCAGCCCATGTCTTAACATATCAAAATGTGTAAACATTTGAGAAAAGACATTCATGTCGCAATGCTTATTTAACGAAATGAATAAAAATAATGCTCTTTGACAATTCCTAAATTATGGCTGTAACAGGGAGCCATTGCACTGAAACTTTTATATTGCTAAGACCGGAAATAGTGTTTACGTTTCTCGTAAAACTTTACACGCGCTAGCCAGCTGGATGGGAGGAAAGGGAGTCGGGAAAAGACAAACATGGTAAGAAATGTATATATTTTTTCTGATTCAGCAAAGCAAATTTTCCTCCTATATAAACCGTTGCGATTGTGTGATTAAAGTTGTGAAGAAGCTGTGTTAATGGGCTTATATTACCTGTTTTACACAACAAACGTAGCTTTGTACGTTAGCTTGAGCTAACTACCTAGCTCGCTTAGTTAGCCACCAAAGCCTTCTGGCTTTTAAGTCATCTGATCGACAGAATTAAACTGTTTATAGCTGCGCTAGCTATGAAGTATTTTTGTGGGGACTAAGAGTGACATCTCCTGTTCAGTGTTATCCTTTGTGTATCAGCAAAATGACAGTCAAGACACATTGACGGTCAGAGCTGTCAGGATAGCCTGTGATTAGTTATAGAGAAGGATATTTCTCCCTGTTTCAGAGTTGTATTGCCAGTAACAGCTATCATACCCTTCGTTCTTAATCTGTTTGATTTACGTATTTAGTTATTTTCCAGTTAGTTGCTTTAGTTATTACACACTGTTCTAATATTGTATTTTGACAAATGGCAGATTCATTGCTTCCACAGGACAAATCTTGCCATTGCTGCTTCTTACTTGAGTGCGAACGTCTGTTGTTATGTCTTTATCCAGAACAAGCTGAAGTCCTCACAGAAGGATAAAATTCGTCAGTTCATGATTTTCACACAATCCAACGAGAAGACTGCACTGACCTGTCTGTCACAAAACGACTGGAAACTAGATGTTGCCACTGACAAGTTTTTCCAGAATCCAGAGCTCTATGTTTCAAATCTTAAGGGGGCTTTAGACAAGAAGAAGCTCGAGCAGTTGTACAACAGATACAGAGGTATGTAAAGTAATTTCAGTAAAGCACCTCTGTGACAGCTATAGTGTGTTTGGAACAGCGTGGACACATCCCAGGAAGCAAGCTGCATTTTAATACTCTCAGCGTTTAACAAGGAATTAATAGCTTTCTCCAATGTTTTCACAACAATGAAGAGTAAGGGGGGAAAAAAAGTTGTTTGCTTGTCTATTCAGGGTTAACTTCATATAAATAACTTCCACAGCTAATCTATCTCACTCTGCAGGGACTGCAGTTGGTATAAATACCATATTGATCGTTACACCTGATCACAAATGATATTCAGTACATGAATTGATGAAACAATTACTTAGATTGAACCAAACACTTTTTTTTGTCCACCATGTTTCTGTATGCATGATGGCAATTTGAGTTTCAAAATTAGTAGACCTACTAAGTTGTTGTTTTAGTTATATTTATATCTATATCTATATCTATATATATCTATACAGATATATAAAAAAAAATCTGGGGTGATTCATGTGAATTGTCGCTATCAGATAAAAAGTTACTCCAAATAATCTTACACCACATGACTTCAACAGTGAATCAAATGCTAATCAAAATTCATTTCATTATTATATAGATATATTTTTGAAGATACGCAGTGACTGAGGTCATGGTTATTTTAGGACAACTGAATCTCGTCCATCTAATTTAGATTTGATTCTAATTTGAAGGGCCTCTTCACTTCATCACCATTGCCCTTGATTAAACCCTCCTCAGGTATAAATTTTAACACATTTCCATTTGCTGTCAATAAATGAACAATCAAACACTTCACACTCTTACACTACAGATACTCAAGATGACAACAAGATTGGCATTGATGGGATCCAGCTGTTCTGTGACGACCTGGGTTTGGACCCAGCCAGTATAAGTGTTCTCCTCATTGCTTGGAAGTTCAGGGCAGCGACACAGTGCGAGTTCTCAAAACAGGAGTTCATGGATGGCATGGCGGAGCAGGGGTAAGACAATCGGCTACATTGTAAAAAGGAAAACAACTTGTGGAGTGGTCCTTTCAGAGTAGTACTCATGTGATACCACTCTTAAAAAAAAAAATAAAAAAAAATAAAAATATATATATATATATATATATATATATATATATATATATATATATATATATATGTGTATATGTATGTATGTATATATATATATGTGTGTATATATGTATGTGTATATATATATGTGTGTGTGTGTGTGTGTGTGTGTGTGTGTGTGTGTGTATATATATATATATATATACACACACACACTCAGTTAACAACGTGAAATCCCAGCAACACACAACTTTGTTAAATCATCAGACCAAAACCATTTTTCTGATATTTGGGCATTTTTGCCAATGCGTTGGGTTTCTTTTGCACTCCACATGGACTGGTCACATGGATGCAACTGGGGCCCTCTCAAATGTTATTGGTCAAATCTGCTCAAGTGGGAAACTGAAATAAGAAGCTTCCCTGTCCCTACATTTTCTCCCTTGCCTACAGATTCTGTATTTACATGCAGAATCTATTTGTAGAGAATAGCTTAGCTGCAGTGATTGCTAGCTGTGGGGCAGCAGAGAAGGCCCTCTTTCTGCTTGTTAGTTTGGTAAATGGTAAATGGACTCAATTTTATATAGCACTTTTCTGCCTTAGCGGCACTCAAAGCGCTTTACAGTGTCGTCTCATTCACACATTCACACACTGATGGTGGAGGCTGCCATGCTAGGCACCAACCTACTCATCAGGAGCAATTATGGGTCCAGTATCTTGCTCAAGGACACTTCGACATGGTCACCGGGGTCGAGGATTGAACCAGCGACCCTTCGGTTGCTAGACGGCCGCTCTACCCCTGAGCCATGCCGCCCAGTTTAGCAATAAGTGTGTTTCCCCGAAACTTTAGTGTGTTCCTTGTAACAATTTTAGTCACAACTAACTCTGTATTGATGGGATATAATGTTGTCATTGTATACACGGTCAAAGCTAACCACAATTAGGAATAAATACATGAAAAAATGAAGCCATAGAACAAGGTTTTATCATTGACTTTGACATACCGAAGTCCAAACCATGTCCTTGATACTGGACACATTTGACCAACTCTCTTTCCACTTTCCTAGCTTAGTCGAACTCAGGTTGCATATCCATCAGTTCTTCTAAAAAATTAGTTGCCAGATGAAGTGCAGTCAAACTTATTGTGTAGGCGAAGACTGCAGTTTTAGAATTATGAGAAGAATTGATTTCCTGCATACCATATTTGTCAAAGCTAACTGTGAAGCAGCGGGGTCTGGTTTGAATTATGTGATATTGGATTGAAGGATAGACTCACGTATTTGCTGATACTGCTCCTGCATTTTTAATCAGAATTCTAAAAATGAGAGAGAATATTCACTCGGTGGCTTTTGAGGTGTTTTTTTTTTTTTAATTGGTACTTCAGTGTGAAATGGGAGACATATTAATTGTGTTAGAATGCATTCACTGAACTGAATAATGTATTCTGTACCTTTTTGGATTCTAGCCCTGAGTTTCAACTGGATTCTTTAAATTCATGTCTTTCGATGGACCAGACAGTAAAAGCCTACCTTGTGCTTCCTCAGGTGTGACAGTATAGAGAAGCTAAAAGCTCAGCTGCCAAAGATGGAGCAGGAGTTAAAGGACCAAGGAAGATTTAAAGACTTTTACCAGTTTACATTTAATTTTGCCAAGAATCCTGGCCAGAAAGGTTTGGGTAAGTGTCCCTTGTTTCTCATCATTTGAACTGGAAAACCTCTTGAATACATTACCACCTTATTTTTTTTCTTGTTTAGATTTAGAAATGGCTATAGCATATTGGAATTTAGTACTGGCTGGAAGATTCAAGTTCCTTGACCTGTGGAACACATTTTTAGTCGTAAGTTGATAATCACAAACCTGTGTGTACTCTTTACATGCAAGTATGAAATCTCCTCTAAGTGGCTTGGTCTTTGCCCTCAACTTGTTTTGCAGGAGCACCACAAAAGATCTATTCCTAAGGATACTTGGAACCTCTTACTAGATTTCAGCACAATGATCACAGATGACATGTCGAATTATGATGAGGAAGGTTTGTACACACTTGACTGCTGAAAACAAAACTACTGTGTGGATGGAGGAAATACAGTGTAGTTACACTTTCAACAGTATGACCTGTAAATGTCTGCTTGTGAGTTTTCAGATGCTGCTTCACATGGCCCTTGTATGTCTTTATAATGTAATATCACTGTTTAAAATACATGTTTATGGGAAGTGTGCTCATTGCCCTCCCTCTCCAGGGTCAGACACGATGATAGACCCCTCTCCTCTGCATGTGCGTTTAGACGTGCTAACGGCGAGTTAGCGTAGTGCCGTGAATGGTAGTCTGCTGGCAAGTGTTAGCATATCTCTGTCAAAGTTCATCAGAGACACTCTTCTCCAAAATGGTCTTTACTTACATGATTATAATCAGGATTATACATAAAATTTGAAATAACTTTTTAAAATTACAGGGTATTTTAATTTTAGAGTCCAACACAGTTGGAACTACATTCCTGACTGGATGCAGTGATTTCATGCAGCAGATCAAAAGCCCCAGTGTGACTTTTGCAAAACAAAACATTTATTGATGACTAATCATTGCTGACTTATTCCAAGCTGATATGGACGATTACTTGTGCACAAAGAAAAGCCCGAACCTGATGGATGTCTTTTGCCAGGTATGCTATCACTTTCCATCCACCACCATTCATTGGGCTATGCTAGCTCTTGGTCAGCCAGTCTCTGTGGGTCTCAGCTCACTAATGCACACGCACGGGAGAGATGGGTGTCTGTCTTGTCTGGTTCTGGGGAGGTTTGACAAGAAGCATATTTGCTGAGAAGTTGGCATGTTCCTTTTAATCGTCATTATCATGTGTTTTTCAATAGGAGCATGGCCTGTCCTCATTGATGACTTCGTGGAGTTTGCACGGCCACACATTGGGACCAAAAGTACTGCAGTTTAAGCTCCTCTGAACATCAATGCCAGGTTTCTACAAAAAGAGTGCAGTGAACATAGAACGAGTGGACCGCACTGGGCTGGGAACTATGTTGCCTTTTCAACCCTCAGGACTGAAATATTTTACACAACAGAGACTTTATATATATGTGTGTGTATGTACATATATAAAAGGCATATCACTATGTTGGTCAACCTGTGGTGGTTTGGAATTTTTATTATCAGTATTGGGTTGTTGTTTTTTTTTGTGTGCGCTTAAGCCAACAAGAGTGGTCTCCCTATCTTGGCCCTCCTGGGTCATTGATGGAGTTGGCCTTGGCTCCAAGCAGATCAATAGACACACTTTTGAATTGTAACTGAAAAGTTAGGGGTTTGCGAGGGGATGTAATTCTTTAAATATTGAATTGAATTTTAATACTCGTGTGGATTCTTGATTTTCTTTTATGATAAATTTTGTGTGACAAGTTGGTATAAAACATTGATTGTAATTTTTTTAAGCATAATGCTGTTTCTTTAAATACAAATGTATGAAGAAAAAATAAATGTTTCAATTTGGTATCTTTAATCCTGTCGACCCTGTATGCTCTGTTCCTCTTTACAGAACTTCTCTATCCCCTGGATCAAATTTAGGCCTTTTGACTTAAAAACTTACTTTTTTCGGTCTGGGAATCTGTTGGCTAACACTGAGACTAGGTTTTACATTACTACATTTGGCGCATATTATCTCGGGCATGACGTACTTAGATGAGCTCACGTAGTTGTTTTTACATTTTAGATTTGGCAGTGTGCTTGAACAGTTTTCTCCATGAAGTGGCCTCGATCGCGCTGCTGCCTCATAGTGGTGGTCGTAACGACTGCGGTTCTCATCATTTCTACGTCACGTGCGGTTGCCAAGGACGACGGACAACAGACAGCCCAGTGAACAGCAAACCGAAGAAAGACGCTCATATCTGTGAACGGACCCAAAATATACCTTGGAAATTTTCTGTTTTGTTGACGCCGATTTAATTTTTTTTTTTTTGGAAAATGTCGAACATTCCGAATTTAATTTTATCGGATTTAGGCTGGGAGGGAAGCTCTGCCATCCCTCTGCCCAACGCTGAAAACAAGGCTCTGATAGAAGAGGTGAGTGTGGTCAAGATAGCATGTATTTATAGACACAAATATGAACGAACTTAAGACGCTACCATGATAGGTTTAGCCAGGTACTCGTAAAGTCCTAGTATTGCAGTGCTATCTGGTGGGAAATGGCTGCATCTATTGGCTGATGGTGGTACTTGCCCCTTTTCCTGCCGCACTTGTCCAGCAAAAAAAAAATTCACTGTAAATTTCCCACATCCTTAGTGATGTAGTACATCCCAAACATGTACATACTAGCATAACAATGATAAACAAAGACGAAAAACACTGTAAAAGATGACACACCAATCTTTTGTGTTTTCCCCCATATTTTGTTATTAATTTTACTTCATTCTAATTCACTCCGGGTACTCCAGCTTCCTCCCACAGTCCAAAGACATCAAGAGGGGACGAGGCTGATTGATACTCTAAATTGACCGTAGGTGTGGCTGTGACAGTGAATGGTTGTCTGTCTGTATGTGTTGGCCCTGCAATGGACTGGTGCCACGACCAGGGTGAACCCCGTCTCTTGCCTGAAGGTCACTGGGATAGGGAAAAGCCCCCTACCCTCAACAGGATAAGCGGTAGACAATGGATAGGTGGATGGATGGATGGTGTCGCCTGTGTCAGCACACTTTGTTTCATCTGATCTTTAAATCAACCTGCTAATGATTGTCTGTCATGTAATGCTTGTCATCTGTTAACCTCTTTAACAACAGATCCGTTTGAAGCAGAGGGAGATGGTGCAACTGGGGAACAAACTTGAAAAAAACAAAGAACAAAAGAAGTTAATGATGGAATTCCTCAAAAATGTTAAACAGGAGCTGGAAAACACAGGGGTAGGTTTTTTGATTCAGATTACAGTGTAACATTTTTTTCTTATATAATGCCATACAAGTGTGGTTTATCTTAGTTTTACACTTGAGTGAAACTCAAATAACTTCTCATTTTGATTTACTGTATATGCACAGGCTCTGTGCAAGGCCAGGGACAGAGAAGAGCAGTTGGAGAAACACCTCACAGCCCTCACAGAGAGAGAGATGGGTCGCCTGGTGCAGGAAACTACCAAAATGGAAAAAGAGTGTCGTTCTTTAGGACAGCAGAGAAACATGCTAGAGGTCTGAAATATCCATAGCATGAACTCTATAGCGTCAGCTAAGACATGGTCGTTAACTTTCGTTCATATCCTCAGAATCAAATCTTCAAGGCTAAACAGAGGTTAGAGGAGTTTAAGAATCAAATGAACTGGGACCAGCAGACCCTGAATTGTTTTTTGGAGGAGACTGCATGCAAAGATGAGGACATCATGGCCATCGTCAAGTACGCCCAGCAAGATGAGCAGAAGATCAAGGTGACAGGCTGTCACACTACAGTTAATCTATCTGTTGGCTAAACACTTAATTGAGGCTCTAAGAGTGGGAGACCACTCAAGAAAAAGGACTATCAGAATCAGAAATCCTTTATTAATCCCTTGCAGGAAATTATTGGATTGCAGTGCTCCATTTCACTGTAAGAAACAATATATAATAAAGAAAAAAATAGAAATCAAGGTGGCACGGTGGTGCAGTGGTCAGCACTGTCGCCTCACAGCAAGAAGGTTCTGGGTTCGAGTCCTGGCTCCATCACAGGATCTTTCTGTGTTGACTCTCCATGTTCTCCCTGTTCCTGTGTGGGTTCTCTCTGGTACTCCAGCTTCCTCCCACAGTCCAAAGACATCAAGAGGGGACGAGGCTGATTGATACTCTAAATTGACCGTAGGTGTGACTGTGAGTGTGAATGGTTGTCTGTCTCTATGTGTTGGCCCTGTGATGGACTGGTGACCTGTCCAGGGTGAACCCCGCCTCTCGCCCGTAACTGCTGGGATAGGCTTCAGCCCCCCCCCCCCCCCCCCCCCAGTGACCCTTAACAGGAATAAGTGGAAGACTATGTACGGGTGGATGGAATAGAAATCAAAAATATAAGGAGATAGCTTTTGTAACATATTTACATTTTTATACTTAACTGGATATTTGTATTGCACTATTTAACTGAGAAAAACAACTGGGCTGCATCTTAGAGGGAGGAGTTAAACAGTTTAATAGCCACTGGTAGGAATGATTTCCTGTGGTGCTTAGTGGTGCAACTTGGGGGTATGAGTCTCTGGCTGAAAGTATAACAATCAGTTACATCTGTTTGGTTGTGTAGACATAAAGAGATGATGACAAACCCTTGGATCATGCAGTTAGGAATGGCTCAATATCACTTTTTCCTGTCTGATACCACAGCCTCGAGTAGCTGCCAATGTTGATGAGACAACTACAACGATGCAGTAAATAATACACTTGTATTTGAGGAAAACATACCAACACTAAGAATAAACAAATGTTTGCAATATATTTAAACTACTTGCACATCTTTTACCATGGTTTTTCATCATTTTTTCCCCCCACCCAGTCATTTTTTGAAACTATTCAACTAAATTACCATTGCTCAACTAAGCTAACACCTTTATGTGTATGTGCTACAACAGTCACTTACTCTGGAGATTGAGAAGAAGACTCTGGAGGCTAATAAAAAGCGCAAAGCCCTTGACAAGGAATCCACTGAGACAATGTCTGCTCAGGTACTGCAGAAAAACACACACACTGTTTATATGGCTGAGCACCCTGAAAGCTTAGGGTCTGATTTATTAAATGTTGGCGTGTGTAAAAATGTGCAAATTGATAGCAATCTCAAACAGATGTGCTAACGGATTTACTCAGGGTTTGCACTGGCGATTGCATCTTTCAAACTAGCATGATAGTGTGCAGTAGCACATTTGCCTTAATGAATGTGCAACATTGGGTATTTTTACAAAAGTGTGCAAAATACTGACGGGAGAAAACGCGTATTTGTCTATTGAGCACAAACAATGTGATTGATCAAGCCAGAAAGCAACTTCAAGGATTGTGTTTGTATACAACAGGTTGGAAAAGAAGGTTTTAACTGACCAAGCCTCCTGCACAGAAGGCTGCAGTTGTTTGTGAGGAGGGGGCATAGGTGAAATTAAAAAACTACATTACATAGAAAACACTTTTTCCTCACTTGTGTACTCATTTTTGGTAGGAGGTTAGAAAAAGTAATACAAACATAACACCTATCTCGCGATACCATTCTGGAGCTCTTGCATGAGCTAAGAGCTTGAATGCAGATGGTGTGTGAAACAAAAGTGTCCCATACCCTGGAGACACACCCTATACACACTGGTTAAGATACAAAAACATGATGAATTCAATTAATTTTCCGATATGTATTTTTGTTATTTTAATTCATTTAAAAAAAAATTATCTTTGAGAATAACTCTTAACAAATGAGCTCTTGCTGTGGCTGATAACCAAATGAAAAAGGACAGTCAAACCCAATACAGCCAAAAGAAAATGAAATCTAAATGTCTTTTTTTTAATTGGTATGACTTCAGTGTGTTCCTCTCCTTCCTCATTAATGGGACAGACAGCACTGAAACATGCAAAACCCTTTCAGTGCTGCCTCCTCCAACATGTTTGCACCTACTGCCAATCACGCAGATTCCCTGAGATGATCAACCACAAAATGTACGCCAACAAAATGTGCAACATCTTAGAATACACATGCAATCTAGTTCTCAGTATTCTGGAAACTAGAAAATCAGGTTGTTAGTATTTTATGTAGAGGAAACATTTTTTTTTATGTTCCTATAGAAAGAAGTAAGCAAGGACACAAATATTTGCAGACAGAGAAGGGAAGATAAAGGAAAAATATCGGCCATAACGTTAGTAGAAAAAGTGATTGTAACATTAGTGAATAAATTATGCTTTGACATCAAGACATTTAGCTCTGCAATATTTATTTCAACACATCTGTAAAAAAAAAAAGAATAATTTTTTTAACATTCAGGATATTGCTCTTGAGGAAGTTCACACAGAGTACATTATTTCTTTCATTTGATCTCAGATTGCTTTGGACAAGACAACAGAGAATTTACAGCAGGTTCACCAGGAAACGCAGCAGGTCATTCAACAGTGGGAGAACACTCTCAATCAGATGAAGCAGCGAGATGCAGAGATGCAGCAGTGTGCACTGGTAAAAATAATCTCACACATTGCATGATCTCAAACGGACAACGCACGGCTCGTTTTAGCTCCATCTTTTTCATTCTAGAGTTTGGCCCAAACAAACCAGAACATCAGAGAAAGGAATGCCACAGTGACTGAGAGGAAGCACTTGCTGGACACTCAGAGGAACAACAACAAGGAACTGGAGAGGAAGATAACCCTAGCCGATCGACAGGCCGCAAAACTGAGGCAGAATTTAAAGGAGGAAGAGAAAAACTCTGGCAGGTTGCAAGATGAGGTCTGCTCCTTGAGACGAAATCTTCTCAGCTGCAATTGTAGATGTATTCAACAAAACCTTACTGAGCTTCTTGATTCTCATGTGTCTGCAGCTGAGGACTTGCAAAGGCACCCTGGATGGAGCCACTGCTGATGTGGAGTCTGTGACATCTCAACTATCCAGAATAAAGAAAGACATTCAGGATAACAGTGACAAGTCGGTGGAAACCTCTTAATTGATAAACAACACCTAAAATACTTCATTAAAAAAAGTTAACTGTCTTGAATGACCAAATGTGTGTATTGTAGACTGAAGCGGGCCAGGACCTTCAATGCTGCACTGGAGGAGAAGCTGAAAGTTGTTACACAGAAAGCCCTGAGTGAGGAGGAGAGAGCTGCCCAGATGGACCAGTTCTTCCAGGATGAGGAAGAGGCCATCAAGGTGACAAGCTTCACACTGTCAATAAGCGACCTTATCTGAACAACTCTGTCATTGCCATTGTTACATAAAGCTTTTCAACCCTGATAAAGTATTAACATGCTTGTCCTACATTTGAAAACACCAGCTAGTACACGGAGTACTTTCTAACCCTTGTTTTGTGTCTTGAGACAGAAGCTGGATGTCCAGCTGCGTGACTGCAGGGAGGAGCTCTTTCGTTGTAAAGAACAATTACAGGCCCTCAAGATAAAGGAGAAGGACTCTATTGCTCAGATTTCAGGGAGCAAATCCATTATCATCAGTCTGGATAAACATCTGAGGAAACTGGAGACAGAGCTGATCAGACAGCAGATGACCATAAATGAACAGGCATGCTCACCAAAATATGCCTATCAACAACTTAAACAGCTTAAATCTCATACATGTTTTCTTTACGCAGGACTCCCAGTTAATCTCCCTGAGTAAAAAACTGGCTCGGCTACAAGGTAACATCGAATCTGATGAGAAACAAGTGTTAGAAATGAAAGTTGTCGAGCTGACCAAATCACTGGATGAGAGGAAGAAGACAGCCAGCATGCTTTCCAACCTGCTGAAGCAGTCAGAGGTCAGTCTGACTAATTTAACTAATTTAAGTTCTACCTTGACAAATGATTCCGTTTCACTGGTTATTCTGTCTCGGTCAGGATGGATTTCGCTGTTTGAAGAAAGAGACGGAGAAGTCAGAATCTCAGAGGAGAGATCTGAACGACAAAGTGGAGGAACAGATGCTGTTTCATAACACCAATGAGAGTGAGCTGAAGAGACTCAAGCTCAAGAAAAAGGTAACATCATAGTGCTGACAGCTTCTCAATGCTGAGAACATAGCTTTAACATCATTGTGATTGAATAGCTGTCTTTATTCTGCTGGTCTTTAAACCAACACTTCAACTGAAAGGTATATTATACCTTTGAAGCACTCAAAAATAAGTGTAGTCAGCTCATAAAGAAGTTTCCAACAGCCCAACTCTCCAAGATATTCAGAACTATTGGAGACAAGTATATCCAGTGTAAAGAGATATAGACCAGAGGAATGGATTATACATAATACATTTGAAAAATGTTTTTCATTTTTCTTTATTCGGCGGCACGGTGGTGCAGTGGTCAGCACTGTGGCCTCACAGCAAGAAGGTTCCGGGTTCCAGTCCCGGCTCCATCACAGGATCTTTCTGTGTGGAGTCTCCATGTTCTCCCTGTTCCTGTGTGGGTTCTCTCTGGTACTCCAGCTTCCTCCCACAGTCCAAAGACATCAAGAGAGGACGAGGCTGATTGATACTCTAAATTGACCGTAGGTGTGACTGTGAGTGTGAATGGTTGTTTGTCTGGATGTATTGGCCCTGCAATGGACTGGGGACCTGTCCAGGGTGAACCCCGCCTCTTGCTCCAAAGCCGCTGGGAAAGGCTCCAGCCCCCTGCGACCCTTGACAGGGTTGAAAATGGAAAATCCAAATTCCTTGTGTGGATGGATTATTGAGTTGCACTGTGCACAGTGCTCTAACGGTTAAACCTCTCATGCTGCATGGAGGTAGTAAACTCAGTGAGGCATGATGTATGTATCTGCATCATAACAAAGCCATACACTCACCAGGACAACTTAGTGGAGCACAACATCCTGAAGATAGAGGTCAAGCGTGTGAGGGATCTGCTCTACAACCAAGCGGACAGTGTGCTGTCTATGGAGAAAAGGAAGCTGAAGCTGCAAATGGACATAAAGGAGAGGGAAGAGGACATCAGGGTCTTCAGGGAGATGCTAAGCCAGCATCTAAAACTGGATGAGCAGGAGAGAAAAAGACTGAGGTAAAAACACCTGCTGGGCATCACACCACACTTTCCTCAAACAATTCTGTAGAGGGTCACACCTCACAAAAGGATCAGTTTGTTTAACTTTGATTCCCTTGCAGTGCTGAACTAAATGATAAATTATCCAAGATCAACATGACGAAGAAACGTTTTGAGGTTTTGACCCTTTCAATGGCACCTCCTGAAGGGGAAGAGGAGAAATCCCCGGTCTACAATGTCATAAAGGTGAGAGGACCTCAACCACACCATTTTATCACATACAAAGCTGTTTGAATTGAAAAAACACAGCTGTGTTTCTGAACAGGCTGCACAAGAGCAAGAGGAGCTCAGGCAGAGGGGAGACAGACTGGACGAGAGAATCCGCAAGATGGAGCTGGAAAATGAAGCTCTCAACAACACAGTTCAGTTATTCAACAACAGCAACTCTGCATTTCGCAAATCCCTCAACCAAGCAAATGAATCCAGTATGTATGATGAATTAAAGTACACCTGAGCACATGACCTTTCAGGGGATGAGGGCTTTATGTTATATTGGTCAGTTCTGTTTTGTTAATCTGTCTATATTTACTGAGATGTGGGTTTTTTTTGTAGGTGATGAGTATCAAGAAAATAAGAAAGTGGAAGAGCAGTTACGGGTCGCTGAAGAGACCCTCAGGTACAAGAGGAAACAGGCACAAGAGCTCCAACAGGACATACAGGTTATTTCCCTTTTTATATCCAGAACCTCAGTCAGAAACTGAATACCCCGTTTTAAATCAAGAACATGTCTGGTGTAAGCAGCTTTGCATTTGGCATGTTAAGCAGTCTACTGTGAAGTATTTTATGGCCCATTTTGTTCCTCTTCCTACAACTGATGCTTCTCACTTGTATGGTCATGGTCACGGTTGCGTGAGCACATTCATCTCTCTCA
Source organism: Aulostomus chinensis (assembly GCF_037954235.1). NCBI lineage: Eukaryota > Metazoa > Chordata > Actinopteri > Syngnathiformes > Aulostomidae > Aulostomus > Aulostomus chinensis. Next base: position 12,973,530 of record NC_141324.1, read on the forward strand.
TCTGTCACCTGCCGTTCGGACTTGAAATCAGCCAAACGACATATTTAGCAGCACCAGCAGTAGGTGAAAGTGTAAATGTTTTCAGAACTTTATGGCTAATGTCTGGTGACACTCCCACAAGCCTACACTGTTGTTCAGCTTGCGCTAATTACTTCATGTGCGAATGTGAAAACAGAAGCTTCAGATTCTTACACTTCTTACACATTTAATTGGTTTGAAGTAAACAATAATCCATTCCAAAACAAGGCAACTTTCTTCTCCTAGACGAATCGAGCCACATTCAGGTTCAGATAAGGGCTGCATATTTAATCAGAATAGAACTGAAATCATTGCAATGTTGCCTACTGCAAATTTCAAATTGCAGGAAGGTGCAATATTTGATACTTGTCGTTAATTGTGTGTCAAAATAATGTTTCGTTAAATCCAATATTGTGGTGCTGTGGTGATGTCCTGCCTACAAATGATATTCTAAAGATTTAAGAAAACACTTTTGTTTGATACAGATTCATGAAACAATCACATCATTTTATTGCTTCACAATTGTACAGCCTGAGGTCAATTGCACTGCAACTATTGTGTTGGAGTCATTCTGCAAAATAAATCCCAAGCGTTCATGTATGTGTGCTGCCTGGGAACCTCTCTCCATTTCCAGGAGATGCACAAAACCTTGGAGCATCTTGTAGAGGAGGAGCAGGCTGAGAGAGATGAGATCAAAAACAAACAGTTGCTCCTCAGCACACAGCAGAAAGATGTCACCGCCCAGCAGGAGAGACTTAACAGAGCCTCAAAACAGGTTTGACATGAACACACCTACTTCTCCTCTCAACACAAGTGTGCATGACTCTGTCACAACAATTCCAAACTATAAATAAGTACCGTGATTTCCTCCTGCTACTTGGTTCAAACGTTTGCTATCCACACAGTTCTGAACGGGGGAAGCAAACCTTTTTGACTGGCAAACTGACAAATTGGACCACAAGCAGAGGTTCCGCAAAAAACACTTTTCTTATTTGATAATAAAACTTTGAGATAAAAGCATATTAATTTGACTTGCAATATAAAAAAGATCACAGGGAGGAAGAGTTTGCTCTCATATCAGTCTTGCAGTTAAAATTTTGAATTGATTTGAAATAATTTTTTTAATTGCAGTGTCTTGCCTTCAAAATTTGGAAGTTTGCATCGCATCTTAAAGACACAAAGTAACCGGCATAATTTGATTCCTTTTCCGATTAAAAAAAAAAAATTACATTTTTTTTATATTATTATTAATATTTTAGTTTTTTTTAACAATGACTGAAGAAGAATTTTTACATTTTCATGTTTTTAATCTTGGGTTAGAATATATATCACCCCCATCACAGAAGTTGGCGTTGTGTAGCATACCCTCCGAAAGATGGTAAGACTCGACCGATGGTTTTAACATTTATTGGTGTTCAACAAACCAGATCCACAAACCAACCTGACAACTGACAAAACAAAGGGAAAAAAATCACATCTCTGGCTGCATGTCTGTCTTTGATAAATGATAAATAATCAGTACTTTCTCAGACAACTCAGCGTTATAAAAAGCAATACAATGGTAATTCATCAAGCAGGCGAGCAAAAGAGTTAGCATATTTTCCAAAATACATCTTCAAATAATTACGTATCGACCATAAGAACAACACACACACACACCTTGTGCCTCCTCGGGGGGTTGCCATAAACACTCCCTTCTACGTTTTATCATTAGGTTGCCGTTTCTGCCTAGTTGTTCTTTTTTTCCCCTTCAACACAACATAGGAAGGAAGCAGGAGGTAGTGTTCTTTAAAGTAAAAGCTCACTATTTAAAGCAAAACCATTAACTCCAAAATGGGATTTATATTAAAATCATGTCAGAAATAAATCTCAAGCAGATATTTGTTTTTTCAAGAAAACTTTTAACAATGCCAGCTGCTGTCTGGTGGACAAAACGAGGAACAGCAAGCAAAAAACAAACTGGGTTTGCTACACCCTGAAAAACAAAATTTCTAACAATTTCCTCTTAAGTGTATAGAAGCAATGTTTAGAAATTAAAGCGTATCATGACTGGACTTTGGGTGTTGGATTAAACGGCCTCCACGTCCAGTGTGCGCTTAGCCAGAGTTCCACTGACGGCCCCTGAGCTCCCCTCTGACTGTTATATATTTTGAAGTATTCTGCTTTCTATGTTTTTCAGTTTATTCCAACCGCTCACAGCTCCACATTCACATTGTCTGTCCCTCTAAGTGAATGTTGTTCTACTGGTTGACAGTGTTCCATACTGACCAAAAAGATCCACTCAGCTACAAACACCAAGGAGGAGACTTTTGAGGAGAGCGACATCGCCCTGCGACAGTTAACAGAATTCAACAAAAATCTTAACAAGTTGCTGAATGAGGCCATACAGGACAATCCTGACCTCAGATCCGTGCTGGAGAAGTACTTCCTGCAGGTACAAAGATGAGTAAGCATGTGGGCAGGACTAGGAGTGATTCAGGTGGAAATGTTAACACTTCTTTCTGTATCTCTCAGGCCAATCTGGCTCTCCCAACTCCTTCCTCCACTCCAACCAGCCATCGAAGCTCCAAAACTAACTCTGCCTGCAGCTCTACCTCTCACAGGTTGGACTGCTCCTAACATGCTCGTAATACTAAATGAATGTTAAATGTGTTTTACTGGCATTTTGGGAAGCTATTCTCTATTAAAAAAAAAACATTCACTGGATATTTCTGAAGGTGTCCCTTTCTGACTGCAGGTCCGCTGCATCTTCAGCCAGCAGCAGCTCCAGAGCAACACTTGCTGCCCCTTTGAAGACCGTGGAGCTGGGCCTGGATCCTCTACCCGCCTCCACACACTCCAGCTTGGCCAGTAAAACCAGCAGCAGGTCAAAGAATATGAAGTAAACTGTTTCAACGTGTGTGTGTGTGTGTGTGTGTGTGTGTGTGTGTGTGTGTGTGTGTGTGTGTGTCCGGAGACTGGAGTTTGTGACTGTGAACATCTGAACAGTAACTCCTTTGCTTTGTTTTTTGAGTTTGTCTAATAAAGAATCCCTGTTTGTCTGTATGGCCTTACCTTGCTCATCCCAACAAGCACTGACGAGATCTCATGGTCAAATTTCGCGTGCCTTGCTGGGGTTCAAACAAGTGAAGCGTGAATGCATGACACTTACATTTGTAAATAAGTGAAAACAAACATAATAGGGTCTTCGCTCCGAGTTCCTCCGGGCTCAGGCCCTTAATATAACTTAACTGGACAAGAGAAAGGCTGTCAAAAATGTATTTTAGCATTCATTATTTGGGAATTTCTACATTTATTTATTTCTGTATTGCCTTGATTTTATAAATCATTTGTTTTACTGTTTGCCTCACCCAACTGACCAATCCTGCTTTAGGGAGATACTAGGACCTTCCGCCCTATTAATGTACAGACACAGGAATAAATAAATGTTAAAGTATCTATAGATACATGAAGAAAAATATTGAAAAGAAATTAAATGAATTTAGACGTACAATAAATCATTGACAGTAATGGGTAAATAAAGGTAGAAATTATTAGATAACCTCATTTATTTATGCTTTTGTATTTTTTTCTCTCCATTATTACCAGGTGTAGGAGCCTTTTTATGTTTATTATACGTACCACATATACACACCATCCATTTTCTTCCGCTTATCCTTGCGGGGGGGGGGGGGGGGGGCTGGAGCCTATCCCAGCATCTACGGGCGAGAGGCAGGGTTCACCCTGGACAGGTCACCAGTCCATCACAGGACCAACACATAGACAGACAACCATTCACACTCACAGTCACACCTACAGTCAATTTAGAGTAGCAATCAGCCTCGTCCCCTCTTGATGTCTTTGGACTGTGGGAGGAAGCTGGAGTACCAGAGAGAACCCACACAGGAACAGGGAGAACATGGAGACTCCACACAGAAAGATCCTGTGATGGAGCTGGGACTGGAACCAGGAACCTTCTTGCTGTGAGGCCACAGTGCTGACCACTGCACCACCGTGCCGCCCACATATATACACATTATTAAAAAATTGTAACGCTCACTTTGCCTTCCTTGAACAACAGGTTTTTGCTTTGAACTTGGCTACAAAACAATTGTGGCCTGGACAATTGCAGCATGTGTTCTTAAGTGAACCACACCTTCTGAGTGAGGTGTCACTTCCTCATAAACAAAAGCGCTCGGAGGTCTGGAGAAGTCAGAAGTCACTTGAACTCTGCTTCCTACTCGTCCTCCAGTGCAGCTTCATCATGCTGCTGCTGCTGATTCTGTTGGTCACATCATGTTTGGCTTCATGTGCTGCAGAGTCAACAACGGGTAAGTGCACTGGAAAGAATGTTGTGAAAACCGTAACTGATATGTTACATAAGCGTGCAGTGACACTCTTGAGTCTGTCTTGACAGCTGAAGTTTCATGTTAAAATATTGATATAAGTTTGTGTTATTTGATCCTGCTGGAATCCTACAGGCGAGAAGTTGTGATGCTTGATTCAGTGAAAATTTTGTTCCATCGTGATTGTAGAGCATGATGTTGTGATTTTGAATTTTAAGATTTGTTTTTAGGAACTCACATACAAATTGTTATTTAACCAGTAAAATAAAAATGCACATTCGTGCATTCATTTTTTAAAACTGTTTTTGGTAAATGAAATAAACTGCAAAAAAAGCCATTTACACACCTCTCAAATAATACAGACTGACATCACAATTTGATTAATTGTTCAGCACTAGGTTGTGACAAACTAATAATGCAAACTCCATCATCCATCCATTTCTGACTGCTTATCCTGTTAAGGGTCACGGGGGTGGGGGGGGTGGGTTGAGCCTATCCAGCAGCAACTTTCGGGTGAGAGGCGTGGTTCACCTTGGACAATCCGTCACATAGAGACAGACAACCATTCACACTCGTCAATTTAGAGCATCAATCAGCCTCGTCCCCTCTTGATGTCTTTGGACTGTGGGAGGAAGCTGGAGTACCAGAGAGAACCCACGCAGGAACAGGGACAACATGGAGACTCCACACAGAAAGATCCTGTGATGGAGATGGGGCTTGAACCCAGAACCTTCTTGCTGTGAGGCGACAGTGCTGACCACTGCACCACCCAAATATTGCAAAGTCTGACTTCAAATGTGGCATCGTTTAATTCAAACATTTCCTCAGAACCCCCCCCCCCCCCCCCCCAGGGACTCATGCAGCCGCCCAAAACCAATAAAGGCACAGGTTAGTGGGTTTTCTTTGTTTTCTTTTCCAGCAGTCACCAAGACACCTGATTACATGTGTGTTTGTCCCACAGGTGTGGCCTTCCTCCAGTTAGCTGTTACGTCCAGCTTTGAACAGAACGAGGAAACCTTTGATCCAGTTACAGTAAAGGTAACTCGTCAGAGTCTCTGTTTCCTTGAAAGGGTGTCGTTTGTTTGACCGGATCGCTGCAGACCACCATCCCGTACTAGGCAGTGAATCATTTTAGTTTTTCAGCTCAGAGCTTCTGCCATCGCTGAAGTTCAATTTGACGGTGAGAGAAATCATCAGAGTCTGAACCATAGCGGAGGAGATGAGTGCTGAACAAACCCTCAATGGTCGTTCCTCCTCCCACCCCGAGCATCAGCTGACAAATTGGACAAATCTTAATCACCATTTTGGGTTGATGGAAGTCAGTAGGTTTTATGATGTCGTTATTTATGAAGGTGAATTTCTATGGGAACACTTTTGAATAAGCATAATTAGATCTATAAATGTTTTTTGTGACCCAGAGCATTGCCAACATTAATCAAGCATTAACCAATCATTCTTAATGTACCCTGAATGCAAAGAGTAACTTTTTCTACATATTAAATTCTGAAGTTGCAGTTGATATTTTATTTTTGTCAAAGAGGGCAACAGCAAAAGCGGAAGCAGTGAGCAAGCCATCTAATGAAGTACAAAAGACAAAATGTAAATTATTCAGGTATAAATATGCGTATCCATGTTTTTTTGTCTGAATTACTGGTGGATTATGGTGTTGCTGTGTAATCAATCATAAGCTAAGGAAGTGGGTGAATCAGCTGGAGAAAAAAAAACCCAAGAAAAATAAAAACGGAAATTAAATGAGTTGACGCACTAACGTTGTTCTTTCAAGTTGTTCATGTACCACACTAATCAACTTGCACAGCCGTCCGTCTCTTGATGGAGGTAAACAAAATGGTGTTCATGTTATGAAAGTTGGACACACCAGCCTTTCATTATAAAACAGATATGTTGTTAGTGTAGCATTTCCAGATGACATGTGCTTCAATGAGAGGAATTCACACGCCTACTAGGCTGATTGTGATGGACTGGCGACCTGTCTAGGGTGAACACCGTCTCTCGCCCGTAGCCGCTGGGATAGGCTCCACCCCCCTGTGACCCTTAACAGGAATAAGTGGAAGAAAATGGATGGAATAACAGTTTAGCTGAACAAGCAGATGTCTTACATTCACATCCTGGTGTTCCATCCCCTAGCTCCTGGTGTATACGTGAAATAACGTGTACCAGATATAATTAGTGTAAATAGAAGTTCTTTGTCGTTAAAGGTCAAACGGTATTTGTGAACACAAAGAGGTGAGGCACTGAAATCTACAAAGAAGTGTAAAAAAAAAAAAAAGGAGGCCTCCAAACTACAGCTGCAATCTCTGAAAAAATTAAAGAAGGCAAAAATAAATCCAGTCTTTGACTAACCTGGTAAAACAACCACACAAGCCTCTCAGCCCAGTATGTCCAAACATACAGTTAATGGAGAGGACATCTGATGAAGAACAGGTATCTTTAGTTCTGATCGTAGCTGTCAAGTGTTTAGTGGAAGTGGTTTAAATAAAAAGAGAAACAGCCAAACAGGGGAGAAGTGTAATGACGCTGTCTGATTTTCAGAAATGTCACGCGTAAGCCACAACAGGTTACAGAGTTCACTGTGAAAGTGTAATTCCCGGCCTAGCCAGCAGGTGGCGCGTACGTCCCTAGCAAGTTGTGAAATGAGACGTTATTAGAGCGCGTGATACCTTGCTGAGACCTCGGTCAGAAGTACTCTGAGAGAGCCGTACATTTCTAAAAAAACACACACAAAAAAAACCTGGTACAAGCATTTGAATATTTTGTCTTCATTAGGATCCTGAGTAGAGCCGGGAGAGAAAGGGTGGAGCTGAGTTGATCTTCTAGATTCTCACAACACCTCCGGTAAGAGAATTCATGCTGAGACGAGGGGTCGTACGAACTGTTGACATCCTTTCCGTTATGACAAAAAAAACCTGTTCTTAAAAAAAAAAAACAATCGTAGTTCTGATATTTGATGTTTTATTATATACAGAGAGACAAAGTCAGGTTGCTTTGTGTTTGAAAATGTTGTAGAAAAATAAAAGTAAATGTTAAAATGTGTGTTCGTTCCGCTCCGTTGCTGGCTCAGTCAGCCACTGTCACTTGTAACTGTTCACGTCGTTAGGGGGCCCATTTTTCAGTTTTGGGGTACCAATTAATTCATGGACGGAACACTTGTATTGTGTATCTGTCAAATATGATTGATTTGGTGAAATTATTCAAGGTTATATTTAAAAACTACATGATTGATGGATTGATTTTTCAGTGGAGCTCATCCGTCTCCTGTGGTGTGATGTGTATCTATTCATGTGCGTAGTGATTGGAGGGTAATATTCACATCCTTTACTGTTGGTTGTACTTGATTTGAAAATTGAATGGAGATAAAGTGATGAGATTTTTACTGAATGAGACAGTAGGAACTGACACACTCTGTACTGTATGTATAGATTGTTTTTTGTTGGTTTTTTTAGAGAGAGAGAGTGAAAGAATTCATCTGAACCTGACCCTGATGGTCAGTGACCAGCGCACCACAGACATTGGCAGCGGATGGACCAGGATCCTGGTGTGACCAGCCGGGGAATCTTTGGAACCATCAACACTCTCTTCTAGACACAGATAAGATAATACATAAACCTACCTGGGGCTACACGGTGGTGCAGTGGTCAGCACTGTGGCCTCACAGCAAGAAGGTTCCAGGTTCGAGTCCCGGCTCCATCACAGGATCTTTCTGTGTGGAGTCTCCATGTTCTCCCTGTTCCTGTGTGGGTTCTCTCTGGTACTCCAGCTTCCTCCCACAGTCCAAAGACATCAAGAGAGGACGAGGCTGATTGATACTCTAAATTGACTGTAGGTGTGACTGTGAGTGTGAATGGTTGTCTGTCTCTATGTTGGTCCTGTGATGGACTGGTGACCTGTCCAGGGTGAACCCTGCCTCTCACCCGTAGATGCTGGGATAGGCTCCAGCCCCCCCGCGACCCTTAATAGAAAGGAATAAGCGGAAGACAATGATGGATGATGGATAAGGGTAGTTAAATAGCGAATTTTGAGAGACAAACATTCACAGGCACGCGGGGACCAGAGACACTGAGACACCTTTGTTTCTTTCATCCTCACTGGGAAACAGTTGTTCTGAAATCATTTGTGTTGTTGTTTTTATTTCTTTATTTATTTCATATGTGCAACTGTATGCTCGGGGAGCCGGCTTAGATAGGCAGGGAATATAAATGCTGATCATTTTTGTCTTTTCAAATACTTGTATATCTTCAAACTAACTTGTGTCGTCTCCTCTCTGCTGACCTTTTATAATTCAAGGCTCTGTAGCCCCATCTAAAACTTCTGATTTTTGTCCAGCTTTGGTTTATAGTAAACTGAGTTAGTTGTCAAACACACTAACTCAGAGGGGGAAAAGAAACGGTTCAATTCCGTTGTAGTTGTTTCATTTCAAATCCAGTGTGGTGGCATGCAGAGCCCAATTCATGAAGATTGTGCCTCTGTCCAAATATTTCCGGGCCCAACTGTAAATGGAAAGGACGTCTGATGAAGAACAGGTATCTTTAGTTCTGATCGTAGCTGTCAAGTGTTGAGTGGAAGTGGTTTCAATAAAAAGAGAAGCAGCCAAACAGGAAAGAAGTGTAACGACGCCGTCTGGTTTTCAGAAATGTCACGTTTGATCACGTTCCCCTCCATTATGTTGTGGTTGCATGATCTTTTTAAAGTCAATAAATTAAATATAGAAAATATTCCTTTCCACACTATGAAGGATTACCTAAATACAGAACTTGTTTCGTTTCAAACTGTTCAGAAAGGAGAGAAATATCTGCTTCTGCTGGATCGCTGAGTGAATTAGCTGGATCTCTATTTATCAACGGCCCCAATGTAATTTAAAGGTAGCACTGTTAGCTTTTATCTAGTGTCCCTGGAACTTGCTGGGAAGTAAACGTGATTTGTGGGCCATTTAAAATGTCATGGAAATAAAGAAAATATAGCTATTTCTAATATTCACAATTTTACAATTGAAACCAGTTTAATACTATCGACATGGGTGAATGTTGGCCGTGTGTAAATGTTCCTATTGGTGCAGCCCTTTCAAGCCAGATGAACACCGCTTCAGTGCTCCGTCTGACAGCAGCTTCCCTCGTGTGCAGACAGGCTCGGGATGGAAGTCGTTCCTCATCGTCTCTGTCTCCAGTGTTGTGGTGCGTGTCAATCGATGTTCCTCATGAGCTGCCTGCACACCATTTAAGCCTTCGGGGCTGCTGGAGC